>NC_134365.1:197862271-198167374 GCF_035582795.1 Mycteria americana
TCTATTTTAACTGCCTAGCTAGAACACCCCCCCCTCCCCCCCCAAATAAACTTCACAAGTCTTTTCTCAAAGGTACATTTATCAAGTTCATGTTCCCCAATGACATGTATATCCGAGACCTACAATGTAGTGGAAAATCCCACCCTTTTTTGCAATTAATAAGGCTGTTTTCTAATATCTAATATAATGTTTACTGAAGAATGCAGGAAGAAACGCAACCATTCCACCAAGCAACTACATCAAGATCTTTTTGAAGAGGACACCACAAAGTATCACTATTACACATACATGGATCATTGCTTCAGACACAACACAAGGCCTCTTTCCTGTTCAGTACGAATCCATTGTTAAAGCATTGTGCATATAATACAAGCACGAAAAACATACAGGTTTTGAATACAGTTTCTTCTACACAGACCATGGTTTGTCTGTGTAAAACCACCAATGTATAAAACACCACTGCAAGTCTTACATTTGATTCAGTTCTGGGACAGACAACAAAAATCAAGTCTGAAAACCCAATCTTTAAATACATCTATCTAGGAAATAGGAATATTTAGGCATACTACAAACCAGCTAACAAAAATGCTGATCACTTTTATATGTATCTAGTACCCCTATGATCTTCTATCCGTACTATGTTTAAGAAAGACAACCCCTCTCCTTTTCCTCTCAGCTTGCATGTCTTGATTCATCTATAATCATTAGTGGCAGTTTGCCTATTTTTAAGCAGAAAAATGCGCAGGAAGCCTGTGCAGCTTTAGAATTTAATGAAGGAAATCAAGTGCCTCATCATGTAATACAAATCTGAACTTTTTGTTATGTGCTGTATGCTACTCCCTACTTATTCTCGGCAGTGAATTAACTAGAATTTAACCTGATGCTGATATTTGCCATCTTTCTTTAAGGCATCTCGCAATTCTACCCCTTGATATTTGCCATCACTATTTCACAGTAACTACTGAATTAGTTTTGATTCGTTCTGACTCGTCCTTTTTTAAGTTTTAAATATATGGTCATAATATGGTTATAACTTAACTTACCCTAGAGAACATGAAGAGATGTTTGCTCTAATGGGGCATTTACTATAAAATGGTTTGCAAACTTGAGGCATTAAAAGAGCGGGGGAAAAAATTGAAATTAAGCACACAATATTTATACAGAGATTACTTCATATCAGTCAATTTTTTTCCCCTAAATAATTTCATTCAGCTCGCAAGCAGAAAAAACAACACCCCCAACCTCATGATTGTTGTATGCGAGCTAACTGCATGTATTTTATTTATTTTAATGGGGCTACGTAATAATGAAAAATAGCTCTTGCTACTGGGATTGCTAAAAAGGAATTTATGACAAGTAAAGTTTGCAACGAGGCAGCTGGACTGTATTTAGAACTATTGTGTATGTTCACTGATTTCCATCATACATCTATAAAAACAAATGACACGTTTATTAAGCAAAACTGTTTATAATGGCATGATGCCTGCAGTTCTTCGCTCCAGCAGATCTACAATGTTTATCCAAGAAAATAGCTTTCCATTACTTTACTCAGAGATACCTTTGCAACAGCAGTCAGATTTGTATCCATTTTGAAAAAGTGTGTCTTTAAGCTTTATCAAGACACTTGTAAGTACTGTTCCTTAATTCAAGATGGCCTAGGACACCTTACTAAATTAATTCTAAACTAAAGCTTTAAAAATTAAATTAATAGCTATTTTATATGACTAAAACCAGAAGGAGGTAAGCACACAGGTACAAGGTTACAACTTGTCTTACTGAATCTTATGACACACATTTATTTCTCTTATATTTTTAAGAAATAGTAATACATGCAGCCTGACCAAATACATCCCATGCTAAAAGCCTTCCATTTTTTAACTTTTTGGTTTATGCCTTAATTCTCAGTCTTAGCACTGCAGTAACTGTATATTTGTGTGGTTTTGCACACATAAGCCATTGGTACTTTGCTTAAAAGTTTATGGAAAAACCTGTCACAGTCTATGCTAATGTGTTTCTCTGAGGTTTTTTAAAGTAAAAAGCATGCATGAATATCAAAGAGCATACTGTAAATGATCGTTTCTAATCTTAGACATGTATCAATTATTCACTAGCTCGTTCTTCTTGTGCTTTATCGTATAGACTTCACCATGGCAACACTATTCTTCACTTCCTAGCCTTAATCAGTGAATCTGTAAACTAATATTGGATTTAGCTGTTGGATTACTTGATATCCTACTTATTACACCATGAACATAGACATGTCTCTCTTATTACACCATGAACCATACATGTCTCTCTCATTACACCATGAACCATACACAGTTTCCAGGATATCAATAAACTTTCATTTGCTTAGCAATATTGAGATGGTAACTTTTCTAAGAACTAGCTAGTTCCTCTTTTACTGCTAAGTATAAATATGGAGCTTTGAATTACCACCAGCAAAATTCAGAATGGAATTTAATGTCCAGATGCAATACCTGTCCTATGGTCCTTATACAAACTGGGAAACGGTCCTTTCAAAAACTCCAAATTTTAAAATCACTATTAAGCTTTAGAACTAAATCACTTGTTTTCAGCAAGTACCTTAATTTAAAAGTGTCTTCATATCTGACAGTCTTCTTGGTACTATACAATTTACAGAAGATAGAATTGATATTTCAGTGTTTTCTTTCCCCTTCTTCATGTTTTCCAGCATTGTTATACATATCATTTTCCATCTTCTCAAAATAAATGCATCTTTTTCTAGCTGCTTTTGGCCCAGCTATTTGTCCTTTCCAGTGAGTTTCTTCTTTCTGTCTAATTTCTCTCTTCTTTCTGTCAAATTCGCTTTTTCTTCACCCTTTTTTCCTGTGTTTCTCCAATGGTCTTGATCCTGTTAATTCTTGCCTTCCTTTTGCTGTTCCATCACACAATCACACTTCCTTTCCCCTCTGGTTTGTCAGGATTGTTTATGTATGTCGTTAATCCAAGAGAGACATCGTTAACACCTTAACACTGCACTGTTCCTTCCCTCAACTTGTAAAGCAGAACAGCAAACATTTCTTGTTTGCCCCACTCTTACACTTGCTTTTTGACAAAGGTGTTCAACTTGTGGTATCTCTGCTGTGGTCTCTAGGGAGCATTGATTCAAATTGTGCTTTTGAGCATATCATTATCATCCTGGCAGCAATTTCTAAGGTTTCTTTAATATGTAAAAATCTAACTATAATGTCACCAGCACAGAAACAGTAATATACACAGAGAGCTCATGACCCTTCCCAATAAGTCCTTAATATTGAATATTGTTCCCTCATCATTCTTTGTTAAAATGATGAACCGTCTTGTATTTCCCTTAAACAATAATTATCTTCACCACAGGTAAAAGCAAAAAAAGGCAGAATTCACTTTTCTGAAGGAGCTATCATACCACAAAAACTCAAAAAAATCAGACATTTCAGAGTCTTGCAGTAGCATGTATATTACCTAGAGAGAAAAACTATTAGTGGTTTATGCTTGGCTGAGACCTCAGGTGTCCTTTAGAGATCTGCAAGCCTTGGTGAGCATTTCCCTTCAGGTCTGGTATGATCATCAGTGGACTCCTACTGCCTTTTGAAAGTAGAAATTATCAGCCTTGTACTGAGTGGGTGTCAGTCGTCCTGTGACAGAGCTGAGCAAGCACAGGTTTCCTTGTGCTGCTCTGTCCTCCAAAATCTTCACTTGTGGAGTCCCACAGGGATCCACCTTCTTCCCACCCAGCTCAATATACGTGAAGATAATAGAGTAAACAGTGAAGCAAATCGGATCAGAAGTTTATTAATATTTTCACAGCCTCACAGTTGTCAACAAATATGTCCAAGAACACAAGAGAAGAAAGCATAGCTGACTGAAGCTACCTCCTCCAGGCAAAGAGTTGATACTTAAAGGTCAGCGTCAAGGCCCTGTGCACTACCTCTTCACCCCTTCCTAGGGGGTCAGCTGGCTGTGCTTATGGCTAGCTCCACTGTGGTGCTGCCAGACAGCTGTGAGAAGAGCCGTGTGGGAAAGAGCTATGAAAAGCCCTTTTGGGGGTTTCCCTTTTTTGCTTGGGAGCTATGCTGAAGCTCAGAGTCTTGCCCTTGGTACCTGCCCGAGCCATGCTCCAGCTATGCCTGCGCCTGGCCATGTGCCCTGACTAGCTGACTTGACCTTGGACTTGCTTCATGGCTACAGGCCTTTCTGGCAAACAGGGCTGTTGGCTGTCCCTAGATACTGTCACCAGACTGCTCCACTCTTCTTGTTTGGGTAGTGTGGGACTATGCTCTTTGTTGTCACCCTTGGCTGCTGGCACTCTCCCTTGCAGAGCAACGTCGTCCTGCTGCTCCCTGACAATCAGGCACAAACACAGAAAAATGTTAAGCTCCCAGTAAGGGATGATGTTAATGTCCTGCCTAAGAAAGCCGCAGCCTCAAATACCACTGAAAAAATGCATGTAGTTGCACTTTTTAAAGTACTTTTTCCCATCCATCAGTGACAATGTCACCACACCTCCATATTGTATGTTGAGTCAGCCCCAGTGATGCACACACTCACATACACACAGTTAACCGTAATTCTCCCTATGTAGATATAAAACTTCCAGCCTTCAGTACATTGCACTTCTTTCAGACAACAGAAGCTGCTCCACCAGCAACAGAGGGCACTAGGATTACGCTTACAATTCAGTTCAGCTGAACACACTGCAACTCCTCCTGCTTCAGCTTCTTTGCTCCTGCTCAAACACTGACTAAGTCACTAATTTTCAGTAATCTCCTCAGAGCTTGCTGAGGAACTGCACGATCCTGACCGCCTTCCACTCACAAGGCAAAACTTGCGCTCTTGATTCAATTTCTTCATTAATACGCTAGATAGCACATACACCAAATGACCTCGGGAGCCAATTCTGACCTCAAACCTCGCAATCTGTGCTATGCAGAAACATAGATTACAACCCCAGTAACGAAGTGTAGTACTCTTAGATGGCAGTACAATTTGCAATTATTTCAACAAGGAAAAAACCCCCAGTCCTTTGCTATGACTACAATAGTTTGAAGAGATCGTCTCACAGCCAGCCAAGCTCACATAGCAAATAGACCGCACAAAGCTAATCACTGCAACAGGGGGGTACTGCATGTGCTCTAGAGGCTACTACATTAACCCCAAAACCTTGCAGCCATTACAGTGCCCATCAGAGAGGCTTCACAAGTGGTATCAGAGGAGAAAAAGCATCATATACTAATGTGAGAATGTCTCCTATGACTCTTTTGTAGAAACACTGCTGGAAGTTTATCAATAGAACTAAATTAGCACTTGTGCGCGTGCTGTCCTCTTTGCATGAATACGATGGGCAACCTCTATGTTTGCATCTGCTCTCGACATTTGGTACCAATCATAAGATGGATACTGCACAGAGGAGAAAGTTTTCTTCCTCAAACTTCAGTCACTTTCCTAAATACAAGCTATAAACAACTCCATAAATAGGGCATGACTAAAATACATCTTGCATTAATTGACTTTTTATGGCATAAAATTAAGACAAGGTTTCAGAGCTTGAACTTGCAATTGTTTAGACTCCCATTCTAACTTTGATCCAAAAGGAGAACAGTATAAGCCTACCTACACAAATTATACTTCCTAATTAAATTATAATGGTAAAGTAATTATTCAAGCAAATAAGCAGGAATTTTTTATAAAAGCCTAACCACAGGAACTGATAATACTAACAATTTCTGCTGGAAGTACGGAAAACTATCAGCATCCTGAAATGAGACCTTATTGTTAAGCCTTGTCATAAAACTTAGGCCAAGTTAATTAAACAAATACAGAAAATACTTCTTTAGAGAAGAAAATTTTTATTTAAAGTAACAGCAAATAAAATAAATTGCTACTTGAAAATCTTTCCTTGAACAAACTTGGGTATTTTGACATTGTTATGTAAAAAATGCTATGTTTGTTATCTTTCACTTTGACCACCAGCTAAGTCTCAACAATCTGTTTGTTTAAGTGGTCAAACTCCTATGATGAATATTAAACAAGACTATGCTGGAAAGGGTTATTTTCCCATCTAACATATTTTTCCATCTGACCAGCAACAAAATCCATAGGGCTTTCTGAATCATATGTAGCATGATGAAGACTCCCTATTGGCATTCTTTTGTTCAAATTGTAGAGTAATATTCTACAGTTGATATTCAGAAGTGTGAGGTCACATAAAGCAAGCTAGAGTGGATTTATTTTCAGTCTTTATAAAAAAAGTCTAGATTAACAACCCACTCACCTTTCTGTCCTGCCACAATCTGCAGTATAATACATTAACATACAAACAGTTTTCAAATCTTTTAAACCGAAAACAAAAAAGAAAAGGCCAGATGGTTACTGGATGCTGTACCTCCTGGTTCTGACTGCTAAGATTAAATGGAAGTTAAATCAAAATAAAATAGTTCAAACGTAATTAAAAATAGCAACACTATCTATTCAAAGATAGATAAGACTACACTCCAAATTTTAAGATGTTTTTTATCTAAAAGATTACTTGTCATGATAGACTGGATTTGGCCCAAATTGCTATTAAAACTTAATGCACTCAGTAATGTTGAGTGCGATTGCTCCTTCCAGCAGCAGTGAGGATACAGACACCTTTAAAAGATTTACAGTATAGTAGCCTGTGTCTTAAAAGTTCATTCAATGATGCTCCTAGTCTCATTAAAAGCATCTATTGCCATAAAATTTCTGACCTTAATATTTTTTCTCAAGATATTTCTGAGGACTTATTTCAGAAATTAATAGGATTTTGAAGCTCTGAGATACTGTAACAGTTTTATAGCCTCTAATATGGCAGCAGAGGCTTGATTCAGTTGCCCACACACAAGCATCTAGTGCTGCTTGAGATGCTGCAGCAAATCCTGGTCCCCAAGTGTCAACTGAGGAGGATACAGGTCTCACACAGGTGAAACTACAGTTACCCTTTACATGGTCTTGCTTGGGACAGAAAACCTATTTAAGACCCTTAAATCTGTTCCCCTCCCCCCAAATACTGAAGGAATTTGGACATGCTTCAGGAAACTCAAATGTTTTTAAAGCATCTAAGCTGGTAAATAGAGAGGCGGGGGGGGGAGGAGAGAGAAATTTTAACCGATCAGTCTTAGATCATTTGGTTATATTTTGTGTAAAAATTAAGGAGACTCCCTACAGAATTGCATTATACAATATTACACACTAGTTAGTCACCAGAATGCATATGATTAGCAACTTTAGCTTGTGGGTTTAATTGACATCCCTACAAATAAAAGAATAAAAATACGTATTTACACAGAGATGCAGAGCTTTTTCAGTCATGAAATGGAGATAATAACCCGGTAACATTAAGTACAGGAAGTCCCCAAATCTACTTTTAACTTCCATGGATTTATGCACAGCTATGGGAGATGAGGAATGACAAATGAGCTGCAACAGCTCTTGCCCCCTTTGAGAGCTGTGTAAACTAAGTTTGTCAGTTTATTGAAAGTAGGTACATTGAAAACATGAAGTCACTCAAGTTATGCTAGGACAGAAAACATGGACCGAAATAGGTTGATCTATCAGTAATACCCGAAGCTCTTTTTTCAGTTTGTGTGCTATCTACATACAACTTACTGTATTAGGAAAGTTCATTAAATACATCAAAGATAACAGGCTGAATATCAGATTGTGCAAAAAATTAATTAGCTCCAAAGTTTGGTTATTAACGCAATGCATGTGGGCATAATGCACAGACTGTTTTCCAATATGACCATAATAGTTTTTCACTTTGTGGGTCTTCTTGCAGTGGCATAATTGACAGGACGTAGTTGATTTAGCAAAAATTTTAAGCCATCAGAATTGCTGCTAGCAAAGAAGCACACAGTGTATCTGCAGTGTTGAGGAACACCTGGGCATGCTCACACTCCAACCCTTTATAAAAAACAATAGTCAAAAAAAAGAAAAGAATTGCAGTGTTGATCTACATGCAAAATGCCAATAATTATGAGTCAAATATTATTGTCTAAAAGAGAGAAAATGTAATTTAGCAAAAGATTCCAGCAAGGAGTCTTGATAGGCCAATGCAGATTCAGTCCAACTGTTTATAACACTGGTTTAGCAGGCAAACCCCCAGCTACAGCATTGCAGGAAGAGCGTCCTTTGTGTCACTGCTCTTCTATCCTTAGAGCAGCCCACCAGTGTTCAGTGGCGTGCTTTTGCTTTGATCACGAACAGGTCTAGAGACTGGAAAGCCACCAGCAGTGCTGACAACTCTGATGGTAACACACCAAGACACCAGTCACTTCCACCCTACTGTTGTTGGTACTGGACCTCTGACACTTACAAACAGCTCATACTTCAACAGTAATCATAGGAATCACTAAACAGTGACCAAATGGCATCATTAACCTTTTTTAATCCTGACAAATGCAAGAATGATTAACTTACGAAGTAAAATTGGATCCCTCACAAATACTTCTATGAAGCATACTTCAGAATACTTCAAAAGGCCGTATGTTGGAATTAATTAAATAAATAAATACTTTCTCTGCTAGTCTGTATACAGCTTCAAACACAACATCTGTGTCTGCTACCAGCAGAAAAAAATATTTGTGTGGTATATTTGTGTGGTATATCCAGAGTCGCAGCAGGAAGATACTCTAAGAGGTGATGGTGGTGCCTCCTCAGAGGCAGAGATCTCAGGTACATCCCAAAATGAAGCTGGTATTTGTTCTAGCTAGGCTGTAGCTCCAGCACCGGTATCTGCTTTGTACTACAGAGTGATGTATGATGTCTGGAATTATGCAGATCCCCCCAGCCCAAAATGGGCACAGCTCTGCACTCCTCTTGATTCAGTCATTACTTCCCATGGGCACGTGACAGAGGTTACTGAGATGATGTTCTGCTAAATGAAGGCTTATAAGAAAACACTGAAACATGCTTCAAAAACAGTGATGTGGGTTCGTCACTCCTCTCTGCCAACAGCATCCTGCAGTGCGGAAGCTCATAGCAAGAACACTTTGCCCACCCCCACCCTCAAAAATTTAATTCTAAGCTTCATTAATCACAGAGTTCCCACTGAAAGGAACCCAGGACCTATCAAAATAGCTCATACGAGTGCTTCATCTAATCCAGCATGCTGTCTGTTCATTAGCCTGTAGCAGATGGTTTGACAGAAGGTGCAAGAAATTCGTCAGTGGACAATTCTGGATTGGGAAAGTGTCTTTTTAGTTGTTCCATCTAGTTTGCTTATATTTCGAAGCACAAGGATTTATGGTAGAAAGGTCTTCAAATATACTTAGGTAATTTATATATTGCATGCATATATTACATTTAAGCATCTCATCTTTTGTTGTAGAAAAATCAGTATCTTCTCATTGCTCAGATATTTTTGTCAGTTAATTACAAAAACTAATGACACACAATCTAAAAGGAACTTCTTGCATACTTGAGGTTTTTTGACTTTACTACAGTCTTTACCCTTCCGTCAAAAAGGGTAGACAGAACACACAATTCCCTTTCCTCATAAAGGCTAGTATTCTGCGTATAGTTCTAAGTGGAAAAAGTTGAAAAGTGCCAATCTTCTCAATCTTGCTTTATATGGAAGGTTTTCCAAAGCCTATTTATCATTGTTGCCAGTCTCCGACTTCTATTTCTGCTCTCTTTCTGGACAGCAAATGGCTGTACGTAAACAGAGATCTACATGTCTGCTGGCAACTAATTCATATGGTTGGGTCAGGAAAAAAATAATTTCGGGGCCTATCTCATCTATTAAGCCATCAACACAGAGGAATATTTACTTTGATGTCTCAACGGTGTATATGTATTTTATTTTATTCCTTTTGTTGAAGAAGTAGATCCTAATATATGACAACAATGAATTTCACACAACACAAACTTATTCAGAATCTTCTGTAATTTCCAGTAAGCAAAGTAACCTGCCATCTGCAAGCGTACTGATGTTAACTTTTCACCCAACAGTGTTACAGTACTCTGTCAATAGGTAGCAGTTTAAGTATTGCCTTTTGCACTCTTTTTCAAACACAGTGTTTATGATATAATAAAATGCTAGTCTATAATTTTAACCTACTATAACTGCTACTGTAATAATTCCAGAGCCCCACAAACTGTATATAAAGAACCACCTGCCACAGCAACGCTTGAATAGGGCTTACGTGGCATAGTAAGGATATATCTATTCTTCCCCATCTCCCGGCGGGGAACCAAACCACCTATGCAATTTATTTAAATCTTTGAAAACAACAGAAAACCAGCTCAACCATTTCCTCCTTTCTTTCGCCTTTTAATAGCAGCAGAAATGAGAAGGAGAGTCATAATATTACAGATTGCTTCAGACATCATTTGAATACTGCTGCTTCTCAGATGGATTCAGTGGCTTAAGTACCATCAGACTTTCATCACTCACAAATTGTTCTAGAGTCCTGGAGGCAGCACGTGGATACTCCCAAGGGATGGGGAACATAATCAGATTGTTCAAGGAATGGAGACTCATTTGTGAACAGCAGGACCTTAGATACTGCTACCATACCAAAGCTAGGTATTAGCACGTGAATTGCTGGACCAGAATTATTAAGGGAAAAAAGATTCCACAGCAATGCTTACAAGGCAGAAGAAAGAAAGTAGTGATAGGAAAAAGACAGCACAGAAATTACTTTAAAGACAATGAAAAAAAGGCAGCTACAGCAACCTTCCCTTCCCACAGCGTGTTTCCCTCCACTAATAACTTTGACCATAGGAACTAATGGCATCTTAGCCTTTTCCATTTTTATAATTAACAACACATTTTAAAAAAACCCAAAACTCTTTAACTATGCTTACAAATTTAAATTGTAAATTCACTCAAAAAATTCAGTGGAAAGCTGGCAAAAGCCAATCACGTCATCATATTAAATACCTGTATTTACACAGAGCTTTGTGCAGAGCTAAGCTGTCAGAGATAAGAACATGTTCCTGACTGTTCCTTTTGGCCTCATATTCGTGTAAATTGCATTAGCATTTGCAGCTGAAACCCAATGCAGACTTCAGACAGAACAGTCTTGTTTCCCCATCCCATTTTTATGTGAGACCGTTAATTAAGGGGGGGGGGGGAGGGAAGAGAGAGAGAGAGAAGAAGAAGAAAAGAACCCCCCAAAGTACAGCTTTTGGTCTCTGAACCTGTATTTTATTAAAATACAAAAATAGGGACCTTAACCAATATAACTGTGCACAAGAAGAATCCAAGCTGGTTTGTTGCCAGTTGACACTATTTAAAAAGCTCAAAACCAAATCTAACCCATAAGTACGGCCATGCGGGAACTGTTCTTTCCTCTGGACCATATTTCCAATCCACCAGTCTTCAGCTGCTTCCTAGGGAGAAAAATATCCACACAGTCTCCTCCAAGGACTAATAAATCATTTAGAACAACTTCTTCTAAATAACACCACTAACAAATTGGTATTTGCATAAGCTTGTACAGCTTTAGCTCCCTAAAAACCAAGCTTTTATTTCCCCATTACTTCTGAACCTTGTCCACACTGGAGAACAAAAGGAAGGACAAGAAGCAAGCTTGAGCACCAAACCCCAACTGTCCATACTGCTCACCAGTCAGCTTGCCCTTGGACCTGATTTCACTTTCTCTGTGACAGAGCTGCTTCAGACTGAGGTCAGCTTAGCATCATGTCCAGGTCCTGACCTGTGGATGTAGCAGTACAGGAGTAGCCACTGAGGACTGACTTCTGCTGGAGGCAGACCCACGCTTCTCCATCTCCCAACCTTTACCTGCGCTGCAGCTTCTGGCTCTCTTCCCCCCTTCCTCCCCTTTGTTACACCTCAGAAGCTGCTCCAGTTGGATCACACCTTCCTTGAGGGTAACTGCCATTCCCTCCTCCTTTCAGAAATGTTCAATCTGACCCAAAAGACAACAGTCAGGGCTAAATATATAGGCAGCTGTTCTCTCTTTTATGATGGCAGCATTTTCCATCTAGTATACAAGATATGTATACAAAAAATGGAAACAAATTATGCATTTTTACCTTCCGAGATGACATTAGTAAGCATTTTATGAACTGCAAGAGCAACACAAAACAATTATTTTTGTTCTGAAGGGCACCTGCTTGTGTTTTCATGAGACTACTGTAAATGGCCGTAGTCCATTTGCTTGCCATGCTTAGACTGGGGAAGAAATATCACTGCAGCATGACGTTCCTAAGCCATGTGGTGACAGAAAGTCCTTGTTACACCTTCCAGTGTTGTCCCTAAACAGGGAAAATGAGCCCTACAAAATTTTCACGTGGTTCTGACACTGACTGCCCAGTCTTACAATGTTTTCTACTTTTGCTTCTCAATAGACAAACTTTGAGAAGAGTGAAGAATCAGTCCCAGGTGATTTATGACTAGAAAATTAGTTACAGCTAACAAATCGTGCAACGAAATGTAAGAAGGTATTCAAAAAGTCATCTTGACATGAAATAGAATAATGCAGACTCTTTTGAAGAATGTATTCAAATTAGTAGACGCAGAGTTATATGCTGTACTTCAACTGGGACACTGCTAATTTTCAAAAGGCTTTACCTGCCCTCATTTCTCTTCTCCTGTTAATGGTAATTTCTCCCCCTTCATCCTTTATTATGCTCTTCATTCACCCTGTCTCTATCCAAATCTCACCCCCTGCAAGGCCTTCACATCAATCTATCAATTTTCCTTAATTTAGAAATTACATTTATTTTTGCAATCTTTGCTTTTCCTTTTATCTTTCTCTTTGGGATTTCACTTCTCATCTCCTGTTTATACAGTAAGACTGAACTGTTGAGAACATACAGCGTGTCAATACCAATAGCACACTTCTGAGTGCTACAAGGTTTAATTGTGATTAATCGTTATTGACAGAAAACAGTTTTCTGTTCTTCTTTCTGCAATTAAAAGAAACAGGATATTGATTTTCATTTGTTACGGGATGATTTCCTATTTGAATGGTACAGATTAATTTCAAGATGACTTCTGTAATATGACTTCCAGACAGGATTGCTAAATGACACCGCAACAGGCCAGAATTGAAATAAAGTATCATAAAAACCATCCGTACTTAAAGCGAGTCAAACATTGTGTTGGAGTATGTGACTCCACAAGTATTTTTAATAGGAGCAGCAGGAGCTTTATATTTGCAGTATATGTTAAAGCTATTCTTTCTGACAGGTGCCCCAATCCCACATGTGACTCTGCACTCCTTGTACAAACTCTTGCAAAAGTATTCAGGATATTAAGCTGTAAAATACACACTCATCAAATGTCTTGCCTGAATAAATTGTAGCTATTTCTGCTTTCAAAATATCCATGAAAATTTATGAAAAAAAAAAATTAAAAAATATGGGTCTGATATTTTATTAAAAATAAACCCGTATTTTTAGGAGTCTCCTGTTGACATTACGCATTCCAAGAAATATTATCTGGTTTCAGCACATGTTTTAAACTTCTCATACACAAACAATTTTCTTTTTTGAGATATATCTCTTTAAGGAGAGCATCAGAATCCCAAGTGCTGCAGAATAAGTAAAATACAGATTTCAGGTCTGCTTTGCTAAAGCTAAGAAGCTTATGTGATCACGAGGTCTGTGAACATCTCTCTCTTCCCCTCCCAATAGTTTTCAACCGTTTGGCAGATATTACTGATTTTTGACAAGATAGCGACCTTAAAGGTAGTTAAATTGCTACATGCTTTATGGAAACAGATGGCCAAGTGAAGAACAAGCTTCTGATGAACAGCTCCAATAAATGCCCTGAATGAGATAAAGGCTGGATAAAGGATTCACATCATATTACACATTAGCAGAGCACACATGGAGAGAAAATTTACCATGCCTTCAACACAGTAAAACCATTGTTCATAAACATCAGATGAACCACAAGATAAAAATCTGTAAGAAAATGAGCTTTACTAGCTCCAGACTTCACGGGAGGACAGGTTTGCCATTAATGATGGTCACAGTTAATCAGGAGACAGAAGAAATAGGCAAATATAATATGAAAGATACAGATCATGTTATTTTATTTTTAATTTTAAATCTTCTAACAAAGATTGTCTAACGAAACTTTTAATAGCCAAAACAACCTCTCTCAGAATACGTATTGCTACAAACATCTCAAATGAGCAATGCAAACAACTTTTTGTGTATATAAAATGTAGAATTTTAAGGTACTGAAAATGTTCATTTAATAATAACCAAGTTGAAAGTGCATCTACAGACTAACCAGGACCCATTAAACAATTTCAGTACAAATTCTGATTAAGTTAATGCATACAGCTTTCCTTCTAACTCATTTCAAAACTCATCACACTGGCAAAAAAAAAAAAAAGGAGAGATTGATGAATGCTGTGAAGTCTGTTAAAATTACTTGTTAAAGAGCAATGTATGGAATTACACACTTAAGAACAGTCTACACTGCTAGTACAATTAAAAACAATTGTTATGTTACTCGTTGTTTGTCATTTCACCCTCAGTGCCAACACTAACTGCAGGATCATTTGTGGTATTTCATCACATGCACAGAGGTTAAAGTCATGCTCTTGCCCAGCAGCTAGGTTGTCACTCTCAACAAGTAAGCCTGCTTCTACTGTAAGAGAATATCAGCTTGCTTTCTGGAAGCATCACTTTGTATTTTCTTTATACTAAGTACAAAAGTATGTAGCATTTTTGCCAAAGAACAATAGCATCTATTCAAATTATTTTTGCTTTTGCATAGAATTAGATTTTTAGTAAAGACATCTGAGAGAAAATATTAAGTAATAAAAAGGATGTAGTAGCTGATTTCATCCCTAAAAAAAACCAACCCCAAACTCCTCTGTGTTGTTTTTATACAACTTGTCAGGTACACATATGATGATCACAGTGAAAGTCCTGCAGTGAATGCATATAGGTACTCTGTTCCCAAATAAAGCCTTCCACAAGTTGAGATAAGGATTCTTTTTCAGAGATCTATCGTGCAAAGAGCCTATCTTTGAAAACCAATTCCTGTCTAAATAAGAATACACCTAGTGTTCAGTTTAGAAGACAGCAATATCCTATAGCACTGCTGAATGTCTTCCGCTCCCTTACATATGCAGCATACAGAAAAGTTCCAATCTCACTCCAGAGAGGTGCTCTGGCATGGAATCCTATGCCAAGTTTGTGTGCCCCGTCACGGCCTGGTCTGGAGACCTTGCAATTCCTGCTCCAAGACAAACCACGTACTATGATACAAAGAATAAAATAAATCCACATCCTAACAATCACTCATTTACAATGATGACTGACACGTGTATTTAAACTCTTTTCAAAGCACACTAATTATCTGTGCTCTTACATAACTGAAATAAAACACAGTGCTCTACCGTGAAGCATGGGCTAATATGTTATAGACATTAGTAACACTTTGTATCATCACATGCATTGTTCCAGCTCATTTAAAAAGATGATGAGGGATTTATGAGAATCTTTTTTTCTAAAGTACAAATTTTCAAGAATTGAGTCTTAAGTATGAGAGTGAACACGTACTACATTTTTACCTCTATGCTTTTAGACATTTGCCTAAAACATTTAAGGAGATTTCTTAGTTGACACAGATAATATAACAAAAAGTCAATAAAAGCTATGATTCTTACCAAGGCTATATTGGGAAAGAAAGCTTAAATTACCAGGGACAGAAATCCAGGTTTTAAATTTAGTTCTCACCTCCTGTGACTGTAGTCACCAAAAATTCTCCCATCGTTTCTCCAGCCTGACACTGCCACCTATAGCAGTCTCCTGCTATAGATGCTTGCAGCAATGATGCCACCAGCAGAGAACAGAACAAGGGGTCATGTTGCAAACACAGCGTTCTGTGGAAAACGGGTTTGGATGCTACATTAGTACAAATATTAGCGACCAATGACTTAAACTGGTGCAGCTGCCGTGGAATTAGCACAGCAGCCTACTGATTTCTAGTCTGGGAGAGGTAACCCTCAAGCAGGAGCCATGGCACTCCTTTCAGGGCCAGTTTGGTATACAGATGTAAGTCATGGATTTCTTACTAGAAAAAAGAAAGATAAAGCCATCCACCTCACACAGAAGTTGAAGGAACACTGATTTGGAACAGCACTCTGTGCAATTTCAGTCAAAGTTCAAACATGTAAGTCCTCAAAGGTACCGTGGAGCCTGTCAGGAGCTCATGGAAGGTACTGCAGAATTTCACCAGCAAACTGTAAACCTTTCAAAACCCTCCACAGGGCTGCATGCAAAGACTATAAAG
This sequence comes from Mycteria americana, assembly GCF_035582795.1. NCBI lineage: Eukaryota > Metazoa > Chordata > Aves > Ciconiiformes > Ciconiidae > Mycteria > Mycteria americana. Next base: position 197,878,527 of record NC_134365.1, read on the forward strand.
TTCAGAAAAGCCAGCAAAAATTCCTAAGCAATCCCATAATGAAATCTATGCTTAGGTTCACAGGTATTTACTGAATAATACTGACTGGTACCATTCTACCACGTATTATTTTGACATGTTCATAAATACATCTTCACACAGCACACAACTTATTTTTACCAGAAGCCATCAACATCAGGAATCTAACAGTATTCAGAAAAAGACTGTACTATAACAATGCTTCCCCCTGCCCTTTTAAGTCAAGCCCATAGCTCAGGAGACTAAAGTAAGTAAGTATCAGGCTAGAGGGTCATTTCAGACTTCTTTGTTGTTTGTTGATGCTGTTTATATATAAAATACTTGAACGCTCACTAAGACAGCTGTTGGAACACAAACTTCACAAGTTTCTCAAGACCAAAATAAAAGACCTAACTAGCAAGCATGGGCACGGTCTCTATTTCAGTTCCACAGGAGAAGCTGAGAGATACACACCCCAGACCATCCTACAAACTGGTGATAATGGGATTCTCTGAGAAGCAGTTTCTGTTCCAGACCTTGCTCCAACACAAACAGAAGAGGAATCTGCACCTGGGCAGGTTTCACACCCAGATGAGTGTTGTCACCACTGCAGTTCAAAGTATAAGCATGTGGGCAGAAGCACCTCTTTTTCCCAAATGTCATATTAACCCTAATCATTGGACCTAGTGGAAAATATTCAGTGAATTTAGCCTGAGTCTGTAAACAGTCTGGTATCAAGCAAGCAATCAAAACCCCTGCATAAACTAGCTGCCCCCCAAATTAGCCACAGATCTAGACTGGCTAATTATATCAGCAACAAGTATGTCCAAAATTATCATAATTATGCATAACAACATCTGAAAAGGCTATTAAACATTATTTGGGTTTTAAGCCAATTCCAAACTACAAAGCATCGGATCCACCTTGAACGTGGGATGCAAATTATCTCACATTTGTTCTTACAATTCCCTTTGAAGCACCTGGTATTAGTCATTGTAACAGACCCCAGGTTTAATTTAGCACAACTGTTCCAACATTCAGTTCTCCAGGCCATAAAACTGAAAGTGTATGAGCTGCATTATGAAATTCTGTCCTTTAACAATAACGTTAAAGCTAGTGACAGCCTTTCTGTACACACTACGATAAGCAAACCATTCATGAGTCTAACAAGTGCATTCCCAGTTTTAAATTCTTGTCCAAATTCAGGCTGAAATTTATTATATGGATCACTGCTATCCTGGTCTGCTTGCAGACATATGATGATCTCCCCTTCCAAGATTTTGATCTTAACAGTCCAAGATAAACTATTTTAAGCAACTATGCAAATCATTCTCAAATATTGTCAAATCAAATAAAGCCTTTATACTCCCCCAAAATGTTTTATTTTACGGAAATGTAATGTGTCATTAGTTTATTTATTTTACCATAATGATGTGCTAACAGGAGATTAGTACAGACTGGGAAAAACATAAACAAACTAAATAGTCCACTTTTGAAACAAAATATCATTTTAAAAGCCCTAAAATATTAGCAGTAGTAAAATTTAAAATCTGAAATATATAACCTAGAGTTCAGTGAGCCTGCAGAAGAGGTCTATACATGTCAAGAATATCTAAGACTCACATAGGCATAACAGGACTAAATAAAATAATAACAAACAACAACAACAAAAAACCCCATACATTTGATTTCTTCCTGAGTGGAAGCTCACTACAATTAATACAAGCCAATGAGCATGACTGTCAGGTGTTCCCATCATTACAAAATGGCAGATGCTATCTGGAAAAGTAAGTTAAATTATTTATCAAACAATTCCAAATATCATCAAATCCAGTGCAGACAGCCATTCAAACAGCTTCTAATAAATTATTTGATATGGCTCTAATGGAAACATGAGTTATTCAGAAGCATTTGCTATTAAGCAGCATCATACTAATGTTTTGAAATTCTACCCAGACACGTCCAGAAGTGACATACTATGAATCACATTACAAATATATTCCCCTGCTTTTGAAATATTATCAGCAGCATCCAAGAATTTACGCAAATTAAGAAACAAGTAATTTTGGCAGTCATGTGTCACGATGGAGAACATGCAGATTTTTGTTCTGCACAGCCTAAAAACATTTTTTTCCTGCTGAACGAAAAAAGGTACCCACATAATTTACCACATCAACAGCATCATAAATATCAGCCAAGGCTTCTCCAGAGCATTAAACAATGCCTAGATAGTACAAAGGCAACTTCCCAGTAATAACAGGTTGCACTGTATTGTTCAAGGCACATTCCTTCCCAAGGAAAATCTGTTCAAGATTAAAGCCAAAAAGCTTTCCTTCTATTAAAATGAGTAGACTCTTTGTCATTCTAAGAGACTATATGACACTGTTAATGGTGAAAGGACTCTAGCAAAAGTTGGGAACAAACTGTCTCAAATTCAGGTTAAGGAACACAAGGCCAATGGACAAACAGCGATGGGCAAATTATTTGAGACATTTGTTTGATTAAAAAAAGAAAACAACAAACAGTCTTCATAAGGTGTTTATGCATTTTAAATTAATACGCTAATCTGCTATTAACCACATTCAAATAAATGGGAAATGTTAAGCAAATCCTTGGGAAGAATGAATTACCGATTTATGAGAATAAAATCTAGCAATTATACTTAGAATGATGTCATGAAACAATCAGCCCTTTGGTCCAAAACACTAGCATGGTTTCTACTAGCTTCTAGAACTACAGATGCACATGACTACAATCACCCACAAATGGATGTGAGGTGCACAGTGGCAGGACAAGAGGAAACACAAACAAATTGCAACACAAGAAATTGCCATTTGATTAAGAAAAAAAAAATTCACCACAAAGGTGGTCAGACACTGGCAGCACCACAACCACAGGGACTGTAGAATCTCCATCCTTGGAGATGCTCAAAACTCACCTGGACAAGGTCTGAGCAACCTTATCCAACTGGACCTGCTCTGAGTACGTGGGCAGGACTAGATGACATCCAGAGATCCTTTCCAATCTAAAATACTCTACAATTCGATGCTTTTTTCTTAAAATTACTTTCCCTATTGGAGATATACTTTTCCTTCTTCATTTACACTTCATTTACACAAGTCTCCCATATATTTGTAGTGGTTTTAAAATAAAAATCCGAATTCTCCTTTGTGAGTGATCATGACCAGATCATTAATACAAATTATATAATATTATACATTTGGCACAATAAGACTAGTTTATTTTATGGTAGTGCTGTCACTAGAATCAGCTGAGATACAGTAGCTAAAACAAAAGCACAAGGTCAATTTAAAAAATAAACAGTACTGATTCTTGTTGCCCGTTACCACTCCTTCAATCTGCATCACCCACATGTTGCAGGCGTTCCAGAGAGAAGTGACAGGACAGAAAACAAAGAAAACGACAGATCAAAAAAACTTGAGTCACCCTATAAAAAGTATTGCATGAATCAGGTGTGCACGTACATTAGACCTTGCATCTCATTCTGAAGACACACTGCGGAGGACAAAGCCGTGAGGACACCTTTGTTCACGTGCTTAAGAGGTGACCTTAACGAAGATATAGTAAAAGCATCCAGCACGTACCTGTGGATATTAACTGTCCCACAGTTGCCTATACCACTGAAATATTTTTTTTGCTCTAAAAAATGGCTTTCGAAAAAAAAAAAGAAAACCAACACACCACGGGGCCTCCAGAACCACTTTCTTTCCCACTCCTTAAATAAGGACTGTGCTATTTTTAAGAGGCATTGAGATAGGAGGCACATCTAAATATAAGTTTGCCTGGTGCTCAGCGGGCCACTGTCTCTCCACACGCCCGTCACTGACAGGACAGCCGGCCCCGGTCCCTCTCCCCGCCGCGGGGCCGCCTGAGGCGGCCCCGCGGCGGGGAGAGGGGCCGGGGCGGCAGGTGGGGTGGCGGCTTTGTCTCCGATCGGGCGTTGAGCGAAGGCAGAGGCAAGGTGGGTGACCGCCTGTTGGCGACCGGGCTCTGTGGAGGAGACGAAGGGGCGCGGGCGGGCGACTGAGGGGAAGGGGGAGCCCCCACATCACCGGCATCCCCGAAACTTTCTTCCGGGCCACGAGGGACGAGACGCCGCCGCAAGCCGCCGCAGCGGAGCCGGGGATCGCCCGGTGTCCCCGCCTCTCTTCGTTAACCGGGCGCGGCCGAGCACCGCCTCCCCGCTCCAGCCGCCCGCCATCCGCCGGGGACGCGCCGCGCCTCGCCTCAGCCGCCCGCTCCCCTCCCCACGCCCGCCGCCGCCCGCTCGCTCGCTCACTCACTCACCCGCGCCCGGCGAGCGCAGCCACCGGCGCCTCCTTCCGTCGCTCCCTCCCTCCTGTCAAGTTGAGCCCGGCCTCCCTCCGCCCGACCCCTCCTTCGCGATCGGGAGCCGCCGCCGCCACAACCGGCTGGGCCCTCCCTCAGCGGCGCCTGGCACCGCCCCGCTCTCACCTGGGTCCTGCCGCCGCCGCCGCGGGGGGAGTGAGGGAGGGGGAAGGCGGAGGCGGCTCCGGACAGTTCCAGTCAGCAGCGAAATCGCACCGCACCGCCCCACGCAGGGACCTCAGGGCGGAGCGGGGCGGGGCGGGCGGCTCCTCCCCTCCGGGACGCCCCGAGAGGCGAGGGGGGCGGTGGGCTAGGTTGTGCCGTGCCGTGCGTGAGGAGGGCACGGCGGGCGCGGCTGCGTGAAGCCCCTCAGGGAAACACGGAGCCACCTGGGCGTCGCGGCAGGAAAGCCAGGCAGCCCCGGGAGAGCCCGCCGGCACCACGCCGCTCTGTGGGGAGGGGGTGGCAGGAGGCGTCAGTGCTGTGGGGCGGGGACGCGGCCGCCGGGGCAGGCCCCGGCTGTGGGGCTGCGGAGCCCGGCTGCCGGCGCTGGGAGCGGCCGCATGCCGGGCGAGCCGGCCGGAGAGTCTTCCCTCTGCAACGGCGAGCGCTGGGAAGCGGTCTCGGCGCGGTGTTACACGATCCCAGCGCCGCTCTTCGCGAGGGCAGGCAGCAAGCGTCCCGGGTCAGACAACCCCGCTCGGGAGGGGAGATGCTCGGGGGGCGAAACAGAGAAATGGAGAGTGTGAAGGGGCATAAACCGGGGGAGTTTCAGGGAAACGTGCAGTGCCGGTAGTACCTGACAGCAAAAAGGCCTTAAACTGAAATCCTGGTTGGGGTGCGCATCCAAAATGAGTCAGAAGGGTTAAGTGAAATCACAAAGCAGAAAAATGAGAAACTGCATGAGTGCTCTGCTCTGGGTTCAGAAAGGAGCGGGAAGGTGGTTTTGCTGCTGAGAGGCATCCTGGTGAGACAGCGCGCCATTAGCTGCTCGCTCTGTGAGCCATTGGGGACCTGGTAAAAAGATGGGGTTTTAAGTCTGCCGTGTCAGGTAACTTGCGTGGTGACTGTATGTATGAAAGGAGTCAACCAGGAAAGACTTAAACCCATTCATGTTAGATAATTTTTAAAAATACTGAGGAATACTGCAGGAACACAGACAAGCTGTGAGAAGGTTGTTCTTATAAGGGTGACTGTTGGCTTGGGAAATAAAAAGTTTGTCAGCTGTAAGATACTAAGATATATACCAACTTCTACTCAACTTTAGGAAAATAGGCTTGTTAAAGCAGCTTGGTGTCTTTTTCCTACGAGAAACACACTGTAGCTGATGAGGCCTGGTTTCCTAGGGAGGGATGTTCTTTCTTCCCATGTCCTTCCACTGAATCTTCTGCATCTCTCTCTCCTGCCAAAGTCACCTGTAGTTTTTTCTTCCTGTGTGTATGCTGGGCTGCCATCCATGTGCAGAGCTGCCGGTCAAGAGGCATGTCATTAATCTTTCCAAATTAATAAGAGGCTCAAGAAAAAATGTGAAATTAGTGGTGACATTAATTAGTGGAGAGACTAATTGGGGTGTCTCTTCTACTTCTCTCTGAATTTTCATGAAATTTCAAAGAATACAGTGTCTTTGAGACTTGTATCCCGATTCTCCACTGTCAAACTGGCAAAGGCTTCGAAATTTGTTAGGGGCATGCACTGACAAAAGGACAGAATAACAAAATAATCATATAAGCCCCACATCGTTTAGGATTGATTTCAGGCTAAAACTGGACCATATATGACTCATGTTAGTTTGTCATCCATTATAAACCATATGCTATATTACAGTTAGACACCTCTGTGGCAACTAAATTATTGTGTGACATAAAACATATGTTCATATAACTCATAGCAATTAGTTTTGAAATTAAAAGTCTTGAATCTCACAGAGTAATTATGAATGGGAATTCTTTATCTAGCAAGGATGTATCTAGCAGGGTGTTACAGGCAATGAAAAAGTAGGTATTGTTGTCCATACGTCATCCATACACCATCTGTGCTGGGCGTTACTGCCAGGCAGCACAGACCCCTTAGGGGAGAGTGGGGTAATAGACCTCTGCCTGCCTTTTAGTGCTGCTTGGCATTCTACAATGGAAGCTTTTAAATATTTTGGGTCGATGTCAGAGCGTTCAGAGTGAGGAGGTAAAAGACAGTGTTTTCTACACCGTCAGCTAATTCAGTGCTTCAGCCTTCCCTAAAATCTCATCTTTGACGTTCTGTAGGAAAACTGCGTGATAAATACTTACACCTGAGAACCAGTATTCCCCTTACTGTGGGTTTGCGTTTTCTGTTCCCTTTTCCCAATTAACCAGCTTTATGGTGTTCCTTATTGCATCCCTCAACACTGCACGGGAAGTCAATTGTTTGTTTTGGTCTGGAGCCATCTCATCTCCCCAGACCTGTATCTTGGGGATTATTTTATGAGAAAAATCAGCATCTTCATTTTAGACTTTGACCTTTATAACAATTAATTAATGAAGATAAGGTATAATTAGCAGAAACGGAAGAGTATTCTGAGGAGATATAGGAAAAGCATTGTCGTTACCTCTAGCACCTACGATGTCTTTGCAAGCTGTGCCATCTTGTAGGTTGAGACTAAGCTCTTGGAAAGCATCTTGGAATTTTGTTGGGGTGTAAGGTTGCATGAGAACCCCAATTAAATTTCTACACATACAACTTTCAAAAGTCACTGGGATCCAAGAATTTAAAGGTAATACACACAATATTCGTCTCCAAGAGTGAGTAGTGTGGGCAAGAAGTTAAATCTTGGCTGATTCCCTAGAATACACTAATCAATGCAGCTGAGCCACTATGGGACTGATTGTGATTGTGCATGCTGGGACAAAATTTCTACCCTTTGGGGAAAAAAGAGGAGCAGAGGGGAAATTGTGACTTAGAAGAGATTGGGTGAGCCCCCTTGTCCTCAGGGCAGCTAGATTTGTAACTACATTTAACTAAGATTTCTCTTAAAGCCACAGGTTAGACTAAATCTGTTTTTCTAATGTTTGTAGAAATCAGTTTTGAGAACCAGTGGCTTCCTGTAGAAGGCAACTCTATCCCACCTGCCCTTTGGGTGAGGAAGGAGGGGGCTATGCCAACACAATGCTTTATTTATCTCTTACTTTTTGAAATACTTGACTTTATTAAAAAGAGACTGAAATCCATTGTGTCCTATGTCCCTGTGTCCCATATTTGACAAATACTAGAAGCAGACACAAATAGGGGGTTGACTATCAAGTTGCAATGTGTTAGACAGTGACTGGAAAAGGGCCAGCATTAACTGTGTGTCACTCAAGAGCCCCCCCGCCATGAGATTTTTTACACTGAGAATGTTTTAAAAGGTTTTGGAAGGGTATAGCTGGATGTTCATGAGTTTAGCTCTTTTTTGTGTGTTAGAATGATTTCAGATGGGGTTAGGATGATCTTATTTCAGGTATTGTTATTTTCATTGTTCACTTAATTAGGAACCCATTCCTCAAATGCAGATGGGCATCATCTGGGTTTTTTTTGCCATCCTGCCCATAAAACATGATCAGCTCTTTTCATGAACACAAAAAATACATTATAATTAAAGAGTGAGAGGTGATTATTTTAGCATTTCAGCTATCAGTTAATCTGTTCAGGAATTTGTTAAACTGTGGATCGAAACCTTGCTAGAACAAGCTGCTAGGAGGCAAGAGCAATCTAAGCTGAAGGAGAAAAGAACGTGATGTTGAAGGAGTGTGTAGTGATGAAGGACTATAGGGTGCTGGCATATACGCTTCATGAAAGAAAGTGGGTGAAATTAAGGGAAAGACTGTTGAAGAGCTGGAGGAGTCTTTTAGAAGTGAGGAAACAGGGCACTGAAACAGAGGGGAACAGGAGGCTGGTTTGGAAGGAGATTGGAATGATGGGGAGGATGATGGGAGACAGGTGGCCTGAGAAAAAGAGTGTACAGGAGAAGAAAAGGAATAAAAATGTGTTGAAGGAGAAACAATGAAGGAAGGTAAAGAAGAAGGTATTACGTGGGCATCCTGGGAAAAAGTATTGGGTGGCTGAATGTGGGGACCAGGACAAAAGGGTATGAAGTGGAAAGTTGAAGGACATTGCAAAGGAGACAGGCTGATGTGGAGGAAATATTGAACTGGAATCTGTGCAAGAAAGGTCACTGTATGGAAGAGGAAGGGAATGGAGTATCTGAACTCTTTTGGCCTTATTTTCTATTACGTATCTAATGACAGTGGCAGCTCTTCATAATAGTAAGTAATGACACTTAAGTTCCTTGCAAGCAAATTATAATACCTGTGTGCTTACAAGGATACTGAAGGTTGAATTTCCAGCCTGAAATGATTACTCACAAGGTGTGCATGCTGGCTGAAGGGCTGGGAGCTAGGCTGTCATTTAATAAAGTGGCCTGCATACTTTTAAAGAGCACACAATTTGTCTGGAAGCTCTCCGTAAAGCTCAGTATATTTTAGAGTAGGAAGTTGGGGTTTTTTAACATTTTATCTCTCCATGTTTTGGCTTTAAAAATGTCTATTTTGATGACTTAGCAGATATTCAGAAGCCACACATAACAGAATTTTTATAGCACAACTTTTAATGGGAAGGAATTTTGTACACTGACAAAAAGAGAGTGATACGCTATGGCAGTTGGGTTCCGTAGGTTTCTTCGTTTCTCAGTTTCCAAGGAAACAAGCAAACATGCTTGAAATGAATGTCTGGAAAAATCATTCAGAGTTTCAACTGATAATTTATCAGTTTGATGAATTTAATAACAAATAGTTTTCCTAGTTTGGGCATTTTGGTACACCTAAGAGCAGAATACTGTTACATTGTCTTTTGGAAGAAAGGGCAACTCTCACAGCAGCTAACATGGCTTGAAGTCCCCCACTTTTCTGCTTCTTCCCACTTCTTCAGTTAATGGCCTACCAACAATGAAGGACAAGGGAAACCTTCAGAAAATTTCAAAATTATCAAATTCAAATTATTGGATACGATGACAGGGAGAAGGCATTAAGTAGCGTTCTGCTTGACTCTTCCCTGCTTTTTCAAAGTATACGGAGTACAAGCGCTCTTCAGCTGTTGCATTACATTTACTTACACTTTGGTAACACTTAAAGGTCAACTCTTTTGCTCAGTTGTGACAAGTTCTGTCAAATATGTGATTTTGCAAACTCCTTTTCCTATGTTACAAATGCTACATTAAAAGAGAGATAGAAGAGGAAGTTGTTATTGCTGAGAGCTGACACTTCCTTTCTCTCCTGACATTGAGAACTATTTTCAGCAAAGTGTAAATATCTAAAATTACATCATTTTTTATTAGGCAGAGCTTGCCCATTTCTTTTAATTTGGGATGATGCAAGAAAATCCTGTTTCCAGTCACTGAAGGCCAGGATCATGGAAATGCATGGAAATTACATTCTTAAATACAGTCTTGGTTATTTCCGCTGACTGGAACGGATCTTACCTTTTAAAAATTTGCATTTCCTTTGCAGAGTCTTTAGTCCAGAAGTGTCTTATTCCGACACTGAGATTTCAGGCAGGACTTTGACAACTACTAACTCATCAGATTTGTGAGCTGACCTCTGCTGACTTCTGTTAATTGGGCTAAGTGTAGACAGATTGAATGGGAGATGATGGTGGAGCTGACTTCGGCATCTGTCAGAAGTGAGGAGGGGGGGTATGTTTGATGACTTCAAAACAGCACTTGCAAAACATGCCACATGGAGATTCATCTTTTGGGGAATAATGGAGGAAATGCATTTTGATCACAGCCTTCATCAGTTCACGGAGGGAGGCACTGTCTTCAGGTACTTGCGTTCACCATCCTTCAGATGTCTACACACCCTTCAGATGCCTTTCCCCAAACTCTGCTTGCTATGCACTTGCATCTAATTACACTGATTTTTCTGGCCGGGGAACCAGAAGGTAGAAATTGGTTGCCAAAGTCTAAATAAATGAAACTGTAATTGTTTGTCCCCTCTAAAGGACGCAAGCATGCAGTGCAGTTCTCTGTGGCTTCTTGCCTGCCTTTGTCATTTTTACCAGTGCAACGGGGGTGCAAAAAGGTGATGTTTTATGAAACTTTGCACAAGCAACTTCTCTAATGGCGTCATTTGATTCAGAGCAATTGTGGATAGGGTCGTAGCTGCTTGGGAAATAAGCCTTTATGAAGTAATTATAGTTGTTTAACAGGAACTACAATACTAGACCAAGCACTGAAATTATATTCCCCACATTAGAACATTTCACGAAGCATAAGGAAGATGTTACTTGCTAAATAAGTACTACACCAGCTTCATCTGTATGCTGCTTCCCTAATCTGCACTGGTGAATGCCATTGCTGTGCCTTGAACAAGACATATGGGAATCTAACTTTAGTCTGCTTGCTTGGATTTGTGTGTAGCAGCATGACCAAGATAATGACACACAAATACAGCGTGTTTTTACTTGTTAAGATTTTGGAGACAACAGAGACCCTAATTTTAGAACTAAGACTTCTCATGTTCACCTGGAGACTCTGTCAAGAGTGCTAATAAGCCTAGTGTGTGTTAACACATGGGCTCTTTGAAACTTGTAGAAACAGCTGCTATTTCTGACTGTTATTATGTCTAATATCAAATGTTCTGCTGTCGCAGTAGTGTGAGGGCTGGCTGGGTATTACTGCATAATGAGTCAAATAGCAAATAAGAGACCTCTCACTTATATTTCACAGCATATACTGCTTGGTTTTCATAGGTGTTACATCTGTGGAAACGGAGTTTCTCCAAAGTGGGAGGTGAGACCTCTTTTAATGAATTAGTGGTCTTAGTAGAAAATATAGGACTGAGGTGACATGCTGAGGTATGGGCGACTTGAGGAAGAGTGGCCGAAAAGGTAACTGTATGTGTGTGCTGCTCATGTAAAACTAGTTCCCTTTGCTGTCTGAAACATCATCAAATTTCTAGAAACTCTAGAAAGAAAATAGATATAATTAGCCCCCTCTTTCATGTCTGTGCTTGTAATCCAGGTGACTTAAGCAACTGTCCCATTGCTTGCAGTTTTTTCTATTTATTATGAATGATGAAACTGTTTTGCCAATATACTAAATAGTGAAGCAATAAGCAGGAGAGGCTTTTCACCTCAGGGCAAAACACTTATCTCAATAAAAAAGTTGGACAAACAGATGAAAGCTGGAAAAGTAGCATAAAGTGGGCAGACTTCAGCCCTAGACCCTGATTTCTTTGAAATATGTTGGTTGCATATATCATGGGCACGTGCATGTATACATGCACAGGCACAGCCCTGTGTATTTTCAGCCTTTTTCTCTAACTGTGCTGGTGGTGAGCAGTAACACAGAGCACCAGATTCTCCTTTGCACTTGAGTCCTCTGGTCTGGAAGGTGAAGGCCTAATACAGTCTGCTTCAGCAACTGCTACAGCCTTTGTTTCTCATTTATGTGGGTGGAAAAGTAATTCTACAGCCCTCTCTGTCCTACTGTCCTACTGAACAGCCTCCTGTTCCTCTACATCCCTCCGGTGTAAAGGAATTATCTCCTTACACAATACCTTTCAGTATAAAACAGATAGCAGTGAATGTCACCTTTGCTAAGTGTGTGCTAGTGATTGTAAGTGCAAGGATGAAGAGTACAAATCAACAGGCGGTGTTTTAACCTTTATGATAGGTAAAGATAGGTAGGACTGCCCATGCTTCCTGGACCTCTAGGCTTAGAAATCATCACAAATTCCCGTTTCTTCTTCCTTCAGACCCAAACATGCAGCAGAAGTTTCTAGGCTGCCTTTCTGATGTCATTTAATTCTATACCTGAAGTCACCATACAATGCACAGGGCTGTAATAATCTCATGCTCTCTGTTGCTTATGCTCATTTCACATAAATGCTTAGTGTGTCACCATCCTAAAGTGAAACTGGTTATTACCAAAGGCTCTGTTTTCTTATGCAATAGAATCTTTGTCATAGGCGTCATAGTTTTTAGGGCTATTGACAGAAAACACGAACCTAAAAACTCATGAACATGTTTAGATAGATTAAAAGTGATTAGGTTTTTTAAACAAGGAGGTAGAGCAAGTTTTGTTTGTGGGGTAAAATTAATACTTAACAGTAGTTACCTTCTTTATTCCAGAGCCTCCTTAAAGAAGAATTTTAAGTTGTCCTTAATTGCATGGTAGATACTCTGGGTGGGATTCAGCTGCCTCAGCACAGATGTCTGGTGCCCTTTGAGAAGCCCTGGGGCAGCTAAGACATCTGTGTGGGGTTGGCAGATGTGGGTGGGGACCTGTGGAGGTGCCTGCTCTCCCAGAGGCCATACCTAGACTTCTCAAATGGCACTAGACACCTATGTTTAGACAGCTGAATTGCCCCCTTTCTAGCAAGGACTTGCTTGGCAGAATTCCCCTGCTATACATTTCCAGGCTTTAGAAGTCCTAATGCTCATTTTGGGTTTGATTTTAGAGGGAATTTGCTCAGCAGCGTATAGGTGTCCCATTGCTGTCTGCTGCCGTCCTCTTTTCAAGCGACTACTAGTTTAATGTCTGTCTGCTTGATGAAAATAAGCATGGGGAACGAAGGGTCTGAATCTTTAACACAAGGAATTTTGTTTAATGTAGTTTTTTGTCTAGAGCTAAGCCCTTAAGAAGCAAGTATTTAAATACAGGTTAAGATTTAATTTGTATGACTGAAAATTCAGAGTAATTTCATCAATTTCAGAAGCATCATTTCAGGTGTTCAGCAATATGAGGGAGTGCAGAATTAATACATAACTTTATACAGTACTTACGGTACAATAAAACCCTAATCAAACATATAATTTAATTCTAAATTTATGCCCTCTGTCGTAATGATAAGGACAAATACTTCTGCTGTCAGAATGAATTATATTGTTACAGTTTTTGATCCATTGGTTTTGTGTTATTGTATTCTTTCAAGAACTGGTTATTTTGTAGCCCCTTGTAATGAAGTCCATTTGACAATGGATTTATTACTGCATCAATATAATTTACCATTTCTTTTAGAAATTTGAAATCAATTCTGGGGTTTCCTGAGGTGCCTGATTGCAGTAGAGCCATCAAAGGTGTTTGCATGTGCATCTAGTCCCTGTCTCAAAGGATTAAGAAGTAGAATTCACTGGAGACTGACACTTGGTTTTACATTCAGGGTGAGCTGATCTAATGGTTTGCTGCTGCTAAAAGGAAGAGGACTCTCCCTTGTCCCCCATTGTTCTCCTCTCCAAGCTCCTGGTTGCACATTTCTGTTACTTAACCTTATGCCAGCTTTGGTACTCACTGAACTCTGCTCAAGCTCATTTAATTCAGCAACCTGATAGAAAACTAGTCCATCAAAAAAATGAGTCATTTCTGGTGGGTTAACAATTTGAATTGGCTTCCAAAAAGGTCAGACAAATGCCAGAGCTAATACAAAAGAAGCGGGGCCACGTAGCTGGGCGCTGAAGAGGGACAGAGAAGGAAGAGTGTGGAAGCAACGAAAGCAAGACATTCCACTTCGGTAAATCATGATAAAGTCAGCTGCTCGTATAACCACAACCAGTATTCACAACTGGAAGAGTACTTGGAAATGGGGGTATCACTGTTACCCTTAACTCTGTAGATCTCATGGCCAAAATACGTGCTGGGCCATGGATTTCATGAGCAGTTCGTATAAATCTGTGGAGCACCAGATCCCCTAAAGGAGCCATCTTGAACCAATTAGGGTATATATTTAGTCAGATTTCGTATGGTCACTGCTGGATTAACAAAGTCATGAGATACCAATTCCTATGCCAGCCCGAGTATTTAGTGTGCTGCTTTCTGTCCAAGTTTGTTGGCATTTACCTGTCACTTGGCTTCTGTATGGACTGCCAGGTGCCAGCCTTGTTGCATAATGCAACTTTTTCATGCAGTTGGTTCGGCTTTTTACTACCAAAAAGTTAAGGCTAGCACTTTGACCAACTGAAGGGATATTTCAGAGCTCAGACTGAAAATGTGAATATAGGTTTTCTGTACACAAAATACGTGCTTTGTAAAACTGAAGGCAGCACACAAACATGTCATGCAATGCAATATTTCTGGACACTGAAAACCTGTGAAATAGGTATGATGCTTTGAGCGGATCAGTAATTAAGAGGTATACTGCTGTGTGTTATTCATAAATCTTCATGTGTCATTCATAAACTGCAGGAGAAACTCAGGCAAATACATTTCATATGTGGTTTGAGGGTCTTGGCATTATAAAAATCTGGCATTTTATGTATCCTGAGAGCAAGGTCTGGGTCTAAGAGGTCCAAACATAAATATGCTCGATTTAGCGCTCTCAGGAAAATCAAGGATGAGTCAATTCTAAAGGGATTTCAATCAGTGGTGCCAGAAAGTCTAGATAGTTCAAAGCTGAACCCTAGATGGCTAAATTTACCAGTGTAGAGGTTTTTTTATATCCCAGAATACTAAGACTAAAAGTCCTTTTATGTTAGATTATAACTGTTTACTGGGGACACTATAACTTCAAGCATATTTATAGTTTAAGTATTTGTGGAAATGCTAATAATGACACAAATATTTTTTTTCCCATTTTATTTCTTCTTGATTTCTGCTTTCTGAAACCATGAGCAATATTTCTTTGAGCTGCCAAGATGCTGGCTCACAAAACGTCCTGACCCAGTTCTGAGTCCACTTTTCTAAAGAACTTGGTCTGCCCACCCACAATGACTGAGGACATGGGTTTGGAAATGAATTTTTAAAAATTTCCTTGATTAATAGTTTAATAAATTAGGAGGAAATTAACTGCTTGCTTGTGGTGGCTTCACAAATAATTCCATGATTTCTCAAAAGCTGAATGTATCTCTAAGAAAAACCAAAAGCTTCCATACACTTACTAAATTAACACATAAAAATAACAACCTAAGATGCAGCTTTCTGGGCTGTTTTGAAAGGAAGCCAATATGTTTTATGAAACTTGTCTGAAAATCTTTTCATAACTTTTATTTTAAGGCTTCTGAGCTGAACTGTGCATTCAATGATTTGTGCTTTAGTAGAAGCCCAGGAATATATACCTGCATTTTGGAGGATTCTGTACATGTCTGCTTTCAAAGAGACATTGTCAATAAAACCTCATACTTTATAAAAACTTCCTGCTTACTGTGTTACTAATGTAATCTTAAAATGTTAATACTGGAAGGAACCTTATTTACATATGGCTGCTTATTTACTATTTGCATTTCACTAGGTTTCCATGATGAAAGCAAACAACTTTTTTCAGTCTGTTTCCAGGGATCTTGTATGAATACTCAGTTTTAATTGTGATATAGCACAGGAATACTTGAATTAAAAAAAAAAAAAGGCTTTGTGTTAAAAAAGTCATTAGTAATGGCTTTCGGATCTACAGATGAAGAGTAACACGTAGGAGAAGAATGGTTTTTAGTTATTTTCATGTTAAATATATCTCTTCCTTTTTTCTTCATGCTTTTTAAGCTATTTGTTAGCATTAGTTTGAGGGGAAGAGAGGTCTTTCTCTGTGGCCCTTCTTTCTCCCTTACTTGCAAATAGGAAAGCAAATAATGAAACTTCTGTTAGTGCAGCTCCAAGAACCTTTGTCTGAGACTCTACCTGTGGTCTCATGACCTGTTTAAGCTGATTTAAATATTGTCAGCCACTAAAAGTGGCACCACACTTTCTCTCATCACTGTTTGCTGATTCCTGAACTCTCCCTTGCAGCAACGCAGGTTTTTGTCTGGTTATTCAGTGAGCTGAACCAGGGTAGTGATATGGCTGAGAGGCAGCCCTGCAGAAAAACCTGGCTTAGCACCAGGCTTGGGTGGAGGCAAGAAAGGGAAACTGCGTTTCAGCACAGAGAAGCAGAGACGTGATGCAGGGAAGCACCTTGGCCAAAGCTATTCCTCCAGGACATGTTTTTCTGATGGCACAGCCCATCTGCTGCAGCTGTACGCTGATGAGATGATCTGACTGTGTGTGTGTGAAGAAGGATCAGTAAAACCATTCCAGCAAATCCAGCACTTGCAGAGCTGGACCTGAACTTCTCAGGCAATGGACCTCGATTCTATGCTATGTGCTGTATGTGCCCAAAGCTGGTTTACAGAAGTGGTATTAAAAGACACCAGGATATCAGAGCAGAGGAGTTTTATACCTGCAAACAAGACTACCAGGTCTTCCATAGATATGAAATAATGGGGGTTTGTTCAATGCATGATTTCAGCTTCTGTGTTTGGATATTCCTGTGCTGGAATAATAATTCTCTTGTGCTGAGTGGAGCTGAACTGAGTGCCAGTTTTACCGTAGTCAGCAACAGAAGGATATTTCCTTATTTCATCGGTTTCTTACCCAAGGTGCACAACTGATTCAATGAGAGGAAATGGTAGCAGAAATGCCACAGATCTTTCAGTTAAAACACTTCTGCCTTGTGCCACCAAGAGCCACACTTTTGGGTCCATATCCCTTTTGGATTTCTCATAGACTGTCACAGTTGAAGAGCCCTGGTCCCACCTCATCCTATTCATCTGGGAAAGTGTGTCTCGTCAAGGATCACCCACCATCCAAAGGTGAAGCTGAGGGACTCTCCCTTTGAATAAGTATTTTGTAATAGAAAGAAGTGTCAGAAAACATTTGCATGGGCTGACAAAGAGCACTTTACCTTGCCATAATCCCCTCAGTAGCTGTTAGGGTGAAAAGAGAGTTGCATTCTGAATGCTTATATGTGGGTGATTTATAAGATTTATGGCATTAATGCTCTTTGCCATCACAATAGATACTGATAAGTGCAGTGTTCAATAACTCTTTTGCACTTAAATCATATATCGGTCCACATATATATGCTATTTTTAAAGTCACTGCCTGCATACAGTTTAGTTTAATCTTGTCTCTTGATATTGTTCATAATCCAAATGCCTCCAATACTTTAAGTTCAATACTGCCTGTATTGAAAAGCAAGACAGCAAGCAGTCCCTGGGTGGATGGATTTTTTCTGGCCAGCACAGTCCTGTGGGGAGAGGTCAGATGTAGCAAAGCTACCTTGAATCCTGGAGGTCCTTAGGGACGTCATGCTGCAGTCACAGCTCTGCTACCCTTTAAATAGGTACGGCGTGAGCTCTCCTTGCTGTGCGACCAACTGCTGCTGATTGATGCAAAAACATTAAAGCCTTACAGGCTGTGTCTGCAGTCTTGTTATACTGCTTATGCCACTTCCCTAAAGAATAAATTCCCTGCCTCTCTCCTTTGCCTAGTAGCCCTCGGATAACCCTTGGCGATGCTCCCAAAGCATTGGGAAACGCCTGACCCTAAAACTGTGACTGGTGTCAGTTTTGGTGGCATGACTCCTCGGTTATTCTATGCATCTGGTGTTGCAGTATGACAGATGGTGCTTTGTCCAGTGCCTGGAGCTGTTTGAAGCACCCAGATCTCCTCTCTCCCTTTTCTCAGTTTCATGGGTTTGTCACATGGGGACCACTGAGATCAATGTGGATGCTGAGAGACAGCAGCAGGAGCAGCTCCTCTCCCTAGAGCTTCATGGTGGCATCTCAGGGTGTGATGGGGGAAGTATGAGTTAGGGCCAAGGTCAGCAGGGACTGGTTATGGATGCCACAAACCCTGGTGGCACATTTTTAGTGCCAGAGGGCCCCTCAGGGAGTATATGGTAGATTTGCTCAGGGCAGTCAACATGGAGATGCTTGAAACAGCCTTAGAGATGAGGTCATGGGGTCTCTGGGAGCATATAAGAGAGATTAATTGTTACGTGGAAATAAAATCCAAGGTCTGCTGTTATTTTTAATAGTGCTATCATGAAGGGCAAAAATATCTCTAGTAAAAGGGAACTCCTTTTTTGAGATACCTTTTCCCTTGCAGTGAAAGAAGTCTCCCACATGTTAGAGAAGTGATTAAAGAGCTAAAGAGATGCCATGAACATCTTGTTAATTCCTTTGTGCTGTGCTGCTTGGTGAAGCTTTACAAACGAGATTATTTACTCTCGAATTCCTCCATTGTCATTCTCTTGCCCCTTCCTATGCGTGGTAGCAAAAGCGAAGCAAAAGTAACTCAAATGTCAGCTTCTGAAAAGCAGCATTTCATGCAGTTACACGATGTTATTATCAGTGCACACAAACCAGAAAAGTAATACAGGAATAAAATGCAGATAGAGAAAAGACAGCAAATGGCAGGGAGTATAAAAAAAAGATAACAGACCTCGAAAGAGGAGAGCCTCTTACTTCACATTAAACTCTTTAACTTGAGTTTGCTGTCTTGTCTTGCAATAAGGTGATGAAATAGATACTATCATTACAAGCATCAATTACGCTGTGCTTCAGGAGGTGCAGGGCTGGTTGAAATCCCTAAAACTCTGTTTCTAAGTGCAGGCAAAATTCCCAGTAAGTTTTTGGGGTTTGCTATCCTCTTCAAGGAAAGAGAGATGTCACGTAGGAGATACTTGCACTGCTTGGACCTTTGATTTTCCTAGTGAGAGTCAAATTATAAACAAAGACATTAGATTAAAAATTAATTTTCAACTGGCATGCACAAACAGCATTGCAACATTTTACCTTATATGCAATGCGTATTTCAGTGCTTTGTTTTTCTTACAGTTTTAGGCTGCAGAACAGATAACATTGAAATACTACTCATACCAATGAACACATCATCTTGTTTGACCTTTCAGAAACTATTGATATAATTGATTTCTAAACAGTAGAATAATAGGAGAAGGCTTGGTGTTCATGAACATGTTTTGGTGCAGCCTTTTTTTAGAATTAAGAGACTCTCTTTTGATACATAATTTATTTAAGGCATCTGTGTGCTTGAATGCAGAGATGTAGTTCAACATTCAGTCCACCATCACTATCATCTATCATACTGAAGTACTTTTTATAGATTTATGCAGACAGGAAGGTGACTAACTTTACTTTCTGCTCCATTATTCATGTGTTGTCCTGAGGGGACCTTTGTTGATATTACAGTGTGCCTCCTGAACAACCTTTGTTCAGAGTGGGCAAACTAAGTGTTTTTATCCTGGACAAACAATGAATAATGCACAGTATTTTAGAACTATCCTAAGGGCACATACTTGAAAATGCTGAATAAAATGGGTTTCTGCAAGAGTTTTAAAATCCCTGTTTTAAAATACATCATTCTCTGGACATAGTTTAGTATGACTGCAGCCAGTCCTGTCTGATCCATTTTATCTTTCTTTCAAGTAGGGAGAGAATATAAAAGATTACCATTTAAAAGAACTAGCTGTGAGTCAGAGTATCTCCTGTTAAGATTTCCAAGGCTGAAGCATTTGTGGATCAGTCATTCACTGATAAAAGGTACAGGGGAATTTTCTCTGCTGCCATCAAGCTGATAATAACCTTAAAAAACTTCCCTGCATTGCAGACAATTGAACTGCACTTGGGATTTTCACTATTCGCCTTCAGTTCCTGCTCCTGTGTTTCATTTGTCATTGATCACATACTAGCTGTGAGGGACAAGAAATTATTTTATTCATCACTGCGTTCTGTCAAAAAATTATGTTGTAAAACCAACTGTTAGGTTTTTCCTATTTGCTTGTTAAACAGATCCCAGTACCAACAGAGTAAAAATGTTTAACACAGTACAAAGGCAACTCTCCTTTTAGTTCTTCATGGTGGGTGATTATATGAGCAATATCTGTTCAGGCACAGCTGTTTGTTCTGATCTTACTCTTTTTTTTTTAATTAAAAAATAGGCAAATAGCCATGGAAATTTTTGTAAAGAATTACAGTCAAAAGAGAGGAAAAAAAATCCCACAAATCTTTTTAATCCCCTCCCAATATTCTATATGCTAGGAAACTGTGTAAGGTCTTATGAGGGGGCGTTCCTGAGGACAGGAAAAAAGAAAATGTCACTCCTATATTCAAGAAGGTCAATAAAGAGGATCCAGGGAACCACAGGTCAGTCAGCTTCACCTTGATTCCTGGGAAGGTGATGGAGCAAATAATCCTGGAAACCATTTCCAAACATATATGAAGGACAAACAGATGGCTGGGAGCAGTCAGCATGTTTATATGAAAGGGAAGTTATACTTGACCAACTTGATAGCCTTCTACAATGAGATGCCTGCCTTGGTGGATGAAGGGAGAGCAGTGGATGCTGTTTATCTCAACTTTAGTAAGTCTTTTGACACTGTTTTCCGTAATGTCCCATAGACAAACTGATGAAATATGAACTAGATAAATGGACAGTAAGGTGGATTGAAAACCGAGCTGCCAGGCCGAGAGGCACACAGTCCAGCTGGAGGCCAGTCACTAGTGAAGTACTCCAGAGGTCAATACTGTGGCCAACACTGTTTAACATCTTCATTAATGACCTGGACAACGGGACAGAGTTTGCAGAGGATACAAAACAGGTAGGAGGGCTTGCTGCACCAGCTGGTTGTTCTGCCCTTTAGAGGGACCTTGACAGGCTGGAGAAATGGGCTGACAGGGATTTCACAAAGTTCAACAAAGGGAAAAGCCAAGCCCTGCCCCTGGGGAGGAATCACCCCATGTACCAGTACACACTGGGGACCCGCCAGCTGGAAGGCAGCTCTGAAGAGAAAGATTTAGGGGTGCTGGTGGAGAACAAGGAGATCATGAGCCAGCAATGTGCCTTTGTAGTAAAAAAGACCAAAGCCTCCTGGGCTGTATTAGGAAGAGTGTTTCCAGAAGGTCAAGGAAGGTGATCATTTCTCTCTGCTCAGCCCTGGTGAGACACATCTGGAGTGCTGGGTCCATGTCTGGGTTCCCCAGCACAGGAGAGAGATGTACATACTGAAGTGTGTCCAAGGAAAATGTCCATGAAGATGATTCAGGGACTTGAGCATCTGACATACAAGGAGAGGTCGAGAGAGCTGGGACTGTTCAGCCTGGAGAAGAGAAGTCTCAGGGAGGATCTTACTAGCATGGGTAAATACCTGATGGAGGGAGTAAAGAGGACAGAGCCAGACTTTTCTCTGTGGTGCCTGATGACAGGACAGGAGACCATGAGCACAAATTTAAATACAGGAAATTCTGTTTAAATGCAAGAAAGAAAATTCTTAACTGTACAGTAATCAAACACTGGAAGAGGCAACCCAGAGATGTGGAGCCTGCATCTTTGGGAGGTATTCAAAACCGAGTTGGACATGATCCTGGAAGACCTGCTCTAGCTGATCCAGCTTTGAGCTCGGATGTTGGACTAGATGATCTCCAGAGGTGCCTTCCAACCTCAATTTTTCTGTGGTTCTGTGATTCTGTAATCTCTGATTCTGTGTATAATTCCTCCTTTTTTGCTTTTTAGCAATTTGTCTTCCATTTTTCACATCTTATCAGAGGAGGGCAGGGCCATCAAGGTTTACAACTTACAGAAAAAAGAGTAGTAGTGTTGCAAAAAGCAAATAGCTTTTAAGCATTAACAATGAGAATCAGACTTTTGAGACATTTTAGTTGGAAAAAGTTTTCTTCTTTCATATTCATAGGCAATTAAGTTACTGCAAGTGGAAACCCAGAAAACATACATTTGAATTAATTTGTTTATTTTAATAAATGACACACTTTAAAAAATAATCTGTTGGAACAGATTACCAATGGATGTGGAAAAGTATTCTTCTGTCTCTTTAAATCGAATCTGGGTGGAGAGCAAAGCTATATGTAGAACAAGTGGTACTTTATCCAAAAGTTCAAGGGAAAGAACCACTTTACGTGAAGATTTTGTCAAGGAGATGAAAACATGACAAGTAGTGTCTACATTATCCTAGGGAAGTTCCCAGAGAGGTGTATTCAAGGCCAATTTCCCTTCCCATCCCCACTATTTAGCCAGTGCAATGCATATGGGTTGTTACAGAGGTGCAGCAGTTGGTATGTCAGGAGGGGATAGGGGAGGAAATTTCCTCTCCAGAGCTCTCCAGGGCAGCCACATGAAATCTGGATGATGGGTAGCTGGCAGCACCTCTGTTTGCAGGGGCAACACATATTTTAGGTGGCAGAGCAGCCTCGCTGGGGTGCTGCCTTCTGACTTCTGCCCCAGCGTGTGACCACCTCTTCCACAGTACCAACAGTGGGGCTGCTTTGCTCCTTCCTGGTATCCCCATCCATCGTAATAGCCTGGGTGTATCCAAAGTGCTGCTCTGTCTGCGGAGAGGGGCTTCCCATAGCACCTACAGCAGCCAGAACCTACTTCACCTCCACAACTACAAGCAGAGAAACCACCAATATAACGAGCAAGCTGCTATAGCTCCTCTGCCCCTGGACTCCTGCTCTGCTGTCACTAGGCACATGCTGAACCCAGGAGGCTCCAGGGACTGTTCAGGCCAAGCAGAACAGTGTCTATCAAATTAAGGCACCAAGTGGGTTGGTCAGTACTGGAAAGTAGGTCGACTGGATCACTGAGAGGATCTTTTGATACCTAAATGGAAATTTAGATTTCTTCAGACAGAATTCCACGCTGAAGTGTGTGCTGTGTGAATACTTGGGTCAAAACCACAGAGTTGGGCTCATTGCCACAGTACAATGACCTTATTATTGGACTTGACTTCCTGCCTTCATGGTGGTTCAAATATATCCATCGTATTTCACAGTCTGGGTGGGCCCGAAGCACATATTCAGTCTCATCAACTCAGCTGAGAAACATTAACTCTTCGGGCTCCTCTTTATTTTCAGTGATGTGCCCATACACTTGGGGTTTTTCCTCCCTTTCTGGATCTTCCCCATTGCTCCAAACTCCTTTTGTTGGATAACACTTCAGAATGATCTATGAACTGGAGCTTCTAAAACATTTTCTGGATCTTTCTTTAGTAAATCTTTAAAAAAAAAAGGTAAAAGTCTGCTGAAAGTTTTGCTTTACTCTTTTTCTAAGAGCTCGATTCTTCTATTTATAACAGGTAGGCAGCTCATATGCAATAAAGTCAAAATATAGCTAAGGTGGTTATGAAAACATAACTTATAACAGGGAATTGTTCTTCCTTGCAAGTGCCTCAGTCCCATAAATGGTCCCCCAAGCATGTGCTTACCCACGCTGCCCGGATGCCTATGCTTCATAAACCTGATGCAATGAAAACTGAATTGACTGCTTTCAAGGGTCGTTCTGAGAGCTTCATTATTTAATTTTTATTTCAGCCTGGGCTCTGTTGCTTACACAGGAAGTTTCACTTGACTTTTAGTACCTTAAAAATATTGTAATAACACTGCTCGGGTCTTGCAGTTCTGAGTAGTGACTTTATATGCACAAAGACACATTCACTACTCTGCAGAGCTCGCATATTACTTAAATCTTACAAGATTAATATAGATTTACACATTGCATAGAATGTTCTGGCCTTCTCCTACCAAGGACTTCCAATCCCGGGAGAAACACCTCTCCACCAGGATATATCCTGAAATTGGTAGTACAGACCAAATGAGACAAAAGTGCTTTCCCTTAATCTATATATATTATATGAAGACTATAGCTAGCAAATACCGATACACTGACTGTGTGGGGAAGGGGCATGAATAGTAGAAAAGTATTGCTGGTTTTGGCCCCAGTGCACGGTCTGTGTTTCAATCTGCAGTACAAATCTCCCCTGATGAATGCAACAGTTGTGATTTTATTTTCCAGGAAGATGAATACAGAGATGGTAATGGCCAAAAACAGTCTACATAGGAATCTCAGAGAGATTAATGCAGCTGTAAGGCAGTTAGGTCCTGCTTCTGTTGTCTTGCTGAGAAAGAACCACTTGTAGATCGGTAACTAAAAGTTAGTACTGTCCTCAGGAGTTATTTTTTAAAAATTCAAGCATAAATGAAGAGCTATGGGTAAGGGGATCATCTATCCTCATGACTGAAGTGGCCGAAGTTTTTTTGTCATTTTTGAAAGTTGCCTTCCTTCAATGACTGTCCAGCGACTGCTTCAACTTCTCCTTAAAGAAACTAGTTGTGAGAGTATAGAGATGGGGTTCAAGTCACTGTGTATTGGCAGAACAAGTATCACTATCCAAGAAGGGACAGTGTCTAGGAAAAAAAGGTAAGATACTTCGTATGCTCTGTTGTAGGAATGCTAAAGAAGCAAACGTGTCTTTATGTCATTTTTACTTTATGTCCTTTATTTTACTTTATACCACTTTATATCATTTTTTGTGGAATGCTACCATAGTATTATTTTTACAAGAAAGGGGGTTGAATTCACCATTGCTCATTGTGGACTTCCACATGTGAAAAACCACATGGACTTCAGCTCCATGGAGATGGAGCTGAAGTCCATCTCTCTTTAGGATAGTATTTAATATAAGTCCCATGCCTATTTTTTACACGGCAGTTTTCATCAGTAGGTTTCAAAGTGCCTTACAAAAGCTATCATTATTGTTTTACAGAGGGGAACCTGGAGTACAGAAGGGTGAAGTGACTTGCTCAGAGGGCCATGAGCTGAGCTGTGTAGAGCCTTACCATCATGAATCCCGTGCCAGCCACAGTTGTACATCTTCTGAACACCCTCATGATGGCCATGTTTTGTTTTTAACAACCTATGTGTAATCTTTTTCTACTTTTCCAACCTACTTTTCTCCTGGTTAAACGAATGGAATTCCATGCTCCCAATGAGGCTAAATAGGTTTTATGATAAAATCGCTGACTACATCATACTACATTTCTTTAATGCCTTTCATATTATGGAGAATTATTTACCCAATTTTCTACAAACATGAGGCATCCATTTTCTAGAATTATAGTGGAGAGCAGGATGCCTCTATTACCATGTTGTCTGTTAGCAACTGCAAGGTTAGCAGGGCTGCATATAACCGGTGCAGTGATGGAGAGCTGTGAGATTGTGGATACAGCTCCTCCGCGGGCACACACACAGGTGTGTGCTGCCCTGTGGGAGCAGGGGGGGTCTGTAGCCTCCTCAGGGCCCCCTGGAAATCATTGCCTGCACTTATAAATGTGGTGTCTGGGTTGCTTAAAGACCCTCCTGTTACAGTTTTGTTTCCCCAGTGATCAAACTAATGAACTTATTCATACATACTACCATGGGATTTTGCAGCTGTAGCAGAGGAGAATCTCTTCACTGGATAGCTTATTCTGGTTCTCATGGAATATAGAAAAAAGTAAAATATTTTGACTCTGAACATAGAAAAAGTCAAATATTTTGGGCAATGCTTACTCTTAACCCATGGGTAGCTAGAATTCCTCTGGCAGAATTGGTTTCGTTTAAAATGAATCTTTAACAAAAGAAATCACACTCTTACACAGCATTACCTGGAATTTCCACCTGGAATAAGGATTTCAATGACAAAGACAGGAATCCAGCAGATGGCATCAGTGAATACTATTAAAATATTGATTGGCAACAGCAACATCCCTGTGAATGTGACTCCTTACTTCTGATGTCTGAAGGGCAGTTTTTTGAACAGAACAAAACATGCTGACCTATGAAATGGACTGTGATGATGGAGGCTAGCAGGTTCACACCTGTGGGGAGACAAGATTTGAAACAAATAGCATTGAAATGGTCTTTCCTCTCTTCCCCTTCTCCCGACCGCTTCTCTGTTTCATTCTCTTCCATTATTTTGTTATAATTTTTACATTAATGTATCTGTAGTATATTGATACCAATTTTATGTTAGAACCAGCTCCTCAATATTGTCTAGTGTCACACAGCCTGCTCACATACCACGTGTTCCCATCTGTTACACAGCGAGATGTGAATAAGTTGTAAGAAGTTACTATAGAAACACAGTTAATGCACAGTATGGGTGGGCTCGTGATTCCACAGAGATCTGGTCTCCTGACTAGAAATGCTGCAGTAAATCTGAAACAGAAACCAACTGCAGGACTCTCACGTAGTACAGAAAGAACAACATATTCCCCAGCAAAGTGACAAACCGATGTGAGGCATGTGTTCATTTCAGCCTGGCTTCCTTGGTTCTGTATAAATATCTGTAGTGGTTTAACCCTAGCCAGCAACTAAGTACCATGCAGCTGCTTGCTCACTCCTCCCGTCACCCCAGTGGGATGGCGGAGAGAACCGGAAGAGTAAAAGTGAGAAAACTTGTGGGTTGAGATAAGAACACTTCAATAACTGAAATATAATTATTATTATTATTATTGTTGTTGTTATTATTATTATTATTAATAATAATAATAATAATATATACAAAGCAAGTGATGCATGATGCAATTGGTCACCACCTGCCAACTGATCCCAGCCAGTCTCTGAGCAGTGGTCAACCCCCTGGCCAACTCCCCCCAGTTTATATACTGAGCATGACCTCATATGGTATGGAATATCCCTTTGGCCACTTTGGGTCAGCTGTCCTGGCTGTGCCCCCTCACAGCTTCTTGTGCACCTGGCAGAGCATGGGAAGCTGAAAAGTCCTTGACTAGTGCAAACATTACTTAGCAACAACTAAAACATCAGTGTGTTGTCAACATTATTCTCATACTAAATCCAAAACCCAGCACTATACCAGCTACTAGGAAAAAAAATTAACTCTATCTCAGCCGAAACCAGGACAGTATCCACCCTTTATTCTATACCATCTACGTCATGCTCAGGTCCTACCCTTTCCAATACATTCCAATTAATCACCACCACTTTTCACTTTTCCTGTCTTTTGATATAAACACACAGATATCATTCCCTTAGCCATCCCTCTAAAATGTCTGAGTTCATTTAGTCCATGATTTTGGGCTCCGTCTGTCATAACAGTCCTTCAAGGCAGGAGAGATGGTGTGTGGTGTTGGGTTGTTGCACGCTGAAGCCAGTTCTGGTTCCATTATCACTGCGCTTGTCCAGTTCTATCATCGCTGCACCATGTCCTTCAGCAGTTTCTGTGACTTTTATAGGACTCCATACAACAGCCTTCCACCTCTGATGCTTTCCCACAAGACGACAGGACCCATCAGTGAACAGGGCATATTGCTTCTCATTTTCTGGCAGTTTATTATACAGTGGGGCCTCTCCAGCATGCATCACCTCCTCCTCTGGCGATATTCCGAAATCTTTGCCTTCTGGCCAGTCCATGATCACTTCCAAGATTCCTGGGCAACCGGGGTTTGCTATTCGAGCCTGTTGTGTGATCAGTGCAACCCACTTACTCCACGTAGCATTGGTTGCGTGATGTGTAGAGGGGACTCTCCCTTTGAACGTCCAGCCCAGCACCGGCAGTCGGGGTGCCAGGAGGAGCTGTGCTTCAGTGCCAACCACTTCCGAAGGAGCTCGAACTCCTTCATATGCTGCCAATATCTCTTTCTCAGTTGGAGTACAGCAGGCCTTGGATCCTCTGTGTCCCCGACTCCAAAACCCTAAGGGTCAGCCTCGAGTCTCCCCTGGTGCTTTCTGCCAGAGGCTCCAGGTAGGGCCATTCTCCCCGGCTGCGGTGTAGAGCACATTTTTTTACATCTTGTCCTGCTCAGACTGGCCCAAGGGCTACTGCATGAACTATCTCCTGTTTAAGTTATTCAAAGGCTTGCCATTGCTCAGGGCCCCATTTGAAATCGCTCTTCTTCCACGTCACTTGATAGAGGGGACTTATGATCAGACTGTAATTTGGAATATGCATTCTCCAAAAACCCACAATGCCTAAGAAAGCTTGTGTTTCCTTTTTGCTAGTTGGTGGAGACATGGCTGCTATTTTGTTGCTCACATCCATTGGGATCTGACGACGTCCATCTTGCCATTCTGTTCCTAAAAACTGGATCTCCTGTGCAGGTCACTTGACCTTACTTCGTTTTATGGCAAAACGAGCTTTCAGAAGGATTTGGACTATTTTCTTCCCTTTCTCAAACACTTCTTCTGCTGTGTTGCCCCACATGATGGTGTCATCAATGTATTGCAGGTGTTCTGGAGCCTCACCCTGTTCCAGTGCTGTCTGGATCAGTCCATGGTAGGTGGTAGGGCTGTGTTTCCTGGAGCAGTCGATTCCAGGTGTACTGGATGCCCTTCCAAGTGAAAGCAAACTGTGGCCTGCACTCTGCTGCTAAAGGAACTGAGAAAAACGCATCAGCGATATCAATTGTAGCATACCACTTGGCTGACTTTGACTCCAGTTCATATTGGAGTTCTAGCACGTCCGGGACGGCAGCACTCAGCGGTGGCATGACCTTGTTCAGGCCATGATAGTCTGCTGTTAGTCTCCACTCTCCATTAGACTTTTGCACTGCCCGTATAGGACTGTTAAAGGGTGAGAGTCTTGCTGACCACTCCTTGGCTCTTCAGTCGATGAATCAGCTCATGGATGGCAATCAGGGAGTCTCGGTTGGTGCGATATTGCCGCCGGTGCGCTGTTGTGGTAGCGATCGGCACCTGTTGTTCTTCGACCCTCAGCAACCCCACAACAGAAGGGTCCTCTGAAAGTCTGGGCAAAGTAGGCAGCTGTTTAATTTCCTCCGTCTCCAAGGCAGCTATACCAAAAGCCCACCGGTACCCTTTTGGATCCTTGAAATACCCTCTCCTGAGGGAGTCTATGCCAAGGATGCACGGAGCCTCTGGGCCAGTCACGATGGGGTGCTTTTGCCACTCATTCCCAGTTAGGCTCACTTCGGCCTCCAATACAGTTAGCTGTAGGGATCCCCCTGCCAATCCATAAATACAGATGGGTTCTGCCCTTTTATAGCTTGATGGCATTAGAGTGCACTGTGCACCAGTGTCCACTAGAGCCTTATACTGCCTTGGGTCTGATGTGCCAGGCCATTGAATCCAGACAGTCCAATAAACCCGGTTGTCCCTTTCCTCTGCCTGGCTGGAGGCAGGGCCCCTCTAGTCCTGGTCATAGTATTTGCTACCCACTTCTTGTAAATGTGAATCAAAAGTCCATTAAGATCAGAAGTAAAATCAGCCCTTCCACTCTGTCTGGGGAACTGCTCACTGGAAACTGGAGCAGCAATTTTCCTGGAAGAACCCCCTTGTGTGATTGTTTTTCCTTGCAACTCATGTACCCGTGCCTCTAGGGTCGAGGTAGATTTTCCATCCCACTTCCTCATGTCCTCTCCGTGGTCACATAGGTAAAACCACAGGATGGCCCGTGGTGTGTACCCACTGTATCCTCTCTCTTGAGCAGAGGGACGCTTACTCCTAATGGCTGAGATAATTGGTTTGTACAGGTGGGGTGTAGGATATATCCTCTTTGAATCCCTGGAACTCCTGGGACAGTTTCTCGGCTAGGGTGCCCAGCAGTTTCCCCACAGCCGAGATGCAGGCCCATAGGGAGGAAGAGAGACTTTCTTCATATTGTTGGAGTTGGCCAACCAATTCATCCACTGTTTGTTCCTCTCCATCTTTCCGGGTCATTACCGCCAATGAGTTTGCACGCGATGATGGTGCACTCCATACAGACTTCTGCCACATGGGTCATGTGCACTTGACTTCATCTGGAACTTGCTCATTGTTCAGGTCATCATAAATCTCCTCCAGCACGGCTAATTCCCTTGGATACTGGGTACCTCTCTCCATGGTGGTCCACTTGCCTGGGTGATATATAACATCTTCTTGAAGGGATACAGAATCACAGAATCACAGAATCGTACCTTTCCTTCATGACTGACAGGAGTCGTCTCCAGAGGCTGAGGGCTTGTGCCCCTTTTCCAGTCACTTTGTCAATGCCCCGTTCCCTAGAAAGGGATCCCAGCTGCTTGGCTTCCCTACCCTCTAATTCCAAGCTACTGGCCCTGTTATCCCGGCATCGGAGCAGCCAGGTGACAATGTGCTCACCTGGACAACAACTGAAACCTTTTTGCATATCTCGCAGCTCACTCAGGGATAGGGATCAGGTGGTTACCATCTCATTTATGGGTTCTGCCTCTTCCTCCTCCTGTTCTCATGATGGCCCTGGTTCATCTGCATCCCTTACTAAATGAGCTGATTTTCTTGTGTATTTCTTCTTCTGTATAGGGGTGACTGATACCGGCACGGGCTGGTTCTCTGGTTCAGCTGCAGTACCTGTTGGGGGGGTTGGAGTAGCCGCAGTGCCTGTCACCAGGGTTGGAGTAGCTGCAGTGCCTGTCATTTTGTTGTCAGATCCCGAGACCTTCTCTTCCCCTTCAGGGTTCTGAATAGTGTTGAACAGTGCTCGGTAGGTGTGGGCCAAGCCCCAGCACATTGCAGTGATTTGTGTCTCTCTGGAGTTGCCAGGGTGACAACATACTTTTTCCAAATACTTTACTAGTTTTTCAGGATTCTGCACTTGTTCAGGGGTGAAATTCCAAAATACTGGAGGTTCCCACTGTCCTAGGTACTTGCCCATGCTATCCCACACACCCTGCCACTCATAACTATCCAGGCTTGGGGCAGATTTCTGGATGATATTCTTAAATTGTGTATTAACCTTAGACAAAACCAAAACAATATTCCCAAGAAATACCAATAGAAGTGTCTTAACTACCCACAGATGTTCAAGATACTGAAAAGTTATTGTAATGAAGGAGGCAACAGCACAGAAGAAGGTAGCAAAGGTCCCATTCTGTATTTCCTCCATAAAAAACCTCTCAGAGGAAGAGGTATAATTGCAAATTGTCTCCATGAGGTGGTACCTGAAGTACAGTAATGGCTTCAGTACAAAACTCAAATACCAGATCAAGCTCAAGGCCAGTGTGTTAATAACAAATCTCCCAGGCAAAACATCACTAATCACTGCAGAGCACAGCAAACTGCAAAAACCAACACCAATCTTTAACATGTACAGCAAAAAAATGAGCATGGTGTAGATCAGATAAACTAATATCAAGAACAGATGAATCAATATTGTGACTGGCAACTGTTAACAGATACAAATTCCTTAATATGCTCTGGTTAATCTGTTATTATCTTGACCCCTTTGTGCCCCATGTTGGGTGCCAAAAAGGACTGTTGTGGTTTAACCCCAGCTGGCAACTAAGCACCATGCAGTCGCTCACTCACTCCCCCCACCCCCCTGGTGGGATGCGGGGGGAGAATCGGAAGAGTAAAAGTGAGAAAACCTGTGGGCTGAGATAAGAGCAGTTTGATAATCGAAATAAAATAAAGTATAATAATAATAATGATAGTAGTAGCAGTATATACAAAGCAAGTGATGCACGATGCAATTGGTCACCACCCGCTGACCGATCCCAGCCAGTCCCCAAGCAGCGGTCAACCCCCTGGCCAGCTCCCCCCAGTTTATATACTGAGCATGACGTCATATGGTATGGTATAGCCCTTTGGCCACTTTGGGTCAGCTGTCCTGGCTGTGCCCCCTCCCAGCTTCTTGAGCGCCTGGCAAAGCATGGGAAGCTGAAAAGTCCTTGGCTAGTGCAAACATTACTTAGCGACAACTAAAACATCAGTGTGTTACCACATTATTCTCATACTAAATCCAAAACACAGCACTATACCAGCTACTAGGAAGAAAATTAACTCTAGCCAAGCTGAAACCAGGGCAATATCCATCCCAAATTACTGATGGAAGAATATGTGCAGAGCAAGCTGTGCAACTTGGATTTTAATCACACTGCGCTGTGTTGCAGAGCAAGGCTTTTAACAGTTCATCGGATGGCAACTCTATGGACTGGAGTACTCTGATAAGTAGCTGACAGCCATTGAAGGAGCCATTTATGTCAAGATCCCAGCACCTGAAAGCAGGGTCTTGCTCAGAAATATGGATTGAAACTAACTAAAAGAACTGGAAAACGTAACATAATAATTTTATTGATGGGAAATCACTTGTTGTGGTTTAACCCCAACTGGCAACTAAGCCCCACACAGCCGCTCACTCACTCCCCCCTGGTGGGATGGGGAAGAGAATCGGAAGAGTAAAAGTGACAAAACTCGTGGGTTGAGATAAAGACAGTTTAATAATTAAAGCAAAAGCCACACATGGAAGCAAACGATAATGAAAACATCCCTGTGTTATCAACACTGTTTTCAGAACAAATCCGAAACTTAGCCCCATACTAGTTGCTATAAGGAAAATTAACTCTATCCCAGGCAAAACCAGCACATTCTCCACCCCTTATTCCATATGATTTACATCATACTCAGGTCCCACACTATCCAATACATCCTCATTAACCACCACCCCACTTCCCATCCTTTGATATAATACACAGATATCATTCCCTTAGTCTATGGACCACGTTGTAAAGTGTCCATAAAATGTCCAGAAATGTCCACAAAATGTCCATGGAGTTCATTTAGTGACTTTGGGCTCCATCTGTTATGGTGGTCACTCAGGACAGGAGACGTAGTGTGTTGCTTGGAGTTATTGGGCACCAAAGCCAGCTCAGGTTGGGTCACTGCTGCACTTGCCCTGCTTCTTGTGAGACTTGTCCTCCATTGGGTCAGGTGGTTCCCGCTGTAGTAATTCCTATAACATGCAACTCAAATCCCAGGTTACAACAATTTAAAGGTGTTTCCATTACAATCCCCACCCCTGGCCTCTTTGGACCAGACCATCGGGTTTAACATTGCAATGAACTCCTCCCCTTGCCCCTGCTCTGGCTCGGACTTATCCACAGACTGCAGTCCCTTAGGGGTGTACCTGCTCCAAGTGGAGCCTTATCTCTGCGCCACAGTCTCTCCAGGGGTACACCTGCTGCGGCATAGACTTATCCACAGCCAGTCACTTTGAGGTGCACCTGTTCCAGCATGGCCTTCTCCATGGGCCACAATGCCTTCAGAGATATACCTGCTCCAGTGTGGTCTTACCCACAGCCACAGTCCCTTCCAAAGTAAACCTGCTCCAACATGTCCTTACCCATGGCTGCAGTCCTTCCAGGGGTTCCTGCTCTGTTGTGGGCTTATCCATGGCCACATGCTTTGAGGTGCTCCAGCATGACCTCATGCACAGCCACTGATGCTTCAAGGTGTACCTGCTGCAGCATGGAATTATCCACAGCCATAGATGCTTTGAGATGTACCTTCTCCAGCATGGACTTATCATGGGGCCACAATCCCTTTGGAGGTAGACGTGTGTCCTGGTTTCGGCTGGGATAGAGTTAATTTTCTTCTTAGTAGCTGGTATAGTGCTGTGTTTTGGATTTAGTATGAGAATAATGTGGTAACACACTGATGTTTTAGTTGTTGCTAAGTAATGTTTGCACTAGTCAAGGACTTTTCAGCTTCCCATGCTCTGCCAGGTGCACAAGAAGAGCTGGGAGGGGGCACAGCCAGGACAGCTGACCCAAAGTGGCCAAAGGGCTATTCCATACCATATGACCTCATGCTTAGTATATAAGCTGGGGGGAGTTGGCTGGGGAGCAGCAATCGCTGCTTGGGGACTGGCTGGGATTGGTCAGTGGGTGGTGAACAATTGCATTGTGCATCACTTGTTTTGTACATTCTTTTATATTATTATTATTATTATTATTATTACTATTACTATTATCATCATCATCATTATTTTCTCTTCCTCTGCTGTCCTATTAAACTGTCTTTATCTCAACCCATGGGCTTTACTTTTTTTGCTGATTGTCTCCCCCATCCCACCACGGGGCTGGGAGGGAGGATGAGTGAGCGGCTGTGTGGTGCTTAGTTACTGACTGGGTTTGAACCACGACAACCTGCTGTGGCACAGACATAACCATGGCCACAGACACTTCAAGATGTACCTGCTCTGGTATGGGGTTATCCACGGCCACAGATGCTTTGGGGTGTCCTGCTCCCATGTGGACTCATCCACAGGTCACAGTCCCTTCGACTTGAGTTTCTACTGGAGTTCCAGCCTGTCCAGTACAGCAGCACAGAAACAGCAGCGATGCCCTGGCCATCTGCCAGCCCATTGCTGTTATCAAAATGTTCCCAGGCACAGCAGAGTAAGATGATCAGTACAGCAGCACAGCAAGCAGCGAAAGCAAAAAGCGGCCACTAATGAGCACTAGACTCTAATACACGTAAGGCAAGCAAGCCCCATGGCAAGCACAGGAGCATGCTGATTAATAGCTAAACAGCAATAACAGCTATAGATTCGATCTAGCACATTCCAGTCAAATCTGTCATTATCCTGAATCCTTTGAGCCCAACATTGGGCACCAAAAAGGACTGTCGTGGTTTAACCCCAGCCAGCAACTAAGCCCCAGCAACAGCCACTTGCTCACCCCCCTCGGTGGGATGGGGGAGAGAATCAGAAGGGTAAAAGTGAGAAAACTCAAGGGTTGAGATAAAGACAGTTTAATAGGTAAAGCAAAAGCCGTGTACACAAGCAAAGCAAAACGAGGAATTCATTCACTCCTTCCCATGGGCAGGCAGGTGTTCAGCCATCTCCAGGAAAGCAGGGCTCCATCACGCGTAATGGTTACTTGGGAAGACAAACGCCATCACTCCAAATGTCCCCCCCTTCCTTCTTCTTCCCCAGCTTTCTATGCTGGGCATGACATCATATGGTATGGAACATCCCCTTGGTCAGCTGGGGTCAGCTG
This sequence comes from Mycteria americana, assembly GCF_035582795.1. NCBI lineage: Eukaryota > Metazoa > Chordata > Aves > Ciconiiformes > Ciconiidae > Mycteria > Mycteria americana. Next base: position 197,913,195 of record NC_134365.1, read on the forward strand.
TCCCAGCTCTGTCCCCTCCCAGCTTCTTGTGCACCCCCAGCCTCCTCGCTGGTGGGGTGGGGTGAGAGGCAGAAAAGGCCTTGACTCTGTGTAAGCACTGCCCAGCAATAACTAAAACATCCCTGTGGTATCAGCACTGTTTCCAGCACAAATCCAAAACACAGCCCCATACTAGCACTGTGAAGAAACTTAACTGTATCCCAGCCAAAACCAGCACACTCTACATGAATCTGATTTGATGTGTATTGCCTTTTTTACTTTCTACTCAGTATAATTCTAAAAAAATAGTTTTGTCTTTTGGTATGTAGCTTTTTAATCTTTTTGATACCAAGAGGTAAAACAAAGAATAACTGTTAAATATATATGTACTGGCAAAATAACCCCTATGGCTTTGCAAATGCAGGTCAGGGAGAAGATCGTTTGGTAGCAGTTTGAGTAATTCTCAGTCTTTGCTGTGAGTGAGTGCTCTGAGGCTGAGCATGACCAGCTCATATGTATTTCACGCTGAAGTTTCTGGGTTTTATCCTGTTCATTTTCAGTTTATTTTATATATATATATATATATGTTTAATCATTATTCCCTGCCAGTATAATGCACATAAAGCTACGCTTTTAAAGTTTCATCCCATATTATTTATATTATCACTGTTTTCTGCAATCCAGTGAAGACTATACTGAGTAGTAGGTGAAGGTTGCTGATTTTACTGACTTATAAAAATGAAGAGGTTTCAAATCATTGGGTTGTACACACAGTATCGCCAAGTAGTTTCAGTACCTCATTGTTATTCAAATTACTATTTCCTTCTATGTCTTCTCTTCTTTGTTACACTCGCTTGTGTTTTGTTAAAATTAGATGCTAAACTCTTCAGGTGACACAGACCTTTTCAAGTGTGCAGCCAGCACACAGCGCATGAGGCTCTGCTCCTTTTGTGGGCCTTTGGGAAGTATTACAATTAACATTAATAGTATAGTGAAAAGCATTAACATCAATAGTGTAGTGAACATTAATAGTGTAGTGTAAAGCACATCTATCAGTGAATGTTCTGTAGACTGACTGCCAGTTTTTCTAGTAAAATGCCATTAATCAGTAAGTATAGCATACTAAAAATTAAACTTACCAAGAAAAATACCAAGGGAATACCTGTTACCTCCAATTTCTTCTCTCTGATCAGAATTCAATGGGAAACAAACTCCATTTTTCCCATAATAATTTCCAAAAAATTTCTCATTCTAGAATAGGATTATTGCTATGACAAACCCAGCAATCCGTACGGATATAAGAATCACTACTGTCTGCTGCTTTCCAGGATGGATATTACTGAAGGGAAACACAATCACTAATACTTTTCCAAGGTCAGATATGTCAACGGGAGAACTGAGACCTCTGTAGATAGCATGGCGATGAACCCCATGATATGGCATGGTAAACTTTCTATCCACAGCATCGCATATTTTTTGTAATGTCCATGGTATTTAACATAAAAAACTTCAATGAAGAACAAATACACCCCCATAAGACAATCAGCACCTATTTAAGAAACAGATTTCACAATTTGCTGAAAAATATCAATGAAATGCTTTATATATAGTATACTTTTATGTTTAAGCAAACTCTAGCTGGCATTAAAAAATAATTTAACCTTATGATTGCAGCATCAGAATTCATGTGCTATGGGGCTATGAGCCCCCTGGTCACAAACAGGAGAGTGGAAGCTGGTGTCAGGATACGAGAGTGGAAGTGTTGCCTGACGGGGCTCCCATGAGCATGCAACGACCCGGGGTCAAGCTCCCTGGCTGTGGCCAGCACGGTGGCTTTTGCAGACCACAGAATATTATAGAATCATAGAATCACAGGTTAGAAATCATTTAGGTTGGAAAAAACCTTTAAGACCTTCGAGTCCAACTGTAAACCTAACCCTGACAAGTCCACCACTACACCATGTCCCTAAGTGCCACATCTACACACCTTTTAAATACCTCCAGGGATGGTGACTCAACCACTTCTCTGGGCAGCCCATTCCAGTTCTTGACAGCCCTTTCAGTGAAGACTGGATCACTGCAATGGCTGTATTTGGCACATCCCCTGGAGGGAGGCTACACCAGTGCCTGGGCACTGCTCAGGGTATGGGTAATGCAGTGGTGGAGTTTCAGCCAGGAGCAAGCTGAAAGAGTCTCAGGCAGAGTGTGGAAGACCTAGCAGGTCTATGGCACTATATAGTATATACATGACAGTATATAATAAATACACAGAAGATCTCTGATATCTTGCCTGTGATTCACCTATTCTAATTTTACACATCCACAATATGTAGGTAAAATGAATTCACCACAAGGTGAATTCATTTTACCTGACTTCAGCCATTTACAAAGCTGAAAATCTGAGCCAGTCATGCTTTGGCTGTCTTTACAGTCAATGAAGTCAAGAGATACTTTTGGGACATGATTCATTAGGCTTACTTTAGCTGTCTTTTTTAGAATTAGGTAAATTGTGCAATTCATTGACTATAAAGAGAGCGCAAAGTGACTAGTTCATAGACATCTGCACTGTAAGCATCTGAAGTCACAGCAGATAGATAAAATCTTTCCTGTGTGAAGTTATCATGCAGTCAGAAAGCAGCATTTGTAGGCTTGGCTAACTTGAACAAAGAGAGAGGGGAGTAATAATAGGTCTCATACCTTTTTAAAGCGTTAATCACCTGAAAACAGTGTCACACTATGCACCATAAGCTTGCAAGGAAGTAGGATTTGGCAACAGCAAGTATGAATTTGGTCCCACATTTGTATTGGCTCAAGGATTCTTTACTTGGGAACAACTGCTGGACAGGATATGGTGTGATCATTTGGAAGTACTCACATTTTGAAATATAAAATTCAAAACTAACAGAAGCACTTATTAGTACCTGTGCCAAAAAAAGGAGATAGAATAGAATAGAATAGAATAGAATAGAATAGAATAGAATAGAATAGAATAGAATAGAATTTCAGTTGGAAGGGACCTACAATGATCATCTAGTCCAACTGCCTGACCACTTCAGATGATGATGATTTAACACATCACAGAACAAATTCAGACAGCAAGTAGTCTAACACTAGCTAGCTTGTCCAAAATCTTTAATGCAGAATGAATAGTAGTAATTAATAAAGTAAAATGTTTACATTTCATAGGTTGTTTCTATACAACTTGACTACCTAAAGTCAATGAATTGAAGGACCTTGGTTATTTTTTGACATTCACTTTCATTTAGAATATCAGAAAATAGTGCAAAAGTAGATAATGCATAATATTTTTAAGTGTTTTGAAACTAGTATGTGTCTAGAATGCAAACTGAGATTATTGGAACATACATAATGCTATGTATTATATATAATATAATGTCATAATGTAGTATACAATACTATATTAATATATTAATTTTATTAATTTACTAATCAAATCAATGTATTATGAATACCTTTACTACATAATTACAAAATTTTGATAGACATGGTGTGCGTATTGTTTTCTGCGTTGATAAATGATATTGCTCTGATGAAAAGATTTCTAAGACGTGTAACACAAACTATGACCCACACGAATACTCTCAGAACAGTGTTAGCTAAAAGATCTTCAAATGCTGAAATCCCATCTGTTAATGATGTGCATATTTGCACATGGAGTGCATAGAAGCAGTAAGTGAAACTTTTCAAAGTAGCTGAAAGTAAAGAAATGAACATGTAATGCTGCTGGTTAAACACAAGCCAATGTCACAGTTATGTACCAGTTATGCAGCTAGGTGCAAGGAGCTGGAAGAGAAGAAATTTTAACAAATAATTCCTAGTGCATATAAGGAGCATGTTGTGAGAGGTATTAAATCAAGGGAGGATTTACTTAGGAGGTTGGTAGCAGCTCATATCCTTTTGGTCCCCAGTAACAATGCTGGGGTTGTGGCTGCAATCACCTGTGATTTCCTTCAGGTCGCTGTAATATGCAATTAGGGCATTGCTCTTTCTTCGTGTATGACTTGAGAGGAATGGTCAGAGCTGGTATATTTTTTATTTTCACAAACCTAGTAAGGACTTTGCTTTGCTACTCTTAGTTTGTTGTCAGTGTGCAGGTGGATGTTCTTCATGCTAAGGTGCTTCAAAAGCAGAGCTTTTTACTGTCCTTGGCAGAAGGGTTTTGCCTACCTTAACAGATTGTGGAATGTCTGTGGAATGACTTAAATTTGGTAAGGAACATTATCACATCTTCAATGTTTCAATTCCTTGACCATTATTCAAATAAATAGTTCTCTGCTTCAATGGCAGTTCTCTCATAAAGAAGGTGTGTGGGACAGGACATAAAGACTCTAATACAGTAAAGCCTGCAAGAACAGGGTTGTTCTGAAATGTATCCTTACATCCCATTGACTTCTGCAAGATTTAAAATTATGTTCTGATGTATAAAAAAACCCCAAACATGAAGGCTAGATCTGCAAATAAACTTCTAATGTGATATAATTACAGCTGTGAAATATATGAACAATTATATATCAAATTTTGCATGTTGATGTGGTCCTATTGATTGTATCCACCATCTGCTCTTAGGTAAGTGGACAGTAGCTGATTTGAGTTTTATTTTTCAAGAAGTTGTAAAGAATGGAGGACAGAGTACAATACGAGCTCTTTAGAAAGTCAGAATGAACACTGCACAGTTGAAGAAGATGCTTACATTCGTGGCATGGAAGAAGCACATATAAATATTTGGGAGTGATTCTAGACTGAAAGACCAAAATCAGAAGGAAAAAATAAGCATGAAGATATTTCATCAAGAATGACATTTTAAATATTTAGAGAGGCAAGAGACATTTGAATACATATCCTGGCTGGCGTTAAGTGTGAAAGTATGACACTCCTAAAGCCCTTTGCCTCAGCTCAGGGATTGTAGTTCAGAGGCACCTGGTGTTACTGGCATGTAGCTGTGACGGACTGCGAAGGGGAAAGGCATGCTTTATGCCAGCAAAGTAAAATAGCCATAGAGCGCAAATTCTATCTTCTCTATGAACGTATATGGCTTTTACTCGTCCAAAATGTAATCACTTTTCTGTTTCTTAACTCAGTTCCCAATTTTGGTGCACGTGAATGAGGTATTCTGCTTCCACCTGCTAAGCTTAAGGCTACAGTAACTCCCAAGTAAGCAAACAGTTTTATTTATCCCGCTTCAGCCAGAAAAAGAAGTGTGAGGGGCAGAAAAAGAAGTGATGTGATATGATCTAGAAATGAGGGAACTGAATGAGGAGTCTGTTTCCTTTCTCTGTTTAAGATAGTGAAACATTTAGTCTATTTGTGCAGAAAGTGGGCTACCGATTGAAGTAATATGGAAAAGCAACACCCTGGCATGGTTTTGGACATTTTTATATGGACTTCCCACCCCCTTAATTATCCCTTCTTTTATTTTGCATACATACATGTGGGAGAAGTTCCTCATATGTCGAAACATTATTCTATTTATATTCAGAATCTCAGTCATTTCCACGTCTCTGTAAAATAATGTACATGTTATGATATAAATTATATGAAATAGGGCTTTCTGTAGTTATCAAATTTTGAATTACACAAACAAGCCTTTTCTTAAATCACAGGTCTTAAAGAAATTATGCTATGGAAAAATCCTGACTATATTCAGTAGGAAGGATCCTACGACAGTTCATCACATCGAGCTTTTTACTGGAAGATTGTGTCGTGAGGATGTGCATTTAGCCTGAAGTCCCTTCATAGTTATGCCATTCGACAATCAATGCAATATCCATTAAGGGAAGCACAATAAGTGACTTGCACAGGTTTTTGTCTCTTTGGGTGCTAAGCTCAGCTGCTCACAGCAGTGTGATTTAAAATCTTATTATTAACCTTGGCCAGAGGGCCTTCTGACTAACAAAAGTCACAGAACTGAAAGCATTAATAAGCCCAGAACAGGCAGAGGTAAAAGACAGCTTCTGCTATGAGAATCAGAAGAAGAGAGGAAGAAATAAGACAAGAAGGCAAAACGTATAATTCTCTCAGCTTTTCCTTGGGGAAGGAAGAATTCTCCTCCATTGTTCAAGGTAAGATTGGCCTGCAAGCTTTTGACGAGAAATCCAAAGTACTGGGAGGTAGCTGTGGGCCAGATGAGGAAAGACAAGGACACTGAAGACCTTTTGGGTTTGAACTACTGGAAGCAGCTGCTGTAGACAATATAGACACACAGACAGACTAGTAGGCTGAGGGAAGCTGAATATTTTGTCACATTTCTGGAGTTTGCATAAACCATAGGTACTAGCTGCCCAGCAGCAGAAGCTGCAGCAGTGAATGATTCAGCAACGGTCTGTACAACTAGGAGTACAAATCACTGCAGAGTGTGGGTTTGCAGGTGAGGACCTGGGCCTTCCTCCATTAGCCACCCAAAGCACGAAGATGATTTTTTTTTTAATTGTATTTTTTAATGTTGTAGATTCAGGCATCTGGGTTGCGTTTTGTTTCACCTGACATTAGACCTCCTCACTGGAGCTAAGTTTCCTTTAGAGTCAGTGGAGAGAAGCATCTCCTCAGACAAGGCTAGGTTAAATGACTCTTGTCCTGCAAGGTTTCTTTTTGTCTGCTGACTGTAGAGGGAACCTCACAGAGAAGAAATCTTTAGAAAAATAGACTAAAACATATCAGAAAATTTAACATTAGAAAATATTAGTTTGAATAACCAGGCCACATAAAACATTCAGGTAATATCTGCATTGGTAAAATGAAGAGGGCCAAGATGTGGGCATAGGCAGCTATCCATACTGCCTCATTTTTTTTCCCTTGTGAGCTAGTTAGGCCAGCCAGTTATATTTACTAACATAAATGGAGCCTAGGGACCAAAGGCACCTACTAGGACCAGTCATGACATGCATGTGATGAGACAGAGGGATGATTAGTGTGCAGGTATGTTCCTCCCTCCCACCCCAAGAGTGACAGAGGAGCACAGCACCGAAGGAGAAGGGTATAGTCAAGGGCAGCTGTGGTGTGCTTGCAGCAGAGGTAGACTGCCTTACATGAGGCAAGAGACATGCAGAGCATTGAAAAATGTTCAGATGGAGTGCCATGAGGCAACTTGCTTTGCCCACGTCACGTGCCAAGGAGAATGCATAGGGTGTAGAGATACGAGTCAGGCAACCGGGGACACCTGTAAACAGAAAAGTTGTACAAAGTTTTGACTTCTGTTTTGATGTAATGCACACAAGAACAGGACAACAATGGGTGTACGTGAATATCCGAACAGATCCTGAGGAAATGCCAATAACAATTCAAATGAACCCTGAAAACAAAATAATGGAGAAAGATTGTCCTTCCCCTGTCTGTGACATGGCATGATTCAATGGGACTTGCTGGCTGGGCAGGACATACACTCCATACAGCAGGGAAATGTGATATTAAATATCGGTAAAAGGAAAAGGTTTGTATAATATTACATGCGTGCAGGCAAAACCAGTACTGGCACTGAGAGCCTTAAAAGTGTTCAACTTGATAAAAATCCTGATTGTGACAGAGCCATGAAAGGACACTTTGTGTACTGAATATATTCAGTAAGCGTTTCCTGAAGTGTCTGAAAGCAAAGCTTCATTCTGCAGCATCCCAATAGACCTTCAGTCTACAAATTCAGTGTCAGGAGTGCATGTGCTGGAGGATTAGCAAACCCAATAAGGCCAGAAACAGGGACAGAACTTCATTATTTTGCACATTTGGCTATAATGGAAAAAGAAAAGAAGCCCCAGGAATAGGTTATTTGATTAGCTGTGATCCAAACAGGAGGAGAAACTCCTGGCATAATCAAAGCCAACTGTAGCCACCTGACAGAGGCAAAAACACTAACAGAAACCTGTGATATTGAGTGAGTCCATTGCAGTAGGCACTCGGTGCAGGTACTGGCATACTTGGACTGCAGCTTATCATTTGCACCTCACCTGATGGGCAATAGCTTTTCCAGGGATTTGACACATTATCTGCACAGGTGATATTTTAGAGAAAGGTGTGTGAAATACTAGAAGAGTGACAGGAACTGAAATCTTGTCAATGGTGCTCTAGTAACATGAAAAACAAAAACTATTCTATGCATAAGATGCAGTTAGCGTAACCTGAAACTGGTTCACAGCAATGGTAAGACAGTGTACAAATGATATATTTTGATCATGTTTTAGAAAAGGGAAACATCACAACTGAACCAAAAAGAAAAATAACGAAGTTACAAAGTCACGTGATCTGCTTAGATAAAAGGCACTTGGGTTGTCGTATCCCTTTGAAATGATTGTAATGAGAGAAATAACAGATCTATAAGAAAATGCACCCAAGGATTCCAAGTATGGTTTATAAAGAACACCTGAATCTGGTAAAATGGGAAAGGAAAGCCTGAATTTGAAAGCCCCCATAGAAGAGGTGAGTAACGACTTCTGCATCTGTGAAGAGTACCAGAGACAGAACTGTAGGGAACCTCTGACAGATGTGACGACGTGTGTGTAGCATCTAGCCAGGCCTCGTGACCAACACACTGTTACGGCTGTGGCTGTATCAATAAGACCGTGAGAGTGCTCATGTCCGTTATAGGAAAAGATTAAATCCCAAGCTGGCCCTAGGGCAGACATGCCTTTGATACCTAATCCGGGATCAGGGATTCCTGCATTTCCAAAGAACCTAGTAGGTTCTCCTGCCTCAGCTATTCCCAGCTCACTGAAGAGGCCTTGTGAAATTATCCCTCTTGTCACTGCGGTTAGAGAACCTGATGTAGTCTTTGTTTCTTCTCTGTTCGCTTCTGGGAAGATACAGGGGAGATTCTTTTTGCCAAGAATTTCAAATTTTATTTGAGGATTCGGTTTGGCTCTTGCCTGGGCCCAAGCCAAGTGGCTTTTTTTTCCACAAGACTTTAAAACCTCTTTTTTGGATTATATACTGTCTATCCCATGAAATAAAGTGCCTGTCATCCTGTCAGCAAGGCTTCTGGAAAAATGAGTGCTTACTGAGATCACTTTGTTCTGCTTAATTCTAGCCCAGTTAGATTTCGGGGGGGTGACTTTATGTCTGTCTTACATTCTTTGTTCCTGTACTGCGTGTTCGCAGTTGGAACCGTAGATCAGACAATCATTTTGACAGGCAGGCAGGTGGTACTATTACATTGGCAGTACCATATCTATTACGGTTAATGCGCTCTCAGTCTGAGATAACTACACTTTCCCTCACTGGTCAAGGTTTATATAGCAGTAGAGCACGTCTCCATCCCTATTTCAAAACAATGTCTTGTCTTATGGTTACTGTCTTGTCCCTGTGGTGGCTTATGGACTAGAATATTGATAGTTGCTGCATTTAATTCTCTGCACAATAATGAAACAAAGGGCTGTAATGCACTTCAAAAAGAATCGAAAAGGAAGTTATTCTGGCACAGCTGCCATGTGATTGACTCAGTTATCTGTCAAAAAACATTTGAGGTGCCCTGGAGAGGCCCGTTTGAGATGCCCATGTAGAGCTGGTTGATAAGACACAAGACCTACAAGACACCTGTGGCCTTCTGGAGTAGCAGGTGATGGCCAGGTGGGATAGATACCCAAGGTCGTCTCCAACAGCACCAGACTCCTATCTGTGGGCAACTTCATAAGCCAGGGTGGACACAGTCACTGGGATCTGGAGAATGGCTCATCTCAACCTAGACTAGCTTTTGAGTTGCTGAATAGCTGTCCAGACTAATACTCCATCTAGTATTATTTGGCATGTCCTGTGGTATCTGAGATGTCCCTGTGGGCAGGCAGATGTGACACAGGACCCATGAGAGACCAAAGACTTTCCGGAGTAGGGATGCTGTAGGGATGTCAAAATAGCACTAGATATCTGACCTGTGGGCAACTGAACCAATCTCCTAAATTTTGCTCTTACTGTAATGACTTAAGACACATTGCTCACCTGATTACCCTCGGACACTTAACATATAGGGGTCTACAAAAAGGAACTGAATATTACCCTGTGTGTTGACTTACAATATTCCCTGTGTGGCACTGGAGAAAAATATCAAACAATGAGTTGCAGGAAAGCTGTTCAGGTTAATCATGCAGATTAATTCAGGATGTTTTCCTTTTGCTTAACAAAAAATAGCGTGAATTTAAAAATAACATTTGGTTCTTCTTTTGGACAGCTGCTTAAGAAAAAGCCACACGGCACAGAATGACAATTTTAAAAAAGAAATTATAGTCTTGCTTTTGAACTCTGAATCCAATGAAATTATAAGAAGTACTTTTAGATGAGGGTGAATCTTTGCAAATTAGAGAAGAAATAAGTAAATTTCTGAATTTGAGCTTTGTGTATAATACTTAATTAAAAAAAATGTAGCTGAATCATCAGCCCTGTGAAGTATTTTACAAACCACCTCAAAGAAGAGTTTATAGAAGTTCTAAAATACTTGTTACCATTTATTTATGTCCTTATCTGCCCAGGTGTCCTAGCTGTGCTTGTTGTGTAATTTGTTCTTAATTTATGTGTTTTGATTACTCCTAGACTTGTAATTTGTGAATGGCAGTAAAACTGAGCAAACTGTATGGCTGTCATTCGTGTATTTTGGCCAACACCTTAGGGTGTTGAGCACTCCTGTAGGAATAGAAATTTGAAGTACATTCAGCACCTGAGAGAATGGCATTCAATACTTCACACGCCTCTTGTAATTGATGAATATTTCTCCTGGAAAGAAAGGATATTATTTAGTGTACTATGTTAGTAAAATATTTCAGCTTTTACTTACAGTGGCTGAAGCTGCTGAAGACTTTCAAAGTGATACTCAGAGAGGTGAGAAAGTGGATTGAAAGACAGATTGCTAAAAGAAAGATAAACGGTTCCTTATTTTATTTCAGGAAAAAGACAAGCTAAATTATTACATTTTTAAATTCAGTTGGGAATTCTCATTTATAACTTCCAGCTTTTGTAAATACTACAGGTCTATAAAAATATAACGTCGTAATTTTGTGATCACGTTGCTGGACAGATCCCTTGGAGAAACAGAGAACAAAAGCTATCAGGTTCATCCTTCACATTCCACAGCTATAAGGTTCATCCTTCATATTCCACGGCTATAAGGTTCATCCTTCGTATTCCACCCATCCCTTTCAATACAAACTTCAAGAACTCTAAGACTCAGATTTTCTCCTTTTTATAGGTGAGGAGGCATGCTATCTTACTTAAAATTTTAATAGCAGCAAAATTATCTTTTATCATTACTTCAGTTCATCCAATACTTCCTTGCTCTGATTTTATCCATAAGTCACTTTGAAGCCAGTCGGTACAGGCACTGATGTTTGGCGATTGCTAAACATGGATTATTTTAGCTCTGATTCATCATAACTAATTCAGCTGAGGTATCTAATTTGGAAACCTGGTTGCCTGAGGGTCTCTCTATAATTCATGAACTTAATCATTGCTGAGAGGTGAGATGAATCAAAGCCTAATTACATAGATGTGAAGCTTTCACATTTAATATAGGTAGAACATGGAAAAGCAAAGGAAAATAAAATTAAAAAAATCCTACAGTAAATTCAACTCTGAAGATCAGTATTAGAATGAGTTTTCACCATGCCAGCAAATCAGTGTCTTTAACAAATAACATCAATTGCTACTCTCCTTCCACAGCCAGTAGCAGCCTGTTTCAATCACTCATGTCACTCCAGTCACTGACAGCTCCCCTTCTCCTTCAAGCTTTCCCTTCTCTTTTCTGCTTCTACACCTTCTGCAGCTGTTTTATATTTCTGCCTAAACATGTCATGCCAGATAATGAGGCAACCAAAGCCCAGATGCAGTGTGACTACTTTATATGCAGATGAGCCTAATGCATACACGCTTATCCCCAGGGGAAATGGCAGTCTCAAATCTTAAAGTAGGTGCCTCAGTTCCCCAGACAGCTACTGGGAGAGACTGGTTCACCTCCAAAGCACAGAGATGCCACCCTATCTATCTTTCTATAGACTGTACAGGGAATATAGATACCCTCAGTGTGTGAGCTGAAGCAACTGAAAAATGCGATATTGGCTCCAGAGGACGCAGATGAAGCTGGGCACTCGTATGCCCAGACGGGAGGGAGCCTGACGGTCACTGGGACAGAGAGAGACCTTGTTTTTCAGATCATACAGCTACCTCTGTTGTAAAACCTGGGAAGTCTTGGAATAAGTTTCCCCCTTCGCTGTGATGCTGCCCTAAGCACTACCTGCAGCTCCCTCTTGCAGGGTACCTTTCTGTCCTTCTGCCTTGGATTCTGCATGGCCTCCTGCCTCACCTTGGGCTGGAAAAGTGCCATACATTCACAGATTGTAGGCAAGTAATAGCTCACACTCTGTATTTAAAAATAGATTTAAGAAAGCTCACAATTCCCTCAAATCTTTTAATGAGGAAAAGGTATTTGCAGGCAGCAAGCGAATTTGATTTCCATGAAGAAACCTGTAAAGTAAAATATGTATTAGAATAAGTACTTAATGATTCAATTTAATATGGAGTGCTAATTTAGCGTTTCAGTATGACTACTCGGCTTTTTATTTTTCTAGTATGTTAGAAGTTACACAGGACCCTGATTAATTTTTCCAAGCTGTAACAAGGTGTGTTGTTGTAGTCAGTGCAGAATAAACCTACCCAAGACTAAATAGTTCGTTAAGTAAAACTTTCCTTAGTTTTAATTAAAACCAAGCAATTTCCAAAGTAAAAGAGCAATATGGAATTTTATTTCATTAAAGGCTCTTGGGTTTGCTATCCAGACAGAAATTTTACATGTTCAAATTTAGCAGGGAATTCCAGTTCCTCACTGGTGAGACACCACATGTATAACACCAAGGAGCATTTTATATTTCTTAACATGTAGAATTTTTTCTTCATGAACATGATCCTCCTTCAGATTCTGCTTTTCCTGTCCTCTGTATTATATGAGAGATAGCTGAATATTAAAAAGTTAGAAATGTGAGTTATTACTGTATACCAATATATTTAATTTTAGCAGCAACATAATTTTTTGCTCGGGTTCCCTGCAAGGGGAAAACCCAGTCTGGAGGAGGAATGGATTCAACAAGAAAAAATATCTGCAGGTTGAGATACAAGCATACTATTTTGTTTCTGCTTCGTGATCAGATTGCAATTCCCAGGATTTAGCGGAGTTTAAAAAGCACCCTGGTGCTCATGATCTGATCACAAGGCAGAAATAATACAGTATGCCTGTTTCTTATTCTGTTTGTTGAAACAAGTGATCGTGACAATTGCCAAAATGTGCCATGTGACTACGCATACAATAATTCAATTAATTGTAAAGAATGCCTCCTTGACAAAAGCACAACTGTCCTGATGAGGCTTTATACATTGAGACAAATCCTGTGTTGAGGACTGTGAGTCACTCTTATTCAAAAGGTTTTTGTTGCTTTATTTTCATACGTGTTTTACTTGCAATGCAGTGAGCGCATCGCATTCCAGGAAGGAGGTTTTAGTTAAGGCCTTAATATGATTGCCTTCAAAATCCCTGAATAACAATGAGGAAAGTGGTTTTATTCATGAGTTGTGTAATAGTTTTGCAGGAGGGAGTTTAAGTTCTGGGATAGTCTTCTTTTTTTTTTTACCTTCCTTTATTTCTTTCTTACAAAATTAGCCCAAATTTATTACCTAGTTTTGAATATGAATGTAAATACCAAACAAAGCAAATTATATCCTTTTCTTTGTTGTGATTTCATCTCTATTTATGGCCCAGCTCGACAGCCATTTCAGCAATAATAGGCTAATACATTGGCATTTATGTGTAATCTGTGTATGAGAATACATAGAGACCACTAGGTGGAGATTTTACATTTAATTGTAACGTATATCTATATATCCTAAGTTATACTTAGGATAAACACACATTCACAATAAATGATTTCATTTTCATTGCGAAACTGAAGTGAAAGACAGTATTTTGCTAAAATCGTGAGAGGCATGAGAAAAAGAAGCAGCTCTAAAGATTTATGTTGGCAGGGGACTGTGGTATTTTGTAGACAGTCATTGAAACATCGTGAGGTTCAACTTTGGCAAGGTTATACTTTTTGTTAGAATGTCACACCTTTAAAAGTGCCTTGGTCTAACAGAATAAACAAAAGATGCATTTTTTATCTGCACAGAAAAAGATATATTCATTTATCAAATGAGTTTTTTGCATAATTGATTTGCATCCAGTTAGTAAGAGGCATTTGAGTACAGATCTTGGGAAGAGTCTCAAGTGAATTTCTTATCATTGATCTTCATAAATTAAAACATGGTTAGAAAACAAGATGTTTCATCATACTTCATAACACAATATGTAAGTGTAAGAAAGATATGCAAATGTAAATTTTTGAGAGAAAAATCCAAGATTAGATTTAGTTACATTGCTTTAAAATTTAAGGGAAATTTACATTTTACAGAAACTACACAAGAAAAAAGATTTTTTAAGTTACCAGTAGCAAAACATAGCACAAACAGTTATTTTTTTGGATACTAGCTTATTAAGGTATTTTATTTATAAGCAATGGATACATTGAATGACCGAGGAATATGCTAAATCGAACAACTTGGAAAAAAAATGCGTTCATTAAATAATTTACATTCTCAGTATGGGTAATGTACATTTTCCACACATGCTATGACCTTTCTCAAACTCTTTCCCATGGGAGCTGGTAAGGTGGAAAGGTATTTCAGCTCCTGCCCCATCCATTGCTTCAGTGCTCACTCTGTGGAGCATGGTCCAAAGGCTACTGGTGCCAGCTCTGATGCCAGCAGCTGCCTACCACGAGCTCGGCTGAGACACTTGAGTCAAGGAATCATTAAAGACACTAAGTTTTTTATCTTCTTTGCCCTGGGCCAAGGGATTAGTAGCAAAAAATTTTCTGCTAGCAAACCCAAGTAATTTATTTCCCTGGATACTATTAAAAACAGCTGCTAGCTTTTCTAAGAAACCGAGATTATACTTTTCAGTTGCTGGTTTACTTGATGAGGGTGATGGAAAATGCTTATAGGACTTCACGTCTCCTTCCCGCTTACTGTAAGCTCTGCCTTATATGGAATTTTCTGTTATAGTCGTCACAGAGATATCTGCCTGGGGAATTGTTCAAGTACCTAAATACTGTTTTGGTTTTCTAAAAAGAGATGCTAGGTGTCTGCTGGTGGTATCCAAGAATTTCCAGTTTAGATCGTGAGTTTCCTGTAGGCGTTCTGAGAAGACAGATACGATTCTACATTTTACAACTTTGGGAACGTGCTTTAGTTTTAACAGAAACATAGTAAAGATAGCCATAGCATGGAAGACGCCTATGAGAAATCCAAATCCAAATCCAAATTTGGATCCAGACGTGGTAAATATGGGGAGCTGACAAGCATGATTCCTTCATGAAGATGTTTGAAAGTCTTAAAGAAAGAAAAGAACTTGGAGGAAAAGCAAGAAGATAGAAAGGAAAGCTACTTGGATATTGAACAATACCAATATGAAAATGTGCAAGAGCAATACTTACCGAAAAAACAAAGACTTTAGACCAGTAAATAACTGCTGTGAAATTTTCATATTGGGTTATAATCTAGAATTCTGGAAAGAACGAATAGTTTACTACATCACCAATCCTTGTAAAGAAACAATGAAAAAATGGCTGAGATGAGCAAATAATGAGGGAGCTTTTCCTCTGCAAATCCAAAATAACTAGACTAGTTATTACTTCCAGAAATTGAAACATAACCTGTGTGATAAGGAGTTGCAAGCTGCAGTAGTCATTCCAAATTTGTTATGCAGAATGTCATTTGCAGACATAGCTTTACTGCCGTGTTCCTTTCTTTTTAGATCAATGCCATAAACACACGCACTGCCAGTGATGAACGGTACTTTTACAGACAGGGAGAAAATGGGTACTCGCAGCCATTTCAATTTGTGTAGATCTCTGAGTACCCCAGGTTTCAAACTAGTGATACCTTTATGACTGAGATACCTGTTGACAAAAACATATAACATGGAAACTAAAAGGAGGAAGCAGAAACCTTTCAGACAGTTGATAAGAACAACCAGAAAGATAAAGAACTGTGACAAGCAATATTTGATTTTAAAATGCTGAGTGAAAGTATTTTAATGTTTCTGTCTCATAAAAGGCTGTCTGTTACTGCAAGGGCAGTAGCATTTGACTTAATCTTTTTAAATAATCATAGTTGGAATGATGCTGGGTAAAGCATTCAAAATGTGCTTTTATGAATAGTTTTGCACTGCACTGGGATGGATCTGTTTTGCTATGATACAATGGACAACTTTTGCCTAGGTGTTATACATATGCTTTTTAGACCAAGGTAGACATAGTAAAAATGCTTTGCATTTATATACAGTAATCTATCAAAATGTCAATACCCGTAGCTTTTTATTCAAAATTTGATAAGGAACCAAAAAGATTAGCCTGATTTTCAAAGGCACTGAGCTTGTATCAGCTGTTGGAAGTGGTGGGGATACCCGGGTACCTAATAATGCTGTAGATGCTGACATTTGAAAAAATTGGCCAATATGGTTTGTGAACATCAACTAATGAGGCAGTGTCAGGTAGACATAGTAGATGAAGTTTATAATGGGTTGATAATGATACAAAAAGAAGCTCAGCGATTTGTCTTTGCCCCAGCGTGCAATTAGAGTCACAGCAAGAGTTAAAATTCAGGAAGCGCTCACATCTTTCATATTTCACATCTTTCACATATTCCGCTGGAATATGCGGAACAGTGGTTGGACGAGACTTTGAAGGGCTGAAGTTTAGACGCCATTTCCTGTATTGTGGAAAGCTGGTTGCTTTGTGATACCCAAGAGGCAATCACTTATTTAAAAAGGCAAAATAGGGCAATAACGTACTCACAATTTTCTGAGTTTTGCATAGTCCAAAGGATGCTTTGCTTGATATTGTCTGAATGCAATTGTGTTGTAGAAATCCGGTACAGGTAAGGTAAGAAAGCCAGGATAATCATGATTAGACTGATTAGACATGATTAAACTTCTTAGAAATGCAAATGTTTTATAATCCCATATTTATCCCCTTCTGCCATTTTAAGCACAATTAATGCCTCGTGTAACACCACTGAAGTCAGATTTAATATTTCCCACCAGAACAGAACTTTCTAATGACTTCTTTGAAGCTATTCTGTATGCGTCTGTCTCCAGGGTGTGTCATGTTCCATTTCTTGATTATGCTTTTGGAATAGAAGATCATAGGGTATAAAAAATAAGATACAAAATAGAAAGCACTGGAGGCTGGCGACAAAAGCCAATACTGTTCCAGGCTGCAGGTATATTATTTTGAATTTTATTAAATGTGAACCATCACTAGCCATCCTTCTTGGCACACTTATGCTAACATACATTGCACCTGCTGATGCAACTCAGCTGAAAATTAGTGGCATGTATATTTTGTTTATACAAAATTGGTTCTAGCGCTCTGATACAGTCCTTTCACATGACTGTTGTTCTTGCAGGCTGCTAACCGCTTTTGGATGGAAGGCAGCTTGAGCTGTTATTAGGAACTGTCAAATAAAAGGCATACACCATCCAGTCAGAAGCAAGAGCTAAACTCAAATACTGTGTACTTAGGGGTTTTATGAGGATTTATCTTAAGCCTGGTATATGAATTCTTACCCTTGGAGCTGTCCCCGTTTTCTTATGTAGACTTCATACATGCTAGCTTTGTATGTATGCCTTAATCCTATAAGAATTTATCTGAGGTGTAGGGCTGATTGATTGATTGATTTTTTTGTTATTAACAACAGCCATATTTAAAAAGGACACAAGTCATTCTACCTGACAATGTAATATGTATGAACGCCTTCCTTCTTCGTAACTCGAGGAAGGTCAGACTAGTTCCTACAGGAACTTGGAGGAAGCTGTATTGAAAGCTCTCCAAGTCAAATTCCAATAAAAAGGCCATCCTACTGTATAAAGAACATGGCAGACACCGCCCAGCTTGAAAAAAAAAAATGTACTAGTGGTCTGTGAGAGGATTGACTACACAGGAGAACTTGTCATGTGTACAGCTACTTGCATAATTTTGCAATTGGTTTCCATGGTAGCTTAACATCAAAGAAGAAAGAAAATGGGAAAAAATTAAAAAGATGCTTTATTTACCCTTTAAAAACAGTAAGGTGCAGTTTCATGACAAAATGGTGGTATGTCTCATTAGACAGACTTATTTTCTGCTTACTTATTTTTCTGTGGCAGGGAGCAAGATCTCTGTGTATTGCATACAAAACTGCCTGCATCTGTACACATCTAGCTACACTGGCAGACCAACATGATCAAAACATGAATTTCAAAGGCAAATTCCATGCTATACTGTTAAAAAAGTGGTCACACAGGTGACTGTATATTGATTTTGTTCATACTATATATTCCAGGACTCATGTAATAATTTAATAAACTGTCAAGATACTCACATTTTCTTCACCTTTGTACACTTGCTGAAAACTTCATCTGGAAGAGAATGGATCTGGTTGTGTGTGAGTGACCTAAAAGTTATCGGTAACTGACGTTTAAATTAGGTCTTAACTGGTCAGTGTTGCAACTGTCAACAATCAGAGCTTACATCTGGGTGCAGCTGGCACAGGCTCGGAGCCCAGAAAGGACACATTCCATTTGGGCACATTCCGTTACGTTACAGCGGGTGCAGTACGTTGGGTGCATTACTTTGCCTGTGAAACCTGGGTAACCTCAGCTTCTTTGTCATCTGTCCTTATTGTTTAAATCCCGAGCTGAAGCTCGAGTGCCCTCCTGGGATTAGCTGGGAGAAGACAGGCCTTCCCTTTGGTTTGTTTGGAAAGTAAATGTACTTGACGGCTTGAACAAGCTAGCTGAAGGCCAGCAAACTTCCTTGCCGAGTTTTAAGACTGGCCTCTTTTAAATATTTTCCTTCTGTGCTGGTTTTGGCTGGGACAGAGTTAATTTTCTTCACAGTGCTAGTATGGGGCTGTGGTTTGGATTTGTGCTGGAAACAGTGCTGATAACACAGGGATGTTTTAGTTACTGCTGGGCAGTGCTTACACAGAGTCCAGGCCTTTTCTGCCTCTCACCCCACCCCACCAGCGAGGAGGCTGGGGGTGCACAAGAAGCTGGGAGGGGACAGAGCTGGGACAGCTGACCCCAACTGACCAAGGGGATGTTCCATACCATATGGCATCATGCTCAGCATAGAAAGCTGGGGGAAGAGGAAGGAAGGGGGGAACATTTGGAGTGATGGCGTTTGTCTTCCCAAGTAACCGTTATGCGTGATGGAGCCCTGCTTTCCTGGAGATGGCTGAACACCTGCCTGCCCATGGGAAGGAGTGAATGAATTCCTTGCTTTGCTTTGCTTGCGTGCACAGCTTTTGCTTTCCCTATTAAACTGTCTTTATCTCAACCCTTGAGTTTTCTCACTTTTACTCTTCTGATTCTCTCCACCGGGGGGGAGTGAGCGAGCGGCTGTGTGGGGCTTAGTTGCTGGCTGGGGTTAAACCACGACACCTTCAGTGATCCAGAGAGATCTTTGAGAATTTCTCATGTTAACAATTATTCAGCCATATATAAATTTTGACAACCTGTAGGACTGGAGCTGGCAAAATGAAATAGGGAGCTGTCAGTCATCATTAAGAACCAATAATCCTGAAATTCCTGCTTTGATAACTTCAGCAATATTTGGTGGGTGCTCATTACCCCTATGCTGGCTGCACAACCAGTGATCTTTAGTGAGTGGCCTGGGGCTGACAGGCTTTAAGCAATAGGAATGACGAACCCAAATAGCATTCAACTCATGTCATTGCATCTGCAGTGGAAAATGCACATCTCAGCTAACACCCCAAGCTCTCTTTAGAGGAGAGAAGTAAACATGTTCTGTGTGCAGTTCATATGACCTGTATTGGATGAGTGGTTTACAGTGTTGACACATATATTTTGTCAGATGAATTCCACACTGAAGTGGGCCTTGCAGCAAAATGCTCACAGCATTCACTACATACTAGTAAATCACCTAGTAAATATCTGTAGTGGGTCAACCTTTTCTGCAGTCTCTGAATGCAGAGGGCCCATACTTGGTAGTGTAGCACTATGCAAAGTGTGTTTCAGCATCTTTGTTTGTAAAACAGCTTTATGCTGGAGAGCAAAGGGAACTCTACTTACAGGAGGCTTACGGTACTTGAAACAAGTGGAACAGACATTAAATTAACAGCAGCACATTCTAGTTCTGTTTCCATGCAGCTGCAACCTTCTGGGTATTGGTGAGGACCTGGGAAAAGGGATTCTTGAGTGAATGGCTTACATATGACCCACCAAATATGTCTAATCAGATGGAGTGTCATTCTAAGACCTCTTTTTAGAAAGGGATTGGACATCTAGAGGCAACACACTCAAATTACCCTAGTAAGGTTCACTTATCAGGAAGGCTATAAAACAGTGATGCTGCACTTCCTAGGACTGCAGTGCTTTACATGTAATGAAAGCAAATGTAAGTAAAACAAATCAAGTTTGATATCCTACTGTCCATAAGCTACAATAAGTACTTGATGTACATATAAATTTATATATACATACAAATGAGAACATCTGAGAAACTGCGGATGGAACAGTTTCCACTGGAGAATGCAGATTTAAGTCACTACACTTCACTAAGAAACTGGATGCTTTGATTCTAGTGCAGACCAGAGGGAACACAGAATATAAACTTGCCTCTTGCTTGCCAAGACACTATCCTTGCTTTCTGGGATTTAAGGGAAGGGCTTTTTGGGTACCCCAGCTTGGCAGTCCATCTGAAGAGCTATCCCAGAGCTGTAATACTTTGACTGAGCTGAGGCTTTTGGGTTTCTGACTCTTCATCAATAGGCAGGAAGAAATATTTTAGAAGGGATCAACATAAAACATTTCAAGATTTTAGTTTTTTTTAATGTTTCATAGAGAAGCCTTTCTTTTTGCTTTTGTTCCTGAGTGGGATGAAAAAAAATACTGACTTTCCAAAAGTTTCCAGAAATGTGATTACCATTTTCCTGCAACTTTATACAGCTGCAACGTGGCACTAACAAGTAAGTTCCACATTGCATTACTCTGCTCTGCTCCGGTATGCATGCAAAAAGCTCTGGGAAAGTAAAGGAGTTCCCTGAGCGCATCTAAAATTCCAGATATCTCTATAATTATAGTAAACATATGTATGCAATGAAAAGCCTTAGAAGTGTAAAATAGTTTAAGGAAATTAATAAGGGCATTAGGATTAGGTTAGAATTCTTCTGATAAATCCAGATAATTAAGCTTTCCATGAACCATATCAAAGATACTTGCCCATCCACTATTATATCCTGTAAAGAGTGGTAATGTTTGTCAGCTGTACTTTAAATTGTCTATCAGCTTTTAATGGAAACCAGAACATTAATGCCAATTTGTCTGTGGCGTACATGTGTTTTCTTATATGGGATGGAACCAAAAGTAAATCTTCAAACAGATTGTTTTTATTGTCTTTTCTGCTGATTATGAGTAGCAATTATAAGCCCAAATCAAGAAATCTCATGTAAATTGAATATCAGAAGTGTACCAGACTATAAGCATGGCAGAGAGAGAGAAATAGAGAAAGAAATCTAATGTTGATGCAAAATATTATTAGAAGATGTGTTGATAAAAAGAACTGAATGCTAAAGAAGAATGATTAATGTAGTGGAGGAACTCATACTGCAGTACATGGTATAACATGGAGAGTTACAAATTATTTACAGTGCAAACCTACAAATGATAATGGAAATGTTCTAGGACAAGACTGAAAGTCAGAAAGGGACTCAGTAAAAACCAGAAAGTTTACACCAGTTTCAGTAAATGAATATGTTTGGTGATCTCAAATTTCAGGCAAAACCATGGAAAATGATGAGAACAAATCATTACTGGACCAGCTAAATGTATAGGCAATTGTACAAGTTATATGAGATTCAAGAGAAAATCAGTTAAAAGTTATAAAGCTTAATAATTTTTTTTAATAGATTGGCAGAAGGTAGGAATTTCGATTAGATATGGAGAATATCAGCCTTTGGGGCAATCAGTGTTAGTACACCAGAGTGCAGTTTGGAGCTAGTAGCGGCACTGGTACATAGGTGAGTGGTAAACAGGAAAGGTGCAATGTGGAAAGTCATAAATAAAAATGACCACATCCAAAGATGGTAGCTGAGAGGTGATGGTAATGAAAAAGGAAAGAGGCACAGGAGGATGATTTGAAATACCTAGGAAGAAGAAAAGGAAGTGAAAGAGATGTAAGAACTTCACCAGGAGGCAGGTGGGGAGGGAGGATACAAAGCAGGAGATGACAGTGGAGTTGACACATTATCTTCTGACCCAACATGCTTCAGAGTCACAGAAGTCAAACGTGATGTAGAGGGAATCATGCTCCAAAATAGGGATCATTTATTAGCCAAAAAAGGAGTTTGGTCTCATTGATCTGACTTCCTCATTGCTCTTTTGGATTGAGAGTGGGCGTGGAGATCAATAAGACAGAGAGGAATGGTAGTGTGATCACCATCAAGTGCGCATGTGCTTATGCACGTATACCAACATATGTATATATCTAAGACTCTTACAACACTTGAAATCATCACAGAATAAGAATTCTTCACTTCTACTGGTAGAAATCCTTACTGAGTGTAAGTACGCCTACTTATGTGCAGGAGTTTGTGCACCCACTTTGAAGGCTTCCCCACACAGATATGCAGTGATTACCCACTGCCCACAGCAGAGGATAATACAATAGGGATTCTACAGGAATCTCACCACTGGAGTCTGCCTGGGGCATGCCTTTAGACACCCTATCAGTTTTCTTTGCTGACCAGCATGGTGTAATTCCCTCATTCATTGAAGAAGAGAAAATATTCAATTACATTGAAAACCCCAGAGTTGTCAGGCTTGTGGATCATCTGCCGACTATTAGTGATTCAGTGTGTATTAGCTGCAGGAGCACATCCGACAACGAGATCTTGTTTCTGTATACTTACAGAGGCTGCAGTACTCACCACAGTTCTCTCACAGAGTCTGCACCATTCTCACAGTCATTTATGCTATCACAATGAAATGCCAGCAGGAGGCACGTCATATGATTTCTGCATGGAAAATAACCCTTTTGGCAGACAACACCAACTGAAATGTCTTCCATCAGCCAGGATTCTGAGAAAATATGGGAGGACATTTCCTCTATAGCAGAGCATGTTTCAAATTAGAAAGGCCTGATAAAACCACAAGCACAGCATGTGACAGAATATTTTCATTTTTCACTTTAAAGTGCATTGTATGTAATTTTAATTCTGCCTTTTGCATTACAGTGTGAGGCACAAATGGCTTACCACCACTGAAATTTAGAAGAGACAGCTTAAAATTTCTGTTTGTTTTTCTTCTCTCTTTCCCATCATCTGCAGAACACATTGCTGGCCAGAAAGAAACTCATCAATTTACTTTCCCGGTAGACTGATTCCTTGAAAGTGTGAGCATTAAGTAGCAGAACCCTGCAGCATGGCCGGGGATGGACAGGGAAATGGTACTTGGGTGCTCCTGGCTGGGGGGCATGGAAGTCTCATGTGAAGAGAGAACTTCCAGCTGGAGCATAAATAACCAAAAATCGACCAAACCATATCGCATATTACTGTGGATCAGCTAGGTTGATGCAACATGCGCACAGTTCTCGAACATGTCACTGTTATTCAATGTGCTTTAATGAAACAAGTCTATAAATTGATTGCAAACTTGGTAGTGCAAGCAAGGAATGTTGTCTCTTTCAGTGACTGCGGTTGTAGGAACAGTTTTGTTTAAAGCAGAAAAACTGAAACATTCTTTGCTAATGTCCAAGTTGTGCAAAAGCTCTCCTTTGCAATAAGACTGATCCAGAGATTTCAGCACTGTTAAAATTGGTTTAGTGAAAGCCCTTGTTGAATCAATACTGCTTGGAGCTGTTGTAACACACATAATTAAGGCACATTTCAGATGATAACAGAATATATTTTTTTGGATCCTATTATTACTGCTCCCATGTCACTGTGAGAGCAGACAGGTCAGTTTGCTTTGCTTAGCTTCAAAATCACTGAAATATTATTGACTGAGAGCTCAGTGGGAGTACAGCTGTTGTTAAGGTCACATAATGCTTAAGAAGGAAGAGATGAAAAGAAAAAAACCAACCAAGTATGTCAAATGAATCGCACTTAGAATCAGTAAAAATCATTGGAAAATGGAAAGAGAAGTCTTTACATTTCTGGATCCTGTTTCAATGAAGACACACACTAAAACATACACAAAATCATTTACTTGTGCACAGATCTAAGTTTTTGTAACCATTCTTTTCCACCAATATATTTTTTTTCTAGCTGGGAAAAGAAAGACTTGGTTTTATATCAAATTGGAAGACAACAACTTGATAGATTCAAACTACAAGTTGGAGAGATGTTTGATGAACTGCAAGAACTGTTGTCATAAAACTTTGAAAATGCTGTGGATTGTCAGCATGAAACATGCATGTAATGGCATGAATGGTGAGCAGGATTAAAGCAACAATGCAAATTAGATACCGTCTATTTGTGAGATTTAGAAAATCTACAGAAATGGCACTAGTCATCAGGTTTTCACATTAATCTAAAATGTGCTTGGTTTAGGGTTCCTGCATTTACTATGGTGACAGACTCTTTATCCATGGCACTCCACAGGAAAACAACATCCCTGAACTCTCTTTTTGAAATGAATGGATCCTTTACCAGGTTATTCTTTTCCCTGGTTGAAAAGTGAGTCACACTATAATTTATGCTCAGTAGTTGTATGACACTTAAATATGATCGATTGCCACACTTATAATAGCTGGGGTTTTTTTATTGTCAGAGCTGAACAACTCAAGTGATCACTAGCCTGCATTGGTACTATTATTAAAGTCTAGACTGTAAATCCCTTCCTGACACTGAGAAGCAGTTTCTCACTGAAGAGGGCCTGTAGCTGCTGTGAACAGCAGTTCATCATAAAAAGAAAAGGCTTAAAAGTCTGGATTTAAATATTTTATCCTTAAATTTGTCAGGCATAGAATCTCTAGGCAGTGATATAAAAAGTCTGAAACGGCTGTTGAAGATACCTAGTCTCTCAGCTACACCAGGAGATCCTCCTGGGCTTATCAATTCAGACTGGTAAGACTTCCTCAAGTCTTGAATTTTCAGTCACTGATGTTTTAGACACAGTTTGGCTAGCTAGCATCAATTACAAAGTTACGGCTCCGATTTGAATAACCTTCTTTCCACTCAGTAGCATGCCAGTTTTGTTTCTCCAACATGCCTAGGATGCTGTATACTTAACGTTCCACAGGCCTTGGCATATGAGGGTTGTCGTGTGAGGTTTCCTTCTGGCTGGGAAGACTTCATGTCACGGCGGCCTGTTGGAGAGAGCTTTCTGGGGAAGAAACAGGCAGAAAAGGGAGCCGCGCACCGGCAGCCGTCAGAGGGCGGCACAGCACCGCCAACGCCGCCAGGCCGGCTGCGGGCTGCGGGCCCTTGCTGGCGGCATCAACAGGGTTTACAGTCCAGTGATGCTTTCCCCTCTTTTGGAGTGGATTCATAGATCTGTTCTAGGAATTGTAGAGTACACACCTAGTGAAGCCTAAACAGCCTGTAATCAATACCCGTTTTACGTTACAGATGTTTTCCCCGGCAACACGCTGCAGGTGTGGGTTTCCCAGACGTAACTGCGTCCTATGACATTCCCGAAGCTGCTATACCGAACATGTACATTTGTAGACACGTTATAAGAGGAGAGGGCAAGACGGGAGCTGATGGGTTATTCTCTTCATATTTCTGTACCTCTCGGAACGCAGTTATGCGAGGGCTGTGAGGACTTGTCCACACAGGACAAAATCTTTTGCTTGCACCTGTGGTTATCCAAGGCTTTTGAGCTGGCACCTGTTAGGATGGAAGCTGCGCTGGCTGTCTTGGAGCGCCCGGTCATCTTGGGTTCAATCCTTCTCTGGGGTAGTCTGAACTAGTCTGGTTTGGCTAAAGGGAACAAAGAATTTGCTGTTAAACCAAGATAATTTATGGCAAAATTGGTTCAAGCCTTATTGCCTACTCTTAATGGGGAGTATAAGGAAAAAGCAATTTGAAAGAATGGTAAGGTGGATATTTATATTTTTTTATAACAGTTCAAAATAAATGAAGATATTTTTTTTTCATGGTGTGTAAATAGGAAACATCGTAAGGGATGCTTTGGTAATAAATTATTTCCAACTTTTTTTTCTTCTAATCGAACTTGTAACAATGAAAGCAATATATTAATCTGTGTAATGAAAAGGTGAGTCATTATATGGTTTTTATTAACCACATTGTCTTAAACCTAATGTTGGAAACAATAAAAAAAAGTTTATGTTAAAATAAAAACTCTACATGAGTAAAATTTCCTTCAGAAATAACAAAACATAGTGATTGAAAAATAGTTATTTTTTAAGTAGAGTATTTAGGTAAATTCAGTACATTAAAATACTTCATATTCCACTCCTTTGTAACAGGGTGTGTGCAGAACAAATAATATATTCTCTAATACTTATTTTCTGTCTCTAACAGGCTGGCAATTTTGAAAATTTCTTTTCTTCACAGCAATATATTTTCTGTTTCAGTTTCTTATTTTGATTACACTATAACCTGCCCTTTACGCATTATTAGAAAAAATGCTATTTTATTAAATAACTTTTCACAAGCTGAGAAATTACTGTTCACGAGCTAATTACAGTGAAAACCACTCATCCACTTTTCTGGAATGCTTCAGGAGTTCCTAAGCATAAGAAAACTATTCATTATTAAAAAAGAAATTATGCAGGAACTGAGAAGTCTTTATTTTGGAAAATTTGTGTAAATGGAATACTGTAGCTTCTACTTGTATATTGTTATATACAGTGTTCCTATAGGAAATAACTTTTCTCATAGAAACAATCTTTTAGGCAATCATTTCTGATATTGAAAGTGCTATAGAATTCTAATTTTAATATACTGATACTGAAAGGATTTTCTTGGCCAAATTACCACAAATTTTGTTGCAATAGAGAAATATTTATGAAAACTCAGTTGCTAAGTTAAATGCTTATTTTTTTCACCTAATATGTAGCAAATGTGTTATGATACTGGTGTGACGCTTGCTGTTTACAACAATGTTTTATTATGTCAAGTACTTTTTCAAAAAGCTCCAGTATATCCTTTAGTCTTACATTCAATGAATTTAATTTCATTACTCATTTTCATTACTCTCAAATTGAGAGTAACCTGGTTGGACAATTCTGTCCTTTTATGAAATCAAATTTCCTCATGTGCTGTAAACATTTTTTTTCCTAAAAATATAATTTCAAAATCATGTAAATGAAAATTCCTTACTGATTCCTTACTTTAGAATAAATTCCTTGTTAATTCCTTTATGTAGATGAAAATTCCTTACTGTGTCCCAAAAGGCAATCAGGTTTATAAAGAATTAAGAAAGAAGCAGTCTTACCTTGGATTTCTAACAGAGGAACAAAATGGAGCAGAAATAGCATTGCTGCCAGTCTGATGTCAGTAAGATTAAGAGAAGGGCTATAGTATGTTTATGGCCATCAAGCAGTACTAATGCTCTGGACATCTTACTAGCTGCTCTCATAAGGGAATCTCCAGTTCAGCTATGTGTGGCATTGAGCATGCTTGCAGCCTGCTGCTTCCCAGCTCTAAAGAGAAGTCTCTTGTCTTTGTCCATCAGGTTGTTGCCAATTATTTAAACCATAGTAACAGTTTTGTCTGGCTTCTGGATTACTGCTGCTTTCATCTGAGAGAGTGTAAGGGATTTTGATTTTACTAGATTCATGACTGATTTCTAATTTTGGGTTATAGGAGGTCTTTCTTTTCCAATAACAGTAAGTTACCTTTGTAAGGGAGATAAACATCTCTAAACAGTTTGCTGTTATTATATTGCAGCTGGGATTACAAAGCAAAGATGTCAGTTTGATTTTTTTTAGTTACAATGCCGTCTAAGTACGAACATCCAAATACTTAAACATGTAATCAAACATCGCGTAGAGTTGGCCCACTGAACTCAGTTGCTTAGTTGTCTCCAAGAGTGACTTCTGAAATAGCAGTTTCTCAAAGAAAGATCATTTCCCCTTTGCTCTAATTATTAGTCTGGAAAGTTAATATATTTCTGCCCCATGTTATTGCAGCCTTATATGTGTCCCTCACTTAATGAAAACTTTTTTTTCCCACCCAAGGAGGATACCACAGACATGTAGAAGGTCTTCTGCTATACCACTATCTGCATTTAAAATTATGCAGGACAGACACATTGCTCTAACATTAATACATCATTTTGTGTAAGTTTTCAGTGCATTTAACTAATATGTGTGACTAGTGTCGCTGTGTTCTTCCATTGCATATTTTTATTTAAATGAGGAAAACAAATGCAAGAAGACCACAATGCATTTGTATAAAATCTCACCAGAAATTATTGATAACTTCTTTCTAGAATACTTCAGAATACATGAGCTAACAGAAGGAATGCAAAAATCTCCAGAAATAGGGACTACAAAATACAATGCGTATGAATAGTCCACTCCATAAGATACAAAAAAGGCCTGTCATGAATTAATTGCCGTTAAAAGGCCAAACTGCTGTTCACATCTATGCAAGGCAATGAACAATTAAAAAGGAAGAGGAATACTCATACCAGAAAGTATTTGACTTCAGGAATTAGCAATATCTGGGATACATTTACCACCCCAGCCACTGGTGCTCTTTATATTGAATATGGGAGGCAAATGAAGGTGGGAGAGGGACGTGGCATACTTACACCTATATTTCTTAGTGCTATGTAGCACTGTAGATTTTCTGCACTTTCTGAAACAGCAGATGCAAATGTGCACATTTGCCAACATTGCAACATGGAAGGTGATTGAAGTCAAAGTTGGTGGAAAGGTCTAAAGGCTCTTGGCCACCACAGTAAAATTACATGTATGTCTTGCTTGGTGCTGTTTGTCTCTCTTTCTGTTTTCTATGTACTGTCCACTCAGGCACTTGAAGAGTTCCTAGCCTCAGAGAAGGGATGGATGGCACTTAGATTCAGCACATGCAAATGAAGAATACAGCTGAGAATAGTAGTCATGCAAAATTATGTGGGGATCACATGAAAAAGTGAAATAACGTTCGTAAATGTCCTTGTTTCTTGGCATCCTATTCCTATCGTGTGCTCAGCAAGTTGTCTGCTCAGAGGACTGAGGCGCAATCAGCTGCAGGTCACTAGCTGCAAAGGAGCAGAGCTGCCCTGCTTCTCACTCTTCTTTGGGACCGTGCCACAGATCACACACTGGCGCCTTCTTGAGGCCTTCACAGCAGTAACAGAGATAATGCCTTGCCTCTGGTACAAGTGAGAGTGGTGAAATCACTCGGAGACTTTTATGCCTCTGCTTACCTGTCATTGCATCAGTGATGAAAATGGCAACTACCTATTACCAGAAAGTCATGGTTGATTTTGCTGTCCTGACATAGAAGTCTGGCTTACAGCTCAGTGTAGAGGATCCTGAGTATAACTGATTTGAGCAATGTACTTAATTGCATTTTTAAGCACTGCATAGTACTAGGTAGTAATACATTCGGGCTAAATGCTGGTGAAATAGGTGAAATAAGTAGTCTGTGTACAGCGGACTTCTGTAGAGACCTCAGACCTTTTAGGTGTTTTTTTGTGTGGCCAGATTCTCATGACTACCATTTCTCTTGATTCTATGTAATCTCCCTTTCCCCGTTTCAAAGCCACATGTAGGCAGGGAACAAGGAAAAAAAGCTACTGAGGACTTAAGAGACACCTCTACCTTTGCATCCTAAGAGCTGGTGTTCAGACGGGGATGCAAAATAGCAACATAGGACTGTGTCCAGGAACACAGAGACATGACTTTTGAGGTCAGTGTTCTTAAACTAAATCCTGGATATGCAGGAACGGTGTGGGCTGAAGTCAGCCCACAGAGGAAGTGCAGAGGATGCCTTTCCCCACTTGATGGGCCATCTAGATTGCAGAGAGTCCTGCTGGGAGGCTCAGCAGCTAGGACCTCAGTCCTGTCTACTGCTAGCCCAGAGGAGAGTGTAAGGTGGTTGAAGTGATGCAATGTCTTGAACTGGAGAAGGCAGACGTAAAAAATGAGCCAATTGGAGGTGAAGAACAGGAATCCAGAAAAAAAAAGCATCCATTACTTAGAGTGTCAACAAAGACAGTGGTTTTGCCAGTGTTCCCAGGCACAGAGAGAGCATGGCAGAACTGAGCTCATCTGCAAGAGAGGAAGAGCAAAAGCAAGGTTCAGGGAGGAGACCGGTATAAAGGCAGTGTGTTGCTCTGGCATGCGTTGGTTGATGAGTGCCAGGCAATGAACTGTTTGCAGACAATGAAGTGTGATGCCCCTCAAGGTAAAAGTGTAAGAGAGCGCTCAGGAGGATAAGGGGAGATGCTGAGGAAGACCCTTGATAAAAGGGAAGGAAGGATGTCCACTGTGAATGTTAGGCATTTCATATTGAATCCCTGCAGATTCATGAGATTCCTTTTGTGGAAATGAACCTCCAAGATGAGATTTAAAAAAAAATGAAAGTGGAAACTTATGACTTTAAGCCAGTCCCCTAACATTTTGGCATCCATCTAGTGATGTTTGAATGTTGCTGAATTGGGGCCACTGCTGTTTCTCATTGGGCTGTGAGGAACAGCTATATGTTTCAAATGATATTCTGTTTGTTGGCTAATTAAAACTGGCATCAGGAAAGTGATTGAACCGTCACAGGGAGAAATTGTTTCTGTTCCTGTTTCAGTCTTTTAAAATAGAAAACAGATGTTTCCTTCATTCTCTACTGCCAAGCTGTAGGGAACCCCACCTAAGAAAAGCATCCCTGACACAGGCAGCACTGCAGACCCTATAACCATGGCAGGAATAGCGGTGTGGACAGGACATTGTCTTGTGCAGGGTTTCTAGGTTACCAGAGCCAGTTGATTTTGGTCTCTTTTTTCCTCATTTAACTCTGTTTTCTCACATAACGTTGTTTGTCATGTTCTTGTGATGCGACTAGAACTGGTTAGAAGTTTTAAAGAGAAAGCATCAAAAATGTTGATTTGCAGCTTGTGACTTTTTTCCTCAAATTTGTATCGGTTACACATTAATTCAACTTAACTGCCTCCAACACTTTCAGTATGCTAGCAGACTTGCAGGCAATGCCTCATGATTATTTTCCCAGAGAACTGTAACCTTTCAGAAGAAAACATGTTTCACCTGCAGTTAAAATCCTACCTGTCAACATTTACACTATGGGGTTTTCAGAGTTAATGAGTGCACTATCAGGTTAGCACTCCTTGTAAAAGACACATTCCAGAGTGCTATCATCAGGTACTTTTCTTGCTCAGTTAGTACAAGACTGGCCTAAGGCATGCTATGACATTATGTTGTCTGCAGTGTCATGGCTTACCATTTTAATAACTCTTTCCATGTGTAGGGAGAGCGACTGTTTTATTTTCATGCTTCACTGTAGCCTGAGCAATGTCCCCTTAAAACTACGTTTGTTTGCTCTGTTCAGTTGTGGTTGTATTTATCTAGTATAAGTTGTTTGAAACCCAAGATATAGCACTGCTTTAAGTAAATGGGAAAATAGAATAAAACAGTGCTGAAAATGACACGTATATGAGTGATTTCTGAGGAAGAAAAATTTAATTTTCATTCATTGTTTTCAGGAGTTTCATGTGGGAAATCTTTTTTTCTGAGATGTCAAGAATACACTCAAATAACTGCTCACCAGCCACAGCAGGCCAGATTACCAAGTCACTGTTTCCATGAAAGCCAATACAAAATTCTAGATAAAGCCTTTGTAACATCAGACAAGGGAACAAGTGAACCCCATGACTCCTCTGAATGCTGAAGTGGCTAAGTTCATTGATTGTCCCATCAAAGGATTTTGAAACCTCAATTCACAGAAACAGGAAAAAAACCAAAACTAGTTTTGCCTTCAGTTAAAAATGAAAGCTACAGGATATAAAAGTGAGTTTGTTGTTGCATGTTCAAGATGCATTTTCACTTTTGGTATATCCAAGAATGCAGTAAGAGACACAATGCCATTGGGACTTTTATGATATAGTCCTTTGTAATTGACAACAGGTATTGTCAGAGAAAACTGAAGTCTCTGTTGAAATTGTTGCTGGTTTACGTGCTGCATTTTATCTTAATACAAATATGGCATTGCTTCACAGCCTGAGTCATTCCAGGTTGAATTGCTGCTTGACCCTTTAACTACAACTCCTATGTGCAATTCCTGCAATTCCAAATATGAGCACCAGCGTTTGAAGTTACGTTTTAGTGTATCACTGTTTCAGGAATAATGCTTGAGAAGTGTTCCTCCTGTCTTCTTCAGTTGCTTATTCCTTCCTTCATTTCACAGAATCACAAAATCGTATAGGTTGGAAAAGACCTTAAAGATCATCAAGTCCAACTGTAAACCTAACACTACCAAGTCCACCACTACACCATGTCCCTAAGCACCTCATCCAAACGTCCTTTAAATACCTCCAGGGACGGCGACTCAACCACTTCCCTGGGCAGCCTGTTCCAGTGCTTGATAACCCTTTCAGTGAAGTAAAATTTCCTAATATCCAGTCTAAACCTCCCCTGGCGCAACTTGAGGCCATTTCCTCTCGTCCTAACGTGTGCGACTGCAGCAGCTGTCGGGAGGTTACCCTGTACAAGTGAATTGTTCCCGCACCACTCTGCTGTGCAGGCGGAGGCCTCCATCAGTGAAGCTGTGGTAAGCTCCAAAGCTTCACACTGCACGCTTAAACCTGCTACGTGATGTGCAGAGGCATGTACTCAGTACAAAGGGAATTCTCTAGAATTCATATACATGACTATACAAGACCACTGCTTATAATGGCATAGCAAATTGGACTACTCGTCCGTAGACTGTTAATTTGACCCACAGTTCAGTGCTATGTTACTTCCAGCCTCATTCTTATACTTGACTGAAAAAATAGCACGTGGGGATGAGGGGTAACTGGCATGAGAAACTAGAAGGAAACATCAACCTGAGAAGGTCGTTAATATAAAGGATAACCTCCGTTAGTGAGACACAGAGGGCTGGGAGGGCATGGCTGCCTGCTGCCCCATGTGTGCTGTCAGAGCTCCCTCAGGCCCTGCTGGGCTCCCTCAGCTCCACCTGCCGCCTCTGTGACTGAAGCAAATGTGGTGAGGGGGAAAGAAAGGCCACTTTTTAAAAACATTTAACGCAAGAAAATATTCAGTCCCCCATCTCCCTCCCCCACCAATCTCCTTCAGAAGGACAGGCTTTCTGCTAGGTTCCCCCAAAATGGTGCCTCACAGCTACCAAGAGCTCCCTGTCTGGGCTGAGGCTTTCGGGCCTGCCAGGGCAGCAGGATGCAGACGGGCAGAGCTGTTCGGCTGCTGCCGGGTGCCTGAGCTTTCCCTCCCCTTCCCTCAGCGCAAGGCATCTCCTCGGGACGGGCTCCTGGGCATCAAGCAGGAGGTCTGAAGCAGCCTCCTCGCTGGGTTGCAGGGCACTCTGCCAGAGAGGACAGCTTGTTGCTCTCAGTGAAACACAAATCCAAGGCAAGATCCTTTTAAACTTCTGGTTAATTAATCTAATCAAACTAAATTTGAACACTGGCTTGTTAAAAAGATGAATTATCTGGTGTTAATGCACCTGTATGCCCTGTCCATGTCGAGAACGAGAGACAGGCCCACACAGTCTTTGTGATACTCCTGACCTGAATTTTTAATATTAAATATAGATCTTTGCAGTAATGTTTGTGACAGCCATGTGCATAACAATTCACCAGAATTGCAGAAAAATAGAGCTTGAGGAATCAGAGCTGTCACCTAGCCTGAAAGGAGGAATAAAAGCGGCGCTCGTGCTTTTCGTGATGAATGATCGACACGGCTGTTGTCAGCCCTTTCCTCTCCCCCACCAGTAAACATTTCAAAACTGCTGCCTAGCAGAAGTGCAGTTGGCTACAGACGCTGCCCGCAAAGGCAGTGGAAATGGCAGCAGTTTCATCTGTCAGGGGTGAAGACCCTTCCCACTGAATGTGAGAGACTCCCACCTGGCACGGTCCGGGTTGGCAACGCTGCCTGTTCCAGCTCACAGGGGTCAGCTTATTCGACTGCTGCAATGGCAAGTGAGAGTGGTATCCACAGCCAGGGATCATAGCCAGGAGCGGGGTGAGCTGGGCATGGGGACCTCCTCCGGGTGAGACACGTTTGGACAAACCCACAGAACTTTTCAGTTCAGCAGATACATGGAGCGGCTGAGGGAGCTGGGACTGTTTAGCCTGGAGAAAAGGAGGCTGAGGGGAGACCTTATCGCTCTCTACAACTGCCTGAAAGGAGGTTGTAGAGAGGTGGGGGTCGGTCTCTTCTCCCAAGTAACAAGTGATAGGACAAGAGGAAATGGCCTCAAGTTGCGCCAGGGGAGGTTTAGTCTGGATATTAGGAAATTTTACTTCACTGAAAGGGTTATCAAGCATTGGAACAGGCTGCCCAGGGAAGTAGTTGAGTTGTCTTCCCTGGAGGTATTTAAAAGACGTTTGGATGAGGTGCTTAGGGACATGGTATAGTGGTGGTCTTGGTAGTGTTAGGTTTATGGTTGGACTTGATGATCTTAAAGGTCTTTTCCAACCTATATGATTCTGTGATTCTGTGATTCTGTGAATAGGTCAATACTCACAAGCATTCCTACGTCTCGCTGAAAGAAGGCATTTGTCATGTTGTATTTTCAGTGTGATAAAGCACTAATTGCATGCAGGGAAACATCTTGCTGCGAAAGGCAACTGCATGGAGATGGTGTGTTTGTAAGACTCCTTGGTTTCCTGGTACACAGAGAGAGTCAGCATTTTCTTGTTTTGCCATTCTGGTGCTTTCATAATTCTGTAGGGTATGTGTCAGCTGATTTATAAATGCTCCTTTAGCTCTGCTATTTTATTTATGAGTATTGTCTGCACACCTTATTGCTTTGGACCATCTCTTGTTTCTGAGGTGCTTCTTAGGGATAATCAGCTATCCATCTGTTTACTTATCCATTAAAATAACCAGTGATTCACCTCTATCTCAGGCTGTGTTAAAAACCTAAACATTCTCATAATCTTTAATGTGACTTGCTAATCCAAGTAGCATTGCAAGCTCCCTATTCTCCTTTATGGCTTTACCTTCAGTTGGTAGACAGGAGATGACAGTGTCTCTCCAGTGTCCCTCTGCTTCACTGCAGGATGGGCTAGACCAGGAGTGCAGCTGGGTCTTGGGATGACATTGGCTTCAGAGCTCCTGCTGACTTGCTTTATCCCATGCTCAGCCACGACAGAGCTTGTAGCACCTGACCTGCCTGGAAGCTCAATAGCTTTAGGGTGGTAACTCCTAACCCAGGCTGTAAGGACAGAGATGTCTGTGAAGCACTGTGTTGTGAGAAAATGTCCAGAAAAGTCCTGAAAGAATTAGTAAAATCTGTCTTTAAAATAGATTAGTGAATCTGCTGTCATTTCAGTGCCCATTTTCTCTGCAATTTTTCCAATTTATTTCACAGTCTAGATTTTTGTTACCCCTCTCTCCAGCAATTTCTTCATCTTTGTAGCCCCAAAAGAGCCTGTATATTAGTAAAAAGCAAGGCCAAAACCAACTTGTCTGCAGCTGTCTTTGAATGCCTTTCTACATCTTTTCTCACTCTGGTAGCATAGGACACTCACTGACTCGCCTTCTAGGTTATGAATTTTTATGCCTTCAGCTATTAGCTCATCATACATCTACTGGACCAACCTAACTTATTCATCTTAACATCCATATTTTATCCCCATGCCAGTTCACTTTACCTAGATTTTTATACAGATTTTTTTTAAGAGAGTTGACACAAATTATTTGGATATTGTTCTTGACTTGATTTCTGTTGAGTGCATCCAGGAACTCCATGGAGAATGGGAATCTCAGGGAAACCAAAGTTTCATTTGCATTAAGACAGGGCTCTGTTAAAGACTGACATCTGAAGTGGTTTTCCATTGGTTATTTTCAAGGAAAAGGGATTCTACAATGGGTAGTCTGGGAGTTAGATGGTTTCTTCTCCTATTTGTTTCATAGGTTTTTCCAAGTTTTCTGTGGATAAATGATACACAGTTTGTAAGAGGAATGAAACTTGCTTACATATAGCATTGTATGCTATAAAATTATTGTCTTGGGCGTGGCACATTCACCAAACTGGTGCAATGCCATGTATTCCTTTAGGAGATTTTTTCCAAGTAGTGATCCTGGGAGGTTGGAGAATTGAAAGGGAGGTCTGCTAATGTTTTCTTCATCTTTCTCATGTCATTATATGCTGCCTATTCTTTCACAGGCTCTAGTAAGTACATTGTTCAAATTCAGAATTACTGAGGTAAGATGCCA
The DNA here is from genome assembly GCF_035582795.1 of Mycteria americana. Classification (NCBI taxonomy): domain Eukaryota; kingdom Metazoa; phylum Chordata; class Aves; order Ciconiiformes; family Ciconiidae; genus Mycteria; species Mycteria americana. Next base: position 197,949,572 of record NC_134365.1, read on the forward strand.
GCTTCATTACACTTCAGCCAAAAGCTGAATTCTGATAAAAAGCCCTGGTTTAGCCTATCCATTTCGTTGTTTCCAGAATGATCATGCAGCAAAGCTCAGCGACAAATTGTTAGTGGCTGGGAACAGTCAACACCTGTATTGCAAAAGTATCGCATATGAAATGTGGCTGCAGCAGCACATGCATGCAACGTGCTGTCAGGAAAAAAACCACCGTACCCTCAGTTTTTATTTATGTGTGCTTCTGTTGTGTTCTTGGTGTTGGGAGAGCATTTTTGTGCTTCACACTCGTGCTCGCAGGGCTTGGAGCACTTGGTCAGATCAGGGTGTGGCTGTGGTTAGATTTAGGGCTGGAGCAGTCAGAGACCCCCCTCTCTGTGACTGCTGTTTTCTGCCCCTCTGGCTGCCTCTGCTGTTGGGCCCACACCAGTGTTTGCAGTGAACCAAGCTGAGGCATGGCTCCAGCTGAAAAATAACCTGGTAAAAAAGGAGCGGGCAAGTTCCCTATTGCAAATGTCCACACAACCCACAGATTGCTTTGCCAGTGCAATGGGAGGGCATCGTAAGGGTGAGCTGGCCCTCACCAGCTGGCATCAAGGAACAGCAGCTGCCTGGCTCACCTGTAACAAAAAAATGAACCACCATAGGGTAAGCCTGTGCTGTACCGATCAAGGTATTTTGCTGTATCTGGCCATGCAGTACATGAAAGACCTGGGCTGAGGCTGCAGGGTATAGAAGCTTTTGTGTTAAAAGTTATGCTGTAAGCTTGGTTTGTCAAGAGACTTTAAGGCAGGAAGCAAAACTGTTCATTAATTAGGAGTATTCACAGGCCCCCAATAGATGTTTCATTGTTTAATTAATTGCTGTACTACCAGACTGCTCAGTGAAGGTGAGGTTTCTCTTTAAGGCCAAGCTGACCTGATGGTGAGCTGCCACCACATAAACTTGTCTGGCCCCTCTTCTCCAGCTCCACAGTCGTATCACCTTTGTCATGCCAGCTCTAGCACAGGATAGTCACTCTCTGCAAGAGTAGTTTTCTGCCGGTTTAGTTTTCTTCATGAGCTCAGTGCTGGTCTGCCAAGCATCAGGGAAGCAAGGGAGGTGGTGGGAACATGCAACCAGGAGCAGGTAGGGGTAGACAGGGCAGGCTGTTCCTGCCAGAAGTCACCATAAGGTCTTCCTCTGGTCCAGAGATCAAGGATTATCAAACAAGAAGGGGAACAAGACCCCTAGCACAGTCTTTTAGCCAATCTTTGTTGGTGATAAGTAAGAAAAAAAAATCATTTTCTGCATAGTGGGAGACAGAACATGACAATGTGTAAAGCAGCAGTGGAATGCTGGCAAAGTTGCGAATGGCCCGTTTTCTGAGTGAAATCTGGGCTTGCCCAGGTATTGCAGGGTGGATGCGGACTGTCCCCATGTATGCCACTGACTTTACTCCATTATACAAATAACGAGTATGGAAGAGGAATGGCTTTTATGTGAAGCTGACTGGCCCACAAGGCGAGGAGGAAAACAGATAGGGTTGCACTGGCACATCCAGAGGTTATCTCTTGTACTTCCAGAGCTGCAGGTAGTAAGCTCCCTCCAACTCCTCCAGGAAGGGGTCAGCTGGCAGGAGGAACTAATTTAAGAGCTACCTTGTTGTTGGTATTTCCACAATGCAAGAAAAGCAGGAACAGTTTAGGCCCACAAAAACGTTTTTCTTTCATAGCATTATTGATAGTGTTTAGCTTGTAGCTTGGTCTTCGGTTTGCTACACTGAAGTGTGAAGCTCAGCCAGAGAGGCAACATGCTGGTGGACAGCCAAAGCCCATCCCTCAGCAAGAAGTGTGAGCAGGTTGTAGGATGTGAGCTGGGATTATTTGCAAAATAGCTGGGGGATCCAGAGCCTTGAAAAGTCAGTGGAGATGTACAGATGCTGCTGGCCCCCATTTCGGAGTTCCTAACTAGGTGGTGATGCCCAATATCCAAGACTGGATTATTTTAATTTTCTTAAATATTATATATATAAGCAAGTAAAGCCACAGCCTGCTCTATCAATCACATCATCCATCACGCATAGTCAGAGCTGATTAGGTGGAGCCTTGTAAAAGTGTTTTTCTAAAAGTCACTGCAAATGCCTCCTTTGGTCACTTAAGGATGCGGCGGCTGGAAGCCAGCCAGGCTTGCAGTGCCTTTTCCAGTACGTTACGTAGCACATAAAGCTCACTCCGCTGTGCTGAGCCAGACGGGGCCTGTGAGTGGCTTTCAGGGCCTGCCATAGATGGTGCTGCAGCTGGGGATTTGCTTGTGTACCTGCTTTGTCTGGCAGAACCTGTAAAGTAGTATCCAGTGAATGCTTCAATACACATAAGCATAGGTTTACTGACAACCAGAGAGCTAGCAGGTCAGAAGAACGGTTACTTGCTGGATAACATGAAAGAGGGCTGCTAGATGATGTAGAAATATTCAGGACATGCTGGTGTCATGAAACACCATGGTGGCATGTCAGGACATGCATAGGTTTGTTTGAAAGCTGGTCTGTGGCTGTTAAGGGAGAAAAACGCCCTCCCTAGTACCTGCTGCTGCGCAAAAAGGTTTATGCTGTACTCAGTGCATTATACTGTGCAAACGGCATGCAAGAAGCCAGAAGAAAACCAGAGAGTCAGAGAATAGGATGAACCCAGTGCTACAGTACTTACAGTAAATTAAAAGAGACTTTAAACTATTGGGCTAAGGTTAGGTACAGTGAATTCAAAACCAAATGTAAAGAAAATGGTGTTCGCGACACAGGGAAAAATGAACTTTTATCCTCTGGCTGAATTGCTTCAAAAAAAGTTGCTTTTTTTTTTTTATAATTGCTGTGTTCAGGTTAAAAACATGTGATATGAATCACAGTAATGCTTCTCCAAATATTGTATAAGCTATTTGGTTTACTGCCAAGAAGGCATGTAATGAAAATTGAAAATAGAGATATTAAGAAAAAAAAAGAAATCTGCATGCATTACTGCTGACATTTGTTGAAATAAGAAGGGACATGTAAATTTATATATAGATTTTGTGAGTTAGAGCAGGAAGTGAAATACAATTGAAATGACACTTGGAATATTTTTATGGAATATGGTAGTAAGTGAAAATATTTGTGACATTAACTCAAAGATAAGAAATATTCAAAGAATTATTCAAGGATTTAACACAATAGAACCATATGCTTAGATTTAAAATGTGATTGTCTACAAATGTAACACATTTAAATGTTTTAAAAATATATCCATCTGAAAACAGCCAAAGTTGCTGAGAACAGTGCATAACTCACAAAGCCCCCCAGGCACTACAAAATGGAAATAAAAAATTGACAAAAAACATTTTACACTGTTGCTATGGTAATAAGAGTAGTTTATTTTTAACAAGCACAAAGAAACTCTTGGGAACTTACATTTCATTTGGAAATGGAACCTAGTGGGCAGGATTTTTTTTATCAGAGGCTACCTTTGTCTTTAAAGTTTATGATCCAAGGTGTGACTTGACTAAAGCAGCAGAAGGTGGGTTGACTTAGTTTTTCCTGGATTTTAATAAAAAGAGTGAGCAAACAAATAGACTCTTGAAGAAGTCAAATTAAAGACATAACACTGAAAGGACCAAATTGAGTTTACAATTCAAATTTAATCAATAGGCTAAATTGATTACCAAATTAACACAACAGGTAATCAACACAAACTTTGTGGTTGACTTTAGTGGGGATTGTATTATTTTGATTTTAGATTTCAACTTCTTCCACGTACATACCTACCCAGAACGCTAGCTGATATATTACATTCATATACCTGATGAAGGGTGTTGGATATACAAACTTTACAGAATCTAAGTATCAGTACTGCTCTTAGACATTTGTCAAGGAAATTTTTCTAGTTCTTTTCAAGGAAGCACAGATTTATGAGGGCCTTAAATGACAATGCTTTAACACTTAGGGCCAGAAATTACACAGTACAGCACTTAACATGTAAGCCCAGTCCTTCCAGAGTCAGATACAGAAACCTATAATTAACGCTTTATATGAGTTTTATGGAAATTTGGACTCCCTCAGATGACAATTCCCAGCTCTTAATACATAGGGCTCACTAATTCAAACCCAAAGTCAATGTGATTAGCATGCAGCTTCCAAAAAGTGTGCAGAGAACAGAAGATTTCAACCCCTGGGCCTTCTAGTGTGTGAGTACCTTATTTCAGATGCATTGAAGCATCTCCATTTATCAAGCTTCTGATATCCTGCAGAGATACTTGTAAACTATCCTGCACTGAACTGCACAGGGCTTTCCCTTTCAAAACCCGTCTAAAGGAGGAAGAGGAGCAGTGACATCATTTTATGTGATGGCCAGTTTGGCACGTGGGAAGGAGAAGGCCTCTACCCTGCTCCTCAGCTTGCAGAGATCGACATCTGTTGCTCTAGCAAGCATGTTGAATCACAGGGCTATTGATCTTAGGCCAGGTGGAAAGCAGTTTCCAGCCATGTCTTTACTAGCAAATGAAACAGCCCTCAGCCATGTTCTTGAACCCTAAGACCAAGTAATACAGAACAGCCCACACCTATGCTAGTAAAATCTTGCTCAGTAAACCCTGTTTTAACAGGGTGATGGTGCCCAAGCTGTGCACCTGGTATGATTCCTGGACTGTTAGGTGCTCAAATACCTTGGCTGTGTCTGAGAATCAGGACACTCCTAACTAGCACAGACCAAAATTGTGCCTAGTAGGAGTATAGACCATTGCATTCTTCCATAACTTTTAATTTACTTTGCAAAGGGTAATCTCCATGTCTGTTAGAAAGCTTTGCTTCTCTGCAAGGAGAAATTCAAAGTCTACTTGGTAGTGAAATGAAAGAGAAGAGAGAGAAGTAACAGGGACATGTATATAATGCTTGGGGCAATCAGTGATGTTGTCATCCTTGTTCTCAGAACTTTGTGCTACAAGAGGCATTGGATAAAGTATACAAAAAACCATGGGAGCAAAAAAATGGTTTCTTTGCTTTCAAATGAGCACTCAAATCACCTGTACTTCAAGAATCGTGTTCCTTCTACCCCAAAACTAGCAAAAGCTCACCACTCTAACCCAAATGGAGAATGCTCCACCCAACAAAGTCTACTCCTCAAGCATTTAGATGAGAAAGAGAAGCTTCAAGAGGAGACGTGGCTGAAAGTAAGGTCCTTGCAGAGGTGGAATGAGGTGAATGTATGAGATACGGAAGGAGACTGGAAGGTGAGAAGATACATACTGCACTTGCAGGGTTGGCAGTTACTTACTGGATAAAGTAGATTCATTGCACATTACATTCTTCTAATATTATTTTTATTTTTATTTTCCTCAGTAACAACTGCCTCATAATGAATGTAAGGAATAGTTATTTGTTCTGATGTTAGGTACCTTGAGACTGTGTGTCTGGCTTGAAAATAGATAAATTCATAGATGAGATCTTTCAGGTCTTTGGAAGGCCTCAGAGTCAAGTCTGTCAAGTTGGGCAGTTATCCAGAATATCCTGTGTAGAGTCTTTTTGTTTGACTTTTAGAAACAGAGCTAATAAAGCTTAACCCCCTACCCCTTATACGTAAATTGTCCTCTTGTCCTTCTGTTAATTTTTCCTTTCTAGTATAGGAAATGAGTCCAGAAGGTAATTTGTAGCTGTTCTGTTTTGATTGAAACAAGATGTGAATGTTCCAGTGAAAAGGTTATCAGTGGGGGTTTGTTTAGGTGGTTTGCAGGAAAAGCTGTGGCAATTCCCTAGCTCCCAGCAAGTCTTTGGCTATTTTCAAAGTTGTTGTTCTATTTGAGACTCAGAAAAGCAGTAATTCAAAATCCACTTGTCATTCCTCCCAGGAAAAACACTTTTCCTCTTCGTGTACCATGTTTTTTCCTAACTGCATAAGCTTTTGACAAACATTTACATAGCAAGCAAATCACTAAACATGTTTTTTCTTGTAAAACTGGATTTGATGGCAGCTAAAAATTGTGTTAATAATCCACATTTCAATGCTTGTATTTTCCTCTCACTTCCTTTAGAAGAATGTTGTGTTTGCCACAGTAAATGGCTGATGTATAGGGGCAGTTGTATAATTAGTCTAACTTAACATTGACAGACACTGACATTTCTTTGGATGTGTCAGTTTTCCAGCCTAAATTCTCTTTGTCTCTTCCTGTATGCTCATGTAAAACAAATCTTGCATTGTCTGCTTTCATTAATATCTCAAAAGTTTCATGATCCCTTTCTCCTCCATTCTGAACTAGTTTAGTAATTTGATTAACTACCAAAGGTGTGATGGCACTTTGGAGTGCTGTCCTTGTTGGCTTGAGAATGCCCCATCAGACTCATTAAAGTTAGCAAGACTACTCATTTCCATTTTATATCTAAAACCAGTCACCTTCTGCAAAGAAGTTCCTGGTTGCACATCCCAGCATGTATTAAACTGGTAAAAAGATGATCTCAAAAGCTTCAAAGCCTAACCCTAACCCTAGCCCTTACCCTAAACCGAATAAGTAAAGGAAGGCTGCCAAAGTGATGCAGCACTAACATTTTTCTCCTTCAGAAATTACTGAAAGGTAATACTCAGTACAATGACATGTGGCACGTTTATGGCCGCTTTCTCATGGTGCGGTAGGACAACATATACATGCAACCCCTTTCAACATAGACTCTGTAGTTAGTACTTTTTGTAGTGAGAAGGGTGATAAAAATTATAACAGAAAAGGAGAAAGATCACTTGTGGCAAACAATGCTTGCAATAAAAGGGAAACCCTGAAGTGTGTTTATTTATGACAGCAAAATCTGGAGGTGAATGAGCTCTCTGCTTTTCTAGTCAAGTTCTCTGTTTTAGTTCTAGCCCCGCCCTTGCTCCTTGGATGTAAATCTGCTTTCTGCTGGCAGGTAAAAAAAGCACACCTTGTTTAAAAAAAAAAAGAAAAGGAATTGCCAGGCCATCATTTTTTTGTATTCAGACACATATTTGCCTTGGCCTGTGGTGGTACAGCTGTCAGCTGTACTTGCTTCTGGTCTCCTGAGATTTTGTTTGATGAAGAGGTTCAGAGCCACTCCATTCAAGAGCTAGCTGGCCTATAGAAAAGAGGATACAGAACTTTAATAACACACTGAAATACAGACATAAATGCTGAAAACATATTGAGCTTCTAAAAGGAGAATATACCACCTTCTGCAAGAAGTCCAGGTCCAAAACCATTTTCCCATGCAGGATTAGGAACCTGCAGCAGAAACAGGGAACCATCTACCAGCAATTAGCGATTAGTAGATGCTTGCCATTTTCCTGCAATCAGTATTTGTTTCCTGCCACCCTATGTGCATGTCAGATCTTATTATACCCTGCACACTGTCTACATTGAGCTGAGGCTTGTGTGGGAGCAGACTGCAAGAGTCCATTGCAATAAACCCTGTCCTGGATGCTCTCCAGTGCTCCTGGAGGCACCATGCTTAACTCAAACCTCCGCCCTGAGTTCTTCTGTCAGCCTCTGCCCAGTTCTGACAGTGACTCAGATTGAATCCCTGTCTGTATTTCCAAAGCCACTGGAAATTTCTGTTACTTGAATATGTCTAGTACACTAGAAAAAGCAATACATATGTTTGGGATTTTTTAAATTATTACATAGACATGGATGACTCCATAGCCAAACTTAAGAGACTGGGAAACATGAATAGATGTAAATACAATCCTAATTAAGATGTTTTATTTAACCTTTCTCCACTAAGAAATGGTAAAGATTACTGGAAAAGAAGGTTTTGAAACCTGTTAGAAGAAATGATGAAAAGCATGTTAGAGGAATCTAACTGGCTTAGAGTAAACAGGAGATGCTTAGAGACAATAAGCAAGTTAATATTTGAGACTGTGGCATTGTCAGAGCCAGAGTGACTGTGTGTGGTGAGGAAGTTTTCATACCTTTCCCATAAAAATATGTTCTAAACTGTTATCCCTTATCCTGTTTTTCCTCACTTTGCTCATGTACTTAGGATGGCTCTCAGTTCAGTTCATTACAGTTCACCTTCAAATACCAAAGCTGCACTGTTCAATGAGTATTCTCATAAAAGAGAGAGAGAAAAAGAAGAGTACACTGTGATTTATCAGGGACATCAAAATATGGCACATTTTGTAGATATAATGTCAGAATAGACATTTTGTCAAGCTGTCCACAATGTCTGTAGCATGATCTCTATATTTCAAGAATCCTGAAAGAAAAATTGACTCATTGCTCAGTATAATTACATCCAAAATGGTGTTGTGTTGGAGGAATATGACATGCTCATAAAATATGTGACAAGTAATAAAATTGTTTTCTGAAATGTACATAAGTTTAAATGCAGAAGAGGAGGCCGCCACACAGCTAGCAAAATCAGTTGTCATTTTGCACATCACTCACTGCACTATGTGTATGCACAACATGTATAAATCCCCATCCAGTGAAATGCGAATGTAAACCTTAATGCATAATTTATTGCAATGAATGGTTTTACTGGCAATCGATAAACTGAACTAAATGCTAGATTTAAAATTCGCTGGCAATTGAGAAAAGAGAAGCTCTAGGAACCACTTTCTGTGGAACAAATATAAATGCAAGAGAATAAATTGCCACTGTTAGCCAGCACACTGTTTTGCTGGTGTCTAAAGCAATGGCTGAATGTTACTGCTCCAGGAGCTGTGCAAGTAACTCCTACCCCCACCAAAGCTATCTGTGTCTGCTCCTTCCTGGCAGTGCTAATTTTCTTTGCATAGCTACTCTGTAACCACAATATTAAAAATGAAGAAGTTTTAACAAACAAGATATGGTAATAAAGCACCTGGCAGCTGAGGAGGCATAAATCTCTCATGGCAGATATGAGTGACTGGGGATGGTAGGGAGAAAGAGAGAGAGAGAGGAGAGAAACATCAGGAATCACTGTGAAACAGTAACACGTACTCGTAGCCTTTAGGATCAACCAGGACCTCATTTTGGTAATGCCAGAGGTATCATGAAAATGTTCCTGCTTTGGAAATTAAGGTCAGAGACGTTAAAAATAATAATAAAAATATTATCCTTATTTAAACTGAGCAGCTGGAATTATGTTGGCAGAATTTAACAGCAAATTATTAGAAACAGATTCACCTTTAAAATAGGCGAAAGCACACCATGCTGAATATGTAAACTAGGTCAGCTCTCATTTAAATTCTGTATTGCTGGGAAAAGGACACCAAAGGGAATGTGATTTAGCACTAGATCCATCTGGCAGATCATAGCAAAAAGCTAGTGTTTTAATTACTGTTGCTTTATCAAATCATAAAATTCACAGAAATGTGGAGTGAAAGGGACCTAAAATGAACCTTTTATATGCTCTGATAATCAAGTAAGATTACACCTCTTCTGAGAGATACTTGGCTAAGCCGAAATCATCCAGAGCTGGGGATTTTACTATCTTTTTTAAAGCCTGTTAAAGCCTTTTAGCACTTTCTTCCCTGTTAGCCCTAAAAAAAAGGAAGGTTTTTCTCATATCTGCCTGATACCTCAGTTTCTGAAAATTAAGATCATTATTTTTTCTTCTAGCTTTGGTAGACATGGATAACAGCAACAATACTCTTTTTTTACTGCAACCTATACAAAAACTCCTTTACTCCATTCTTTTCTAGGCTACACAATCCCAGTCCTTTGGATTTTTTTCATATACACCATACTTTCTAGGCTTTGGACTACTCACCATGTTTTGCATTTTCTTCAAATGCCCCATATTTGCTGCAAGTGTGGTGACCTGAACTGACCAGTGCTTTCCAACTGACATGTGATCAGTGCCATATGATACTCTTACTAATGCGTTCTGGAAATCCAGAACTTCATTTCCCATTTATGCAGCAACAGCACCCTTAAGATTTTTGTGATCTGCTAAAACATCTAAAGCTTTTTTCTGCAGCGTTCGTGCTTTGCTGGCTCTTCTCTATTTAGTATTTCTGCATGTGATATTTTTCATCCTTATTGTAGGGCTTCTTGGTTTCTGACCACTTCTGCAATCAATTCAGACAATTCACATATGTGTACACTATTCTTTAAACCATGTAGAATATTAATATATGAATACTACTGATGATGATACTGATTATAGCGTTTTACGTAGTGTTTTATAGGAGACCCACTGGACCCCAAGTGTTACCTACATAATGTGCCTGCAATAAAATGAATTGTGTTAACTACAGAATCTGCAAAAGGTTATAGCACCACCTTGCCACGTTGAGTACCTGGTCCAGCATTTAGCCAACATAAAGATGCGAACAATCAAAATCGTCAACAAAATCATGCTTATGATTCTCCAGATAAGCATATAAAAAACCTGCCTGAGCTGGCAGTGTTGCCCAGTCCTGCCTGCTGGCAGAGGGCTCTATAAAGAAAAGGGACTTTTCCATGTGGAACAGACATAGACTGAAAAAGATAAAATTCTATACATGTAAGCAGCAAATGAAAAAACAGGCTTGGAAATAACAACTCATACATGATGTACATTTACCAAGACAAAACAGTTTTTAAAAGATCTGCTCTGATGCTGCACCTTCTTTGCAAAACAAATTCTAAAGAATCTTGTTTCTTTAGATGCAATTTATGACATTGTTTATGACATTTTTTATGATGTGTAATTGTACCTGAATCAACACTACTAGCCATTTCATAACACAGTCATTGCTTTGTCTACAGAATTTAAAGTTCATAATTTAGGAGAGTTACCTTCCATGTGTACTCCAAAACATCAGGATTGTTTGCCATCTTCCACCATGGTCTATAAACTAGAAAGGTGATGGGCAGTTGGCAATTAAACATCATAGTAATCTGGTCCCCTCACCTCAGAATCCCAAATCTTGTGGGACGTACAGGGGCTTACTGTACCATTCATGACAAGGTTGAAATGTATCCAAATGAGATCCAGAAAAGCCAGCGCACTGCACTGAGTTGCCAAAAATGAGTATATACATCAGGGAACCACTTCAAGTTAGTCAGTGAGAACCATTGAGGACTCGGGTGCTGAGAACTACCTCCAAGCACCTCTGCCTCTGACTGGTCACACTATGCAGTACTGTGGTGAGACACCCAGACTAGCTCTGAATGGTTACCTGTACATTAGCAAGGAATTTGGGGCATCAGTATGTTGAAGGATTGGGGCAGAGGCTCCATAATCTCTACTGAGTGAATTGTAGTGTTTTATTCTGGATCAGATTTAGTCTGGTCACCTGGATTAATCATTCCCACCACGCATACGTTTCAAACTCGTCTGAAGGGCCGGTCACTGGCTCAGAGACCGTTGTGCCTCCTGCAGGGGCAAGTGCATATGGGAAGTAAAGAGATTTGTGTCCAACAAAAGAGGTCAACTTACTGTGCACCAGAACTACTCTGTAAAGTGAACTGGGACAGTGGAAGCAGAGACAACTGAGATATTCCCTCCAACACTGCGATATGGCTCTAATCCAAAACTCTTCATGTAGCCAGGGGGTTAGCATTGGTACTGAAATTAGTCCAAATGCACTATACAGGTTAAGCCACCCTGCCGGCCTAAAGAAGCATTGCTTTAATATGACTTCATGTCTTCATGTACCCTGGCAGGCTATTTGAAGTTCTGTGTCATTGTATCCCTGGTAGTGCACAGTATAGTTTGCATGTATTTGAAGATGACCAAGGGGAAGGCTTCAGCACTTTTCCTAAGGAAATGCAGCATTGTCTAAGGCATACCCTGGGGCTGGGCTGCCAGATGTCTCTGTCTGCCCAGGCTCCACAGTCCTGAACTCTCCCATTGACTTTCAAGGCTCATTCTTGTAAAATGCAACCAGAATATGAGGGAGACCTACAACTGGAATGGTGCCATCATGTTCAACCTATTACCTCACTTTATTAGAATAACATCTGTGCTCATCTTCCGTTTTGAATAATTAGAGACATAGAAGTGAAATAATTTTGTGTTCTTAATTTATCAACAACCTGTACATTTTAACATATCCTGCACCATTCAAGCATCTTACTAATTGCCATCAAGAGTGAAAATAGAAATGGATGTTGATATAATTCTACTGCTCTAATCATTACCTTCTAAAATTAGCAAAATTAAAGACAGCACAGATCTGGGCTCTGTTTTACTGGTATATAGCAAGAGAAAGCAAACTCAGAGGTGATATCCATGATGAATGGTTGGTCAACAACACTTTCAATCATAGAATCATAGAATCATAGAATGATTTGGATTAGAAGGGACCTTGAAGATCATCCAGTTCCAACCCTCTCTGCCATGGGCAGGGACATCTTTCACTAGACCAGGTTGCTCAAAGCCCCATCCAACCTGGCCTTGAACACTTCCAGGGATGAGGCATCCACAACTTCTCTGGGCAACCTGTTCCAGTGCCTCACCACCCTCATAGTGAAGAATTTCTTCCTTATATCTAATCTAAATCTACCCTCTTTCAGTTTAAAGCCATTACCCTTTGACCTATCACTACATGCCCTTGTAAAAAGTCCCTCTCCAGCTTTCTTGTAGGCCCCTTTCAGGTACTGGAAGGCTGCTAGAAGGTCTTCTTGGAGTCTCCTCTTCTCCAGGCTGAACAACCCCAACTCTCTCAGCCTCTCTTCAGAGAAGAGGTGCTCCAGCCCTCGGATCATCTTCGTGGCCCTCCTCTGGACTTGCTCCAACAGGTCCATGTCCTTCTTATGTTGGGGGCCCCAAAGGTAAATGCAGTACTCCAGGTGGGGTCTCACGAGAGTGAAGTAGAGGGGGAGAATCACCTCCCTCGACCTGCTGGCCACGCTTCTTTTGGTGCAGTCCAGGATACGGTTGGCTTTCTGGGCTGCAAGCGCACGTTGCCGGGTCATCTGTTAAACTGATTTCTCTCAATTAGCGATATCTAATTCATCTTAACATTTACTTTCAGATAAACATGACACAGAGTACTGTTTTTTAAATCAATATGCATTGGTACAGAATTACTGTACTGCCACAGCTCAGAATTTTTTCCAACTTTTTTTCTGAATAAAATTCTGCTGAATTGCAAAAGCAAGGTTTGAACCTTTGGGAAAAAAGTCTGTTTGCTCATGCTCAATGGAGACATTTTCAAGTTCAAGAGAGACATTTTCCAAAGACACTGCCAGCTTCAGTCATGCTCCAAGCAGAGGACAAGCACAAGATCTTGGGTCTGATCTCTCTCTTCCTCAAGCATCCGAAGAAGGACACAGAACAAGGTCACTGACAACACAGGGCAAAGTGGCTGGGCAGTGTCTGGCTCTCCCATACTCCTCAGGGTGTACTGGCTTCTATTATTTCCTGCATGCGATTCGGATAGTTCTAGTGATAGGTGACTGATGTCTCTGGCTATTTTATGCCTCTAGTATAGATATCTGGAAATCTTTAAATATAGCACCCTTATAGGATTTTTTAAATTATTTTTCCATGTGCAAAATTGCATCAGAAAGTATAGTAGTGATTTGTTATTTTGGACTGAGGAAAACAAATCAAGTGAGAAATGCCTCCATACAAGAGAACAGATTCCATTTCCTTGCTATCTAAGCTGAGCAGTGCCAAGAAAGGGAAAGGTTTCTGTAGTGCCAACAGCTTCTCCAGCTGACCAACTTTCCGTGCCTGCCTGTTACACCTTTGATAATTTCTCCCACAGATGATGAAATCCCCATATAAAACCCAGAATGGTACATTTGCAGAGCTGTTCTACCTTTGAATATCAGTATGTTCCAGTGGCAGTACCAGGGAGGCTGGAGGTAGACAGAGGTAGTGATGCTCCATTGCTGCCTTACCTATCCTCCATATCCAGCTCTGGGAGATGATTTCAGCTGAGAGCCAGATGGATGAAGGGCAAGAACTTCTCCCCCTCTCCTCTGTCCTCAGGCAATACAGAATCCTGAGGGAATGGGATGGAAGAACTAGGGAAAGTTAGGTGACCTTGAGAATTGGCAGTGGTTTCAAAGGCTGGCTGAACTGAACAGGACAAGATTCCTCTAGCACAGCCCTTACCATTTCGGTCAAGCTGGAAATTTGTGACACAAATGTGAGAGGTTAAGTTACTGCTTTGGCATTATTCACAGCTGACAACTTAGAAGTTTAAATTCTGTGTCCTAGCTGCTTGTTTTTCTAAAGATTATTAAGAAACTGATAATTAAGGTTTCTCAAACATTTTCCTTCTGATGAGGTCCTATTAGGTACATTCAACTTTTCTGGTATTCATTGTTCAGGCTGAAATTTGACATCTTTACTTTGTGAAGGTACTTCTGCTGTGGCTGAGCCAGAATTGTTCTGTTTGTAATGATAATGAAATGTAGGGGAAAAGAAAATACCTTTCCCATCATGAAAAATAAATGTGTGATCGCTGTTGCAGAACTCTAATATTACCGGCTAAACTGAAGGAATGACATTTGGCATACATGTTATTTTGGGTTAAAATTATTTTGGGTTAAAATTATTTCAATTTGACAAAACTGTAAAGGTTCAAAGACATATTTTTTCATTTGCGCAGACTTCTCAAGCATTCTTGATTCTCCTCATGTTATTGCACCTTCTAATCTCTTGTCAGCATTTTATCTTTTTTTTTTTTAATTTTATTTTGGATTGACAAAGACGTAGAAGGAAAGAGGCGGAGTGACTGGCTACCCACAAGCAGATCTCCTAAGGTGTTTCTGGGGGCTGGAGCATGGAGCTTCTCTACAACATCACATCCTCTGCAGCTGGGAGAGGGCATGACTGGAAGAAGGGAGTGTGGCCAGGCCTGCCCAAAGGCTAGCATGGTACCTCCTGAGGTGAACCCAACATTTCAGACTGGCAAATAACTAGCCCAGAAGGGTGGAGGGATGCCTTCTAGGAAAGGAGGAGAAATAATAGTTTTTATTTTTGTTTTTGTCTTTCTTGGGCGAATGTGCTGTGGAACTTAATTTAAATACATTTTGATTCTCCATATATGTTTGCACTGCTTTCACAAAGAAATTAGATAGGGTCTTTTGATGTTGCTATAACATAATTATTTAGAGTGAGATATATGTGCAGTATTGACATACATTACTGCTATTAGTTAGTTCAGTATCCCAGACAAGGACCTTACCTTTTATACAGCTCCTTGCTATTTCTCTCAAGACCATTTAGTGCATCTATCATAAATGGTCTTTAGTTAATCTTTTTAGTGTTTTTAATTCTTCCCATCTAAAGAAATAAATCACATCCCTCTGCACCCAGTCATAAGAAAACAAAACACACAACAAAGCCCCTGTAGCTAGGGAGTTTCATTACTGTAGCTTACTTTAAAGCCTGCCTTTCTTATATGACTCATTCACTTCAGTGTTTACTGGAGCAGGGCATCTTTTAGTAAATGGAGCAAAAACACATATTTTTTTTCTGCCACTGATTTAGAAAGCTAGGAGCCTTAGTAATGGATGGCAATGTTGTACCCAGCCAGGGGAACAATATCATTTTCTCTCCTATGACAGTACTTTAACTTACTATTTTGAGGAATTGTCTTTAGTGTGTTTTGTGAAATACTTTGAGATCTCAGAGGAAAAGTCTAATATAAGAACTCAGCCCTAAAAGATGCTGAAAATACTGTGGCCTTGATCCAGTAAAGCACTTAAACAGGTATTTAACTTAAAGTGCATAGGAATACCCTGGGGAATAAACACATGCTTAAAGCTAAGTACATACTTCTGTGCTTTGTTGGATCAAAACCAAAGTGCTCAAATCCGTGCAGGACTGAGCCCTCATGCTTTTTGTTTTTATAGATTATTTGTTTACCAAGTTTCATAAATTTGAGTAGATCATTCAGCTCAAATACAGTGCTACAGAATGCTTTCAAGTCTGTACCACCTGACCCTGCACTGTTTGACATTAGTAGTAAGCTTTATTTCAATGGGAATATGACCAAATCTTCATGGTTTGAGGGACTCATGTGCAAATCCTGCTCAACCATCAGACAGATAATACATGTACTGAATGGTACATGATCGCAGTCTGTGTCCTAAGGTTATACACAAACAGTAATATTTATTGCTTATCAAAAGCATCCAGAAATGTTCTGTGCATTTTACAAACAAAGACAGAGGGAAACGCTTTCCCCAGGGCATTTCCCATCTGTGTGTAGGGCAATCCAGCAGAGGAGCATCACATGTAAGCAAGGGTGGTGAGAAGGGAAGGGAAAGATGAGCCAGCAATGTACCCACACCTTAGGAGCAGAGCATGAGCCCTGCAGAAGCACTTACTGCAGACAGCCTGCAGAGTCTGCCTAACTGCAAAAAGAATGAGTTAACAACCTGCCACTTTGAAAGAAAAATGTATGCCTTTATTTCCCACTACTTCTCAAAGATGAGAAGGTAGAAAATATCATAAAAGGCAATAGTAACAAGAGGCAATAAAAAAAAAGAGGAAGGCAGACTTAAGGGGTACAACAGAGTCAGGCTGTGGGTTTCTTGCTCATCTTTGAAAAGCAAAAATAAGAAAAACAAGAAAGTACCCACTGGTAGGCTTTCCTACTGGGCTTTGACCAGAGTTCAATAATATGCCTGCAGTTACCCCATACAGAATGCCAGAGCTGGGTGTGCTGTCTTGGTAAATCATATCAGCACTGCTATAACGAAGTTTGAGGGTATATTTTTAGCACAATGTTAACTATTGCAACTGCCTGGATATACTGTGAGAACCTGCCAATGAACTTCTCAGTCATATCAATATCGGTACTTAGCCACTAGTAATATTGTACATTGTTCATACACTCCCAGTCTACCTTTTGCAAATATTCTGGTTTTTGGTTTGGGACTTGTTTTTGGTTTTTTTTTTTTTATCCTTTTCCCTTGTAGGCTCTATGTGTGGAAAACTACTGGTCTTTTCTCCTAGTAATGGTTGTTTCTGCCTTACAAAATAAAAGCTGGAGAACTACTGGCAAGATCAGAAATCACAAAACTCAAATAACTGAGAAGAAGCTGAGTCAGAAGAGTAGAAAAAATTAAGATGGTGCATGAGATGTATATTTAAATAAAGAAAAAAGTAGCAAAAAGGTAAGTGTACATTTAATATTAAGAAAAACCCTGTTTTCATCAAAGTCTGTTAAAGGAGCAACCTTCAAGTGTGCAGAAAAAGAAGTCTCACAGGAGCCATGCTTTTACTAGACCCTAAAAATGTTTAGCTCAAACAAATGTGTTATGACTGGTAAACTGGACTGATCTACTGCTTCTTTTCATTTCCTGTTTTATCATTGCAATAATGCCATAAAAGGTTAGACCTAAACGTTATTTTAAAAAATATTTGAAACATTTTACATGTTTTAAGAAAACCTATCTAGTCCAGTTGAGCATTTTGTCTTTCTGAGTCATGGCTCTGTTATAGTCTGGATGCTACCAAAATTCCCATGTTGTCATTCATGCGTGCTACCGTGGTTTCATTCTGTACTTGGTGCATGTTTCTTTTGCTTCATCCTACCTTCTCTATTGAATCTAGTGCTAATCGCAATTGTCTACAGAAAATTGCACCTGCTCCAGGCTAGGTTAAAACAGAACTTTACACCCATAGATATCGATTTAAACATTACCAAATTGCAGTCTATATTCTTTCATATTTTTTACTTGTGTTCTTTCTTTCTGTCTTGGAGGATCTCCCCCACATCAGGAAGCTTATGGCAGGATTTTCTATACTCCATTTGGATTCCTTTCAAGAAACATGCAAACACATCATCAGAGAAAGGCAAATGAAACAAAACTGCATATTGATATTTCATGATCCTCCTGAACTTCCATTATGCAAGAGTCTCTCCTCTGAACTGCTCTCCTCTCTCCTCTGGCTGCTCATGGCTTGGATGGGTGTACTCTTCGCTGGGTAAAGAACTGGCTGGACGGCCGGGCCCAAAGAGTGGTGGTGAATGGAGTTTACTCCAGTTGGCGGCCGGTCACAAGCGGTGTTCCCCAGGGCTCTGTGTTGGGGCCAGTCCTGTTTAATATCTTTATGAATGATCTGGATGAAGGGATTGAGTGCACCCTCAGTAAGTTTGCAGATGACACCAAGTTGGGCGGGAGTGTTGATCTGCTTGAGGGTAGGAAGGCTCTACAGAGGGATCTGGACAGGCTGGATCGATGGGCCGAGGTCAATTGTATGAGGTTTAACAAGGCCAAGTGCAAGGTCCTGCACTTGGGCCACAACAACCCCATGCAACGCTACAGGCTTGGGGAAGAGTGGCTGGAAAGCTGCCTGGCAGAAAAGGACCTGGGGGTGTTGGTTGACAGCCACCTGAATATGAGCCAGCAGTGTGCCCAGGTGGCCAAGAAAGCCAATGGCATCCTGGCTTGTATCAGAAATAGTGTGGCCAGCAGGACTAGGGAAGTGATCGTGCCCCTGTACTCGGCACTGGTGAGGCTGCACCTTGAATCCTGTGTTCAGTTTTGGGCCCCCCACTACAAGAGAGACATTGAGGTGCTGGAGCGTGTCCAGAGAAGGGCAACGAAGCTGGTGAAGGGTCTGGAGCACAAGTCTTATGAGGAGCGGCTGAGGGAACTGGGATTGTTTAGCCTGGAGAAAAGGAGGCTGAGGGGAGACCTTATCGCTCTCTACAACTACCTGAAAGGAGGTTGTAGAGAGGTGGGGGTCGGTCTCTTCTCCCAGGTAACAAGTGATAGGACAAGAGGAAATGGCCTCAAGTTGCGCCAGGGGAGGTTTAGACTGGATATTAGGAAATTTTACTTCACTGAAAGGGTTATCAAGCATTGGAACAGGCTGCCCAGGGAAGTGGTTGAGTCGTCTTCCCTGGAGGTATTTAAAAGCCATTTGGATGAGGTGCTTAGGGACATGGTATAGTTGTGGTCTTGGTAGTGTTAGGTTTACGGTTGGACTCGGTGATCTTAAAGGTCTTTTCCAACCTATACGATTCTGTGATTCTGTGATTCTGTGAACTCACAGCTGTTTCTCCCTGAAGTCTCTGTGTGATGTGTGCCCGCTGCAGCAGGGTTATTTGCAGTCTGTGGGGATGACCTTTTCACATCTCTGCTCTTTCCTCTGGCCTTCTAAGTCATATTCAGTTAAACGTGATGGTTCAGGGCTTCTCCACATCTCATTGTTCTTGTGCAACATCATTGCTGCCATCTAACCAAGATGTGGTGATAGCACTGAGAAGTGCACTCAGACTGTGGAGATGCCGAATGTACTGTGCTAGATTTTGGTAAATTAATCAGCATTGCGCTCATGAGTGCTAGCTGCTGTATCCACTCTTTACACACACAAACCTGCTTCTAAATGGAAAAAAAAGAGATTATGTTTGACATAGATCGTCTTCAGTTTATCATAATTTTGACCATCTAGAGAAATCACTCTGTAAGAGGTAGATAGCAAGATCTTTAATCAGCATAGTTGCACTGGAGGTCCTACTATACTCAACATAGAGCAGGACTCAAAATAACTGGAGGTAAATAATGACAAGATCTTTTTTTTTAAAAAAAACTTGTAATAACTTCACAAAGTGCATAGCTCTACAAGGTTATGGCTACACATAGTTTAGATAGTAATAATTTCCAGCATTCAAAATGACAATTTGACATCCTACTGAAGCACAAACAGGAACATGTTTCTTGTATAGACACCTGTCAAAGATCCTTTTTTGCTTCATAGGGACAATGGTACAGTGAGTGTCACAGCCAATGTAGCGTATGTTGGTAACAACCCCATATCTCTATTGGATTAAGCCCTAAAATTCTGGAAGATGGAATGATTTTATTGTAAAATGCACAATCACAGAATCATAGAATAGTTTGGGTTGGAAGGGACCTTTAAAGGTCATCTAGTCCAACCCCCCCTGCAATGAGCAGGGACGTCTTCAACCAGATCAGGTTACTCGGAGCCCCGTCCAACCTGGCCTTGAATGTTTCCAGGGATGGGGCCTCCACCACCTCTCTGGCAATCTGTGCCAGTGTTTCACCACCCTGTAATGATATAATTTCTTAAATTTGTTCAGCTACTAACTTCTCATTTAAAAGCTAGTCACAATACTCCATTGTTTACTGCTTTATGTTTTCAATATATTTTAGCTCTTGCTTTACTACAAATTCACACAGTACCCCCTCATAGACATATCCTCTTTGAAGTTCAAAGTAAACTATTAGCACTTAAAACGGCTTTGGATCTATTGGACCTGAAATTTAAGTCCGTGTGAAAAGTCCCATGAAGATAGCTCTGTCAGGAGATAGAAAAGAGAAGAAAGCTAGAAAATTTTAAATTAATTCATATTAAGTAAATCCTTAGCAGCACCTTTTTTTTTATATATATAAGGAGTTATATAAGGAGTTTAAATATATATATAAATATATATATATAAGGAGTTTAAATATATATATATAAGGAGTTTAAATCCCTGGAGGTATTTAAAGGACGTTTGGATGAGGTGCTTAGAGACATGGTGTAGTGGTGGTCTTGGCAGTGTTAGGTTTATGGTTGGACTCGATGATCTTAAAGGTCTTTTCCAACCTATATGATTCTGTGATTCTGTGATTCTGTGAGTTGTATTTTTTTCTCTCATCTTATTTATTTTCAGTGTGTTTCTACAGTTGAGTGTGGGGTTTTTTTAATTACTATGAGAAAACTGCAAAGAAACTTCCTCTCCTGGATATGCATGAAACAAATTACTTTATTCTGTTTGTACTCTTTCTGTTTTCCATAGCTTTGAACACAAGAATGTGGGGCATTATATATCAATTAGATTTTTCTGCAAATTTCCATGACAACGAGTGATCAATATTCTGTTTTTGCCAACAGAGTACATCAATGAGTAAATGCTGGAAGCATGACAAGCATGATAAATTACAGCAGTGATCCATACCAGTATGATTCATTGCAGAAAAGATCTCATTTTGCCACTGTTGTTTCATTATTTTGCAAAGCATTCACTGTGTGCTACGGACCAGATCCTGATGACAATTGCATTGTTAGCAAATCTTTTGCCAATTCAGGGGATTTTACATCCTCTCTTTCATGGGACAAACATGAATTATTGCAGGTAAATGAACAAGCAACACCAGAGCTTCTTTAAAACTTCCACCAGTTTGACACTGCCCCATTTCCACCAGTTTCTTGCTTGTTTGACACCCCTTCTTCCCCACTGAGACTCACAGTCACTCACAGGTGTCAAATGCACATGTCAAGTAGTCTCTGTCAGAGTCCAATACTCTCTGACCAGGTTCTTTTAGATATTCCACGTGTGGAGGGTGTAATGTTTAATATCAGATTTGTTTATTTGAAGATATTTGATGTTACACAGGAGTTCTGATTTAGCAGAATGACACAAAAATATACTGAAATCACAATACAAATGTAAGTTACACTTAGCAAAATACCGTAATTGCAATATACAGTTCAATCACAATACCAGCGTGATACCATTACCGCTCTCTATAATATGGTTGCTGTCAGGGTGCTGGGTGTCCCCAGTCGCTGAGAAGGAATATGTGGGTTGAAGGCAGCTCAAGGCCATTGCTCTCTTCAAATTCTTTTGTTAGTTTTTATTGTCTGTGTTGCACCCAGCCACATATTCACTCCCCCTATGCTGGTCTGGCTAACTCAGGGAGGCATCTACACCACCATTTGATCCACTCAGCTGTGATATATTCAGCTGATCCACTCAATTGACATGAATGTTTATCTATATATAGCAAAGGCCACCCTCGGTCCCTTTGTATTGAGATCAAGTCAGATTCTTTGCAACACCTGTGGTCAGTCACACCCTACATTATTCTCCATGCTTCATGGGCACATCGTCCTTACCCATCTCTACTGAGCCTTCTTCCATTGTAGGCATTTACTGGTCAGTCACAGTCTGTTAAGAAGGCAAACTGTTGTCCCTCTCTATATGACCACAAAGCCTTTTCTTCCTGCTCTCTACAGCTTCCTGAGGAGGGCAAGTGGAGAGGGAGGTCCTGATATCTTCTCCCTGGTATCCACTGGCAGGACATGTGGGAGTGGTTCAAAGCTGCATCAGGGGAGGTGTTGCGGATGGAGTGAGAGTGCACTTCACTCATAAGAGAAAAGTAAAAATATACTTTATTGATGTAGAATAGGGAGTTAACAGAGTTCAACGTGATGGTGTTTTAACAAGATTTGATGGCAAAGTACACTTGATTATTTACTGCATAGAGGACAGGGTCAGACAAAACTGTCAGGGAGACCCTCCTGTTGAGTCACAAGGTTCAGAAAAGGACCCCCTTGCTTTCTAAACTCCTTCTCAGAGAGGGGTCTAGGTGCGGCTAGATCCAATCCTAGTCCCAGACTTGGTCAACAGTTTATGTCTAAAGGATTATATGTGCACAATCAATCCTTTATATCACTTAGCTAAGATTTCAAAGTTTAGCATGCTATTAGTCACTTACCAAGGATCTGTTGTGGCAAGGAATCTCTCAACCATGAGGAGTAACCTTGAGAGGCGTCCCTGCTCAAGGGGAGATCCTGGCGTGCAGCCCGCTGCCATGCAGGAGAGCTCAAAGGAAGGGCTCTTGGGCTGCTCACTATTTATGGGGGTAAGTTGATTGACTCATAGTCATATTTGCATGCCGACCACAGGTTTTAGTTTCTTAGGTGGGCACATTGCACAGTAGCCCTTGGCTTTTGTGTTGTTATCTGTCTCCTGAATCCACTTTGAGCCAGATGCAGCCATCATGACCAGATGCATCCATTATGAGCATCACTGGTAGTTATCACCTGAGCAGGGTTACAGGAGATAAAGGCCAAGGGTGGGGGAAGCACACCATCACAGGAGGTTTAGACTGGACATTAGGAAGCATTTCTTTACTGAGAGGGTGGTTAAGCACTGCAAGAGGCTTCCTAGAGAGGTGGTCGATGCCCCAAGCCTGTCAGTGTTTAAGAGGCATTTGGACAATGACCTTAATAACATGCTTTAACTTTTGTCAGCCCTGAAGCGGTCAGGCAGTTGGACTAGATGATTTAAGCTCTCTGCCCTCCCTGCAATACATATGGGGACACATAATCTTGAAACCAAAAGTTGCAACTGTTCACTGTGTCTTCTTACCGTAAGGACCAAAGAAAAGGAATGGCTGCAACACAAAGCATATTGGCTAAATAAGGCTTATCACTTGAAATGTCTCTGAATCTTCCCTTCTGATATTTTCTTTTTTATCTGCTTTCATTGGCAAGAGATGTAGGACATCCAAAAACCAGTCTGAAATTTAGAAACCAGGAA
The DNA here is from genome assembly GCF_035582795.1 of Mycteria americana. Lineage (NCBI taxonomy): Eukaryota > Metazoa > Chordata > Aves > Ciconiiformes > Ciconiidae > Mycteria > Mycteria americana. The sequence continues at coordinate 197,972,740 of NC_134365.1, forward strand.
ACTCAGCAGCTGTTACATGGAAAAAAAACACAAAACAAAATCAAAAGTATTAGGGTCACGTAATCTCTTATTCTTGGCCTGAATTTCAGAAAAATTGAACTGTTTACTCTTAACAAGCTTTCTTGTAAAGATTTATATGCGTGTCACAGTGCCTTGCAGTGAAGAGGATGAGGTGGTTGTAAATAACAATCCTACATCAACTTGTGGGGAACGCAGAATTTCTGCAGTTTTATTACACAATATGACTACAATGTGCAAGTGAGAGTAACAAAGTGAAAAAAAGAAGGCATAATTAAATGAGATTGTATATGTGTAGATCATCTATTCCAAAGGAAAATGGCTTTGGCTTGTTCGGCAGAAGAATCTGGACTTTTCAGCTCAACTTCTTGCAAGAGTAAATCTTGGCTGTTTACCATCAGCCTCAGATGATTGTGGAAGTAAAACCATGACTCCATCAATAGGTTATACAGATTCATAACAGTATAACAATTTTTTGCTTAAAATAGAGATTCATTCTCTCTTTTATGTGTGAGAAATAAAACATAACCTCCCCTTACAGTATTAATACTCTTTTGTGAGCTGAATTAATTTTCTGACATTTTACAATTCAATCTGCTAGATAGTTTAAGAATGAAAATTAATAAAAACTGAACTGTCTAAGAAATTTAGCATCTGTGTCAGACTCTATTCGTAACCCAAATGAGTTAAGTAATGAAATAACACAGATGCATCAAACTTCCCATATGGTTAAGCTTATTGAGAAATGGTGCATATGCCAAACCTGAAGAAATTTCATAATTATTTGCAGAAAAAGGGTCTGTATCCCCCTCCCATCTTCATTATTTCATATGTTGTGCCCCACAGGTGCTGTGTCATTGTCGTTGTGCCTCTGATGTCCTACCTTGTCCACACTGCAGCTGACTCTAGTCCTATCCCAATGGCTCCACCTATGTGTTTGTGTAGACCTTTTTAGTAGAGGTCCTTCCATTGCCACAATACTTCCTATGGCATGGGCTTTATTACTTTTCCATTATTTTCAACATTTGCTTGTTGTCTCTGGCAACAAAAGCAAAAGGTCCAGGTACCACTATCAATGCTAGCTTTGCACACCAGTTATTTATATGCTCTAGCTTGCTGAAATTCAAATTAGAAGAAATGATGGGAATAAAACAGACAAAAAGAGCAAGTCTGCATCTAAGTCAGCCTTTTTAAAAAAGTTTTGTCTAGGTCTCAGATATCATATTGCTAACAAATATCCTCAGTATTCCAGCAAAGATACCACTTCATGAGATTAGCCCTTCCCACATTTCCATTGTGTGGGGCATGTCAGTATTTTTGTATTTGATTTTCTGTCACAAGGACAAAAGTCAAAATACAGAAATACTTGATGTATTAAAAGTCTAATTGCTTTCTTATGTGAAACATCAAACCAGTTACATTTTACCATTTTCTGTTTTAGAAAACATCTTTGCATCCTTTAGACCCAGCACGTTGCCCTCTAGGACTCATAGCTCAGGAATGCATGAGCCGTGTTCTCCTCCTGCAGCACATCTTCCCTGGTGAGCGGTGGTCTCACCTGCAGCCTCGCCTCTGCAGTACCTCCCAAGCAGGGAGGATGACGCTGAGTCCAGTGTGATGGGGACCGATCATTTCATGGGCCCATAATGGAAAATTGAAGCAAGGCAGAAATGGGACTATGAGCACGGGATTTTGAAATGCCTAAGGTGGACATGAAGATTTACACACACAATATGTCATTGGGATTTTCCTGATAGAAAAGTCTACAGAACGAGTATTCTTTGGAGTAGAAAATTTCAATGAGATCCCACTTTCCTACAGGGAAGTCTTTTATGAAAAATTATTACTAGCTCCTTGATATTATTTAGCATTACAGCTAATCAATTATACAAAAATAAATAAGAAAATAAGGTAAGAAATGCCTTCTTCTGCAGTGACATGGTTCTACGGCTATTTTTGCATTCCAGGTAGGATAGCTAAATACAGACAGACAGGCACAATTGGTCTCTGATTAGGAGTACTTGATTATACAGTAAAGCAATACTATTTTAATCATCTTAAGGCTTATTAAAAATAAATACCCCACCACAATTTAGCCAAAGCCAAATTTTTGGGGGCCAGACTCTTAGCTAATATAAACAGTCAGAGGGCCACTGAAGTCCAAACAGAAACAGACTCAAATTTAAGACATGCAAAATTGGATGCTGGGTTTTTGGTTCAAGCCCAAATCTAAATTAAGTTAAAATGCTTATGGTTAAAACACTGGTTTAAAAGCCTTTTAAACATTCCTTTTAAAGCCCTTTAACATGTGCTGTGACCCAAAAAGCACTTCAGTCTGAAAAGCACTTCATTTTAAATACACATTTAAGATCTATTGATATCAAATTGGCACATTTTGCAACCAGTTATGTACTTTTCAAGCATTAAATCATTTTAGTGTTCATGTCACTTCAGTAATGTGAATCCATTGCACTAATGTTCTGGCCACTCTCTGTTGCATCCCTGAGGAGCAAAGAAAATGGATCTCAGAAGTTGTCTAGAGTCCCATCATCGTGGGATACTTGCAGCAAGTGCAGTCAAGTAAGCCTGGGTAGATTGGGCAGTTCCTCTGGATACAGCAGTATTAATGGGGGGGTAGGAGGGAACAAGTAGCACTGGTTGAAAAGGGAGGTAAATGGTTTTTTTTTGCCAGAAACAGCTCTTAGCTGCCCTGCTGGTCACAGCTGCCTGCCCCCCTTAGCTCAAGTTGCCCTGCAAATTTTGCAGCAGTGGAACATCACTTTAAAACCATCTTCTACGCTTCACTCTCATTGTTGCTCCTTGCTGTGCTATTTTAGATAATATCTATTGTCCTTATTGTGTATTATTCTATAAAGGGCTTTCTATAGATTTATGATAATGCAGATAAGAAAGTAGCAAGCTGCTGGGGAAATGTGAAGGAAATCTTTTTCTGGCTGTTCTCCAAACAAGCTTAAGATTACTCCCCAAATAAATGGACTGTGGCACACTTAGATGCTATCTCATACAGGATAACACACCTTCCTGTTACTGCTGTGCGTTCATGGCAAAGGTATAAATAAGATCAAGAGGCACTGTGATATGTCAGGGTCCTTCTGTTTGGGAGTGACTACTGTAACATATTAAGGTCATGTCATGGGCTGAATGTGAGAAGTCATGGTGGAATTCACCTAACAAAACATGCATGTCTGCATTGGAGCTGATCATCCCTGGCTCCCTTGATGGTCAGGGAAAAGAAACAGGCACATCAGACCACAGTTCTTCTTGTCCTGATGGGGACATCTAACATACAGCAGCTAAATTATGGCAAAGCAGTGCTTGTTTTCCACTGCTGACCATTCAGGGTAGTGACTTAGATATAAATTTCAGTACTGTAAACAACTGAAATTACACACATGACACAGCTGGCCAGGAAAAAAACTAACTTGGTCACACACATGCACACAAACACACACACGCGTGCGCACACACACACACTCCCCCGCCATGTGCCTCCCCAGTAGCTATCCTTTGACCCTGGGTCTATCCAGCCTCAGTCTTCCACTGCCTGGTCACCTCCTGTTCTTGACACCGAGGGGCCCCTCAGACCTGCAATCCCTCCCTAGGGACTGGCACTTGGACCTCTTACTCTGTTCTCCAGCTACTCCGACTTGCAGTTTGCTAGTGGATCATGCTCACATGCACATACAGGCACACACACAGAATAGAGAGCATGTGCATGCAGAAAATAGGCATAGTTTAATAAGAAGACTGACAGGCTGCCTAGCTAGAGAGACATCCAGAGCAGCAGTCTTGTTTACATGTGACCAGCAAATTTTATCTCCTTTTCCCCTCTATTTTCTCATGTAGTTCTCCCTTGTCTACTTTGGTCCCTCCCTTTCCCCACCTTTGGTCCTTTGCCTAAGCATAATTTTCACACATTCTCACAATTCCCTTAAAATATCCTATAATGAGTTTTACACCCTCCCCGAATTCTCTTGCCCCTGCATCGAATAGCAAGTCCCCTCTAGGCAATAACCCCCTTTATTTGGCATGGCTTTCTGGGGGAGAGATTCTTTCCTTGACTCCTGTTGGCAGTTTCCCACTGGGGACACTGGCTGAATCGTTCCCCTGGGATGGCCGCGGGGAGCAGCTGGGGCGGTGGGCTCCGTCTGCGCTTGGCAGGTTGTGTGGGTTTCCACTTGTCAGTCATCCTCTGATCCTCACTGTGCCTTTGGGATTATAGTGTTTAGCCTTTAATCAAATAACCTAACAAATTTAAGTGAAAGATAATTCTGACTTCTTCTAAGCCTGTTTTGACAAACTTAAGGCCCAAATACAAGAAACGTAACTCTGTATGTACTGGACTGTGAATGTGCCAGGGAGATCAATCAGTGTCCTAGGAGGGCTGAATGCCTTAGATGCAACGTCTCTTTTAGGTGTAAATCCCCTGTGGACATCAGGCAGTGGAACAGGTCTCAGGGTGCAAAGGAAGGCCAAAGTTTCAGCTCTACCTACCAATCAGACATGTGGGGTTAGGGAGGCGAAACCTGCAAAACTGCACATTTCTGAGTACGAAATGTTTCCTTCTGCAAAAGCCAACAGTTGCTCCTGTCTTCCCATTTACTGTTTCCAGTTTACTTTTATTATGGATTTGGAGCAACTTTTTGATTAAATTTTCATTGCATTATGTTTCCACTTCTAGCATTTCAATCCAGTTTGCAAATGAATCGTGCAGAACATGAGAAATAGTAAATCTGCCATTTTTCTTTGTTTCCCAATGCACATGCTTTCCAGAGCTGCTGTAATCTGACATCATTATAATACTGATTTATTGCACAAAAGGAGGAGGAAAGGAAAACAACTATGGAAACATCAAGATCTATTAAAGGAAGCCTGAGCATTTGTTGAATGAATGAGTATAAAACAGAAAAAGTGAGATGTTTTCCAGTTTTATTTTATATAAGTTTTATATAAGATGCATTATTCACTAATACTATATAAAGTTTCTATGATGCTGGATCCTTTGGGACACCTAATAGGTGACAAGAATTTTAAAAAATTGCAAAACAAATATCCAATCAGTCCCAGGTGCTGTAGGCACGTTGACAAATCAGGAATGTTAAGTCATGCATTCTGCTCAGGACCAGTGAATCCATCCTCTTGTGCATTCATGTTTCCATGCCTAGGGTCTATTGATGAAATGTCAGGAGGTCTGCAGACCTTCACATAATTATAAAGCATCTGTAAATCATTAAATGACCAACGAGTTCCTCCAAACCCCCAGAGCTCTGCAGTGAGCACACAAGACGAGGCCCTCATCTTGAGTACCTTTACAGCCTGTCCCACAACAGGACAGTGACCAAAGCCACAGCCCAGCTGTAGGGAGGGAGGGCAGAGGTTTGCTTTGATGTCTCTAGAACTGGTGGCTGGAGAAGGCACCTTTGGGAGTTCTCTGTCCCTTCCTCATCTAAATTTGTTACTGACTTTGTGCCAGTAACACAGCTATAGCCAGTAACATCACTACAGCCAGTAACACCTTTGCAACCAGGCTCTTGAACACTCGCATGCAGGTTCACAGCAGTTTTCTCTCAGAAGCATTACCAGGGAAGCCACGGATGCCTGGCGTGAGCACCACGTCACCAATAGGGACAAAGCAAAAAGCGATCTACAAGAAGGGCCCAAAAGCACCCTCAACAAGTTTGCTGATGTCACCAAACTGGGTGGTGAGGTGGACATGTCAGAAGGGACACCCGTCTTACAGAGACCTGGACAGGCTGGAAGAGTGGGCTAGCAAGATCTGTATGAAGTTTAACAAAGACAAGTGCAAGATCCTGCACCGTGGACAACATAAACAAAGAGCCCAGTACAGGCTAGGATCTGTGTGGCTGGGGAGCACCTTGCTTAAAGGGACCTGGGGGTCCTGGTGGACAACAAGCTGAACATGAGTCAGCAGTGCACCGCTGCAGCAATGAAGGCAAATCAGATTCTGGGCTGCATCTGCAAGGCCATTACTAGCAGGACAGAGATGCGATCATCCCACTTTATTCAGCGCTTATCAGGGTGCACCAGGAGTACTGTGTCCAGTTCTGGTCCCCACAGTTCAGGAAAGATACAGACAGACTGGAGAGAGTCCAAAGGAAGGCCATGAAGATGATCAAAGGGCTGGAGAACCTGCCCTGTGAGGAAAGACTGAAGGAGAAGACAAGGCTCAGGGGGGACCACGTCACAGTATTCCAGTGCTTAAGGGCAGCTACAAAGGGGACGGAGGCTCTCTCTTCACAAGGAACCACATGGAGAAGACAAGGGGCAACAGGTGCAAGTTGCACCAGGGGAGATTTCATCTCAACAGAAGAAAGAAATTTTTTACATTGAGAACAATCAATCACTGGAACAACCTCCCCAGGGACATGGTAGAGTCCCCATTGCTGGAGGTTTCCAAGATGTGATTGGAGAAGGTGCTAGGTAATCTCATCTAGGCTCCCTTCCACCACGAAAGGCTGGACCAGATGATCTTTCATGGTCCTTTCCAACCTGGGCTGTTCTCTGATTCTGTGAGTCTATGACCTGTACATAGCAGGTAGGGCTGTAAATCCTACAAATAGTTACTGAAGCTATTGCCACTGAAATGTGGATGGGAGTGGTTTGTGAACTGACTAATCCTCAGGTGATGACAGTAAGAAATGAGCTATGAAAGCTTAAAAAGTAATTGGAATAAGCTGTAAAGTATAGGCAAATGCAGGAATAAAAATTAGATAAAGAAAAAGTGAGAAAAAGGTTAATTGTTATCTTAGATTTTACTAGTCAGCTAACCAGTATCCAAAATGAGTTATGGTAAACTGCTAGATAGTAGAGAAAGCAGAATTTGTAATTCTGTTATGAGATGACACAAATTTATGACAGGTGGGAGTATAATGTAAATTACAGTCATTCCTGAACACACACATAGTCATGAGGAATAGCTTCAGCTGATAAAGCAGAGATTGACATCAGTCAAGGATAATTTAGTCTTTACTGCTACAAATACCAATTTCCTGAATACAGATGTCCATGTTATTCACAGAAACAGTGACCAAACAGAATAATCATTATCAATCAGATTATTAACTTCATCACAACATGACATGATCTGATAGTCTTTCAGAAAAGGAAGAAAACATGAACAACCTTTTTTCCCAAGCAAGTGATTTGAGAAATCTCAGTTATATTATCCAAACTCACTTTGTGGGGACCGTTAATGTCTTTGATGTCACTCTTTCCATTACAGCTCCTTTCAAGCTTCAGAAATATTTAATGCATGAATACCACAGAATCTTTTCAGGAAATATTTTTATTAAATAAATGTGCTTTGACTGACTTCACAGGCATTTTCTGTTCACTTTCTGTAGGTATACTTATATCAAAATTTAATGGCAAAAATAATTTTGAATCATGTCACTTGAACATCAGTTCAAAATGTCCATAGAAAGCACCTGTTTTAAATTATAAGACTTTGCCCAGGAAACTTGGTCCAAATCATTCTGTTCACTCAATAAAGCAACAGAAAAAGCCTGTATTATTTACCATATAGTGCACAGACCTATCATGGATCCAGTCCACTCACACCTTGTAAAAGCACTGGGGCAGAAAGTCCTATATTCATATCCAGCCAGAGGAGGGGAACGCCTGTCTCCAAAGGCTACCTCCACCACCGATGTCCCATACAAACACCCATAACAACACTGGCAGCAAGTTGTACACCTTCTCACAGCATACCCTGGATTTGCAGTCCAAGAATTACTTAGTCGTATTTGACAGAAAGCCTTGATGTATCTAAAGCAGCGTGGTCCGCTGGGCAGCCCCAGAGATGCTGCTGGCTGAGCCAGCTCCCTTCCCTGGAGGGTGGGATCTGGCTGCTACCCTAATGGATGAATGAGCCCCCTGCCCTCACCCACCTGCAGTAGCAAGTGTGGAGAAGTCACTATGAGGGGAAAAGGTGGTGACTTGGACACAGGGGCAAGTAGGGATGGAGGGAAAGGCAGGCTGAGCAGGGGGGCTGTAGCACCAAGAAGGTTGTCCACCAGCAGGACTTGTGAGGTCCTTGCTGCTGTCAAGATTCAGCCACCACCAGGTATCCATTCTCCACAAAGTCCCTGAAAGTCTACATCATGGTGGGGAAAGGGGAGGTAAGTTGCCCACTTCAAATACAAATCTACATATAGGCAGGCACCCAAAGGCATATTGTGCAGCAGAGAAAGTGATTTTACTAGGACTGATTCTCCTTTCATGTAAAATGGTGCAAATCCACAGTGAAGGTGGAAATAACTATTTGGAGACATTACTGTAAAAATGGTGAAGGTCAGACTTAGCATGATCAAAACTTATCCCAGTGGGAAAACACACTGTAGAGCGATTATCAGAAGATGGACACCAAATGAGAAGGCAGCTGAGGCATCTGTAATAAAGTATGAGAAAATACCTGTTCCCAGTGGTTTCCACTGAAGTTAAAGCTAAGCTGGATCCCCTTGTGATGGCCAGTCCGTACATGGGTGACTCTCTAGGACATACTGAGCCAGATGTGCTATTCACACTTTTTCCTCCAGATGAACTGATGGTTCAGTTGCCTCCCACTTCACTCCCATATTTGAAACCAATTTGTAGCAGTTCCAAATGATTATGGCCAATTTCCCAGCTGGCAATTTCAATAATAAACAGAAGTAGCTATTTTATTTACCTCAGTCAGGTTTAGATTTTCCATAGGTACTTAAATCTTATTTTGACAGCTGTTTCTACACATGCCCGATTTAAAGGAATGGAAGTGACAGGTGGCAATAGCAGTAATTCCTGCTTCCATGAGGTTTCCCGCAACTCTGAGTAGTTTTGATTAATGCCTGTGCTTATCACTTTCTGTCCAAGATCACTCATATATCAGAGCTATCTGACTGTTAGGATGAGTAAACAACTGTTCCCTTCCCCATCTAGTTCATGTGTAGACATTTCTAATTTCTGGAATAGCTAAAGTAAGTCATTTTATGGACAAGGACGTTGGGTTCTTAGTGAGTTTTATGTACGCTGCTATTCCCAGCACTTGGTGTTTAGTCTTCCTCAGGGGCAACTCCCAGAAGTAAGATCTTCAAAAGAGGATATTCTGTAATAAAAATTCTGAGAAGAAACTCATTTCCCTCTCCTCTCCAGGTCTCACATCCTCATTACAGAGTGTACCACTGGTAAAATTATTCTTTCATCTACAATGGCTGCTGTAATTGGAAGCAGGCTGTATGGCCCTTAAATAACATGCTGCAATAATTCAGTCCAGTATTAAAAAGCATGTTATTGTATGGCATGCTCAGGAAGAGACAGGAAAACCTACCAAAATTCAGTGGGTAAGTATTTGGACCTATTAATTTTTAAACTGGTCTTTTTAGCAAAGAATACAGTTTTCCTCAGCTGTACACTTCATGTCCTCTGTTTCTCAGATTTAATTATCGTAAGATTTTTGACAAGGTGTTTGGAGACTCTAATACATTAAAAATTCTTCAGTGGAAGAATTTCATAACTAGAAAGCTTTCTACCAGTCAGTAATTCCTATTATGTTCTGAAGACTCCCATGGTTTGCTCCAACGTCTGCCTCCAGAAATAACAATCATCTGGCAATCCAGGCAGTCTGCCACATGCAGTGGGAATAACTGGTGCCCATTTAGATGGGACTCACAGCTTGTTAGCTAAGTTCCCTCTGCAGCCCATCGATTCAGTCCATAAATCTGTAACACTGATTTTTCTATGATGGTATTAGTGGCTCTTGGGAGATGCTAATCTCTTTCTCTCCCCTCTCCCCTTGAGTAGAGGTAGCCCTAATGACTATCTTAAGCCTTTCTTTTATATAGTTAAGGCTAGACAAATTATGTATGTATAAAGTTTCACTTTTCTCACCCATCATTCAAAAAACCTGCAGCTTCCATAACCTGAGAGCATCCTTTGACTCTGCCAACTTTTACTGCCAATCTTAGACCAAGACGGTAGCTCACTGATATTCCTGGCTTTCCCTAAACCTGTTGGTCTGGGACTCAGCTGTAGCCTAAGCCACTGAATTTTTTGTGTCTCTGCAGGGGGTTTACATGTGACCAGGGAGCCTACGCTGTGTTCACAGTGAGGGGAGATGTAGTCGGTGCTGTTGGTAGAATCGGGAGAGCCAAGGGGTGTTTCCTCAGAAACACTCTCCGAGGATGGTGACAACACATGGTAGCAATTTTGTTAACTGGCTAAAACATTTATTACTGTTTTCACCCTATTAATTGTTTTCAATTTAGCAAAGAGAAACAAACAAAACGTTGGAGAAAAAAACCCTAGAAAATAGCTGGACTCTGAAAGGGACTTTAATACCAAAAGATCACGAAGATCTGAAGGAATTTTAAGAGGTTCAAAAGAGCCATACAGTATTGTAGTAGATATAATGCATTTAATTCACATGTCTTTTAACCAATTTCTGTAGTGCAGAAAGTACACAAAATTCAATGAAACTAGAGACATATCTGCTAGGGAGAAAGAGAGGAGGTTGGATAAAATCTGGGCTACACATCCCAGTAGCAGAAAGTTTGCCCGGATGGGGTACACCCATAAATACCTGTCTGCCAGTGGAGAGCCAGTGGAAATGGCTGTCACAGCACATAATGTAATATCAAACCAACAGACTTTTGGTCTGTAATATCAGGCAGGCAGGCACCAATCTCCGCTGACACGACCGGAGCCTCAGCCCCACTGTACAGCTGCCTCAGCCCCGTCTCCTCTTCCACTCGAGATGCGGCTGCTCTGTACAGGCAGAGAGGTGAGATTTGTTTTGCTCTCAGTCTGTAGGGCTCACTGTGTACCAGCAAAAGAGAAGCTTTGCAAGAGAGCAGGATAAGCTCCCTTGGAGAGGGTGCTAATTCTTCTATTTGTCTCTGCCACCAAGCAAACACAGCAGGTGACACGGTAACTGTCTACTGAGGATCAAACACACAACTGAGGCGAGAGTAAAATCCTTAGAGAAAATTATTTCTCTGGTGGCTGAGACACAAAAGCTCCAGATTTGACACATCCAGATTAAAACTGAACGTTTTTCAAGAGCTACTGCAACTACTGCTGAAAACCCACCGCTGATGTCAGAAAGATGCAGTCAGCCTGGCATAACTGATACCAAGATGCCTCCCCACCATGTGCCCGCTCTCCCCTCATGCCAGTTTTAGGCCCTGATGCCTCAGTGAAATTCTTAAAATATGTGGCATAAATACACAGTGCAATGCCCTGGCTAGGGAAGGATACAGGAAGCTTGTGCAGCAAGTAATTTCAGTAATAAATTCAGTAATAAGTTGGTCAGCCATTGTGTCTGTTTCTCTTCTGAATTTTATGCCTAAAATCTCTTTAGAGATTCAGAAGAGCTTCCTGGCTCCTGCAAGGTCACCATTTTATAACTGCTCCAAGCTCCAGTCCTCATCCATCTTCCTCCCTGACCCTTGTCATCTCTATTCGGTGCCTAAACCTGGTGTCCTCAAAGCTTCATGCACACACAAACCAGCTGCTCCTTCCTACTGAGTCCGTTCCTTGAGTCAAGGTAAAGGTCACTTTGTGTTTATAAACCTTTACACCTGATTTTAAACGTTCACTTGGGTAGACATCAAAACACCTTTACCTGAAGAAAGCTCAGCAGGAATTTTGCATTGGCAACAATGAAAGGGAAAAAATTAATATGATGAAAGCAGAGAAATACTGCTGACTGCCTTACATACTCTAAAGTTCATACTTGATGTTTTCTGGCCCTGGTCCAGCATATAGTAACTTATAATTATCTTCCTTTAATTAATAAAAAAATTAGGAAAGCTTCAGAGAAGGAATGATGGAACATACCAGCTAAGGACTTAACTCCTGGAAAGCTACAACTCTTTTCACCAAAATAAAGAGAAAAAGTCAGCCATGGAATGATTAATGGCATGTCAATACTTTAGCCAGGGAATTTTGAAGAGCAGCAAGTTCAATAGTGGGTATAGCCAACTACTTTCGTTTCAGCAACATCTATTGTTTTGCAAGAAATATCCTAAATTACTACATTATTGCAAAAATCAAGGATTCACTGTCATAGCACTAAGACTACAAATATAGCTCATAGTGATTTTACTGGTATCATTTGAACCTGGGATCAAAGTTTTATATTATTCATCTTGGTTGACACCAATTCCTTTTTCTTGTATAGAGTGTGACTTTCTATCTCAAAGAAAATGCATTTAGAAAAGGCAGCTATCTTTGTCAAATTCTACCCATGATCCTCTGAGAAAAGCTTCTTTGTAGAAGTAGTTTCATGAGCTTCTCGTGACATTTTCTTCTGTTCGGCAATGCGTGTAGTTAGGCAGCAGGACATGCTCATTGTGTCTTGAGCTTTTATCTTCAAGAGATCGGTTCAAAATTCTGGTCCTAAAGGCTTTGTGCATGAATGAGTTTGAGGTCTAATCCACTGGCTGAATTGCCTAAATTTCCGATGCAAAAATTTCGTGCACAGGCTTTGTGATGAATAATGGAGTACAATTAATTGGAAACAAAAAATCCATTCCTTCTTTAAAATGGAACAAATACTTCTACTTGCTCTTACTTCTTACTATGCTTTGTACTATGTTCATCTATGTTAAGTTTATATTATAGAAAACTACGGTCACCAAGAGCAAAGATGGGAGAAGAGGCTCCTCAAGGGGTGACAGCAAGTGGCAGCCAAAGTGGAAGGACGCGGGCAATTAGTGCTGCTAGGACCACTGTGCAGCTGTGCTGCTGCTGGCATACCTGAGAAACGCAGACTTTTTCAGACTCCATCATCTTGCAGAAGCTTACTAGAACTAATCAGAAATCAGGTATCCACTTGCACATAAAATCCCAGATTTCTACTTGGTTGTTTTTAGTGGGTTTTCTTCCACATCTGGATGCCAAGCTGAAATTTCTATGTTTCCATGGAAACAAAATTAAACTGTATTTTCATTTGGACTTAGCATTTGTTTTTACAACACTGAAACCTTACACTTTCAGAAAGTTGGATCAAAATAATAACATCTTACACTTGTGTAATATTAATCAGAAAGTACTTAAAATAATATATATAAAGATATTACGTAATAATGTACAGATAAATTAATACTAATGGCACAAAACTTGTTATTGTATTTTTAAGCAAAGCAGGTGTCGTGGTTTAACCCCAGTGGCAACTAAGCACCACGCAGCCGCTCGCTCACCCTCCCTCCTCCTGGTGGGGTGTGGGAGAGAATCGGAAAAGCAAAAGTGAGAAAACTCACGGGCTGAGATAAGAACAGTTTAATAATTGAAATGAAATAAAATAAAATAAAATAAAATAAAATAAAATAAAATAAAATAAAATAATAATAGTAATAAATTGTAATGAAAAGGAAAATAACAAGAAAGGGGGAGAGAGAGGAACAAAACCCAGGGAAAAAACAAAAAAACAAGTGATGCAACCTCTCACCACCCACCAACCGATGCCCAGCCCATCCCCGAGCAGCGATCCCTGCCCCGGCCAACTCCCCCCAGTTTCTATACTGAGCATGACGCCATATGGTATGGAGTAGCCCTTTGGCCAGTTTGGCTGTGCCCCCTCTCAGCTTCTTGTGCACCTGGCAGAGCATGGGAAGCTGAAAAGTCCTTGACTAGTGTAAGCACTGCTTAGCAACAACTAAAACATCAGCGTGTTATCACATTATTCTCATACTAAATCCAAACCACAGCACTATACCAGCTACTAAGAAGAAAATTAACTCTATCCCAGCTGAAACCAGGACAGCAGGGCAGTCAAAATATTATGTTTCAACTTTTTTCCTATTCTTACATGAAGTTGCTTCAGCAGAAATGCTTTCACTATATCAAAACTACATTTATCTGATGTATATTTTCCCGATGCATGTTTTTCCATAAGAACTTTTTAAGTGGATGTGCTTATTGTATTGGCAATAGGAGAGTAGATTGTACTGGAGAGGAGCTTACAAATCACTGATTTCCACTTGTAGGTCCTCTTAACACATCTAATCTGCAAGCAGATGTTTTGAGGACACTTGGTCACAGTCTTCCACTTGTTTTTATACTTTCTTAAAGGTTACATTTTACCTGGGACTTGTGAACTCCCTTTGTGTCGTTGCTATCAGAAGCAGATTTGACATTCCAGAATAAGGTTTTCTCTGCATTTAAACAAGCTTGTGGGAGTATTTTGTACTACAACTTTGATACCTATTTTTGTGACAGTATATTGACTGCATCTAATGTTCAAAGCCTCATGCGTAATCCTCTCAAATATTGGGGAGAAAGAGAAACCTAGTTTCAACTTAGTAGAACAAAAATATTGGTAAAGGTACAATGCATGCTCTTAGGAAAAAAATTACTTCATTGCATATTTTTATTTCCATCTCCCCCTTCGCAAACATGCATGCACAGGGAGCAGGAATGGGCACAGCCCAAATCTGGCTGTGGCGGAGCAGAGCACGGGCTTTCGGGGAGCCCTTTGCATGGCACGTGATGCAGAAGTGCATGGCACACCAAGAAGAGTGTGCCATGGAAAGTAAGAAAGTGGGCTGGCTCATCTCCTGAGCTACCATGAAAACCTCACAGTTTCCTGACAGTCGCATCTGAACCTGTGACCCAAAATTAAAAGGTTGCATGAGCTGCCACGGAACACCTGCTCCCTAAAAATGACTTTTTCTTTCTGCCACCTTTTTCTTTGAGCCAACAGCATCAGGGGAACACAGAAAAGTCATCCAGATAAGGGATTTCAGTAGTCCAGTTGACATGGCAGGTGGACGAGGGATTCTGAGAGCAGAAGCCAGAATCCAGCGGTTTGCAGTTCTGGCACTTCATAAAACAGAATAAAAGGTGTTGGCAACATGAGCACTGAGGTAGTCCAGAGGAATGGACAGCCCTGGCAACAATAAACATGGCAGGTCTGTAAAACTGGCAGAAATAAAGAGGCTTGGAAACGAGCGATGTCTGAAGGGAAGTACAAGCGAGACAAGATTGCATACGAGCCCTGAGTAACCTGGTCTGACCTCACAGCTTGCCCTGCTTGGAGCAGGAGGTTGGACCTGCTGAGGTGACTTCCAGCCTGAATTTTCCTATGAGCCTATGACCCCAAGTGCTGGAAGTTACAGGAATGGTGAGTGCTGGCTGATGATTTGTGCACTGTAGCCTTGTACTTGAGACCTTCTAATCCTGGGGCCGTGTCACAATATCATATTCTAGACCCTTACCCTAGCATCTGCCAGTCACTCATAAATGACAAATTTAAAAACAACACCTGCAGGATTTTGTCGAGGTGCTCCAGAAGGAGCAGTCACACTTCCCCACATGGCAGAAAGGGGTTTATGTGAAAGGCTTTGTGCCAGCAGAGTTTTACTGCCGGGAGAAGGGGAACCACAATAAGGGATCGGGCTGGGAGCCCTGTGCACGCAGCTGTTGGAAAGACCACAGCCCCTTAGGATGCACAGAACAGTTTTGCTCCAGCTCCCCTCCTGCATCAAGCAGGCCTGGCTGGGTGCAAGCCTGTCCCCACGTCTGCTAGTTCCGCTGTGTTCACAGGTCATTATCCAGACTCGGGAAAGGTCTCTCAGGAAGGTCTCATGCTCTGGGGAAGCACAGGCACCCTGGCTGACGGGGAGATGGGAAGCCTGGCTCCAGGCTTCCTGCCCGAAGCTGCGTTCCCAAGAGGCTTCGGCACGTGCCACAGCCGCCGGCTCTGCAGCTCCGTTCCCAGCATGGGTCCTCACGGACGCTTGTCAGAGATTTCCTGACATTTTTCCAAACGTTTCAGTTTGGCGCGAAGGAAAAGCTTCGTTTCGATTAGTGATTACTCCTTTATTTTTGATCATGTGGATTATTCTGTAAGTATTAAGCTTGCATTAAAATGTTATAGACAGTGTGGAAAATAGCATTTTAAAATTGGTATTGGAATATAACTTAGCTAAATCAAGAACAAGGTCAAAAATGGACATTTTGCCATTAACAGAATTTGAAATGGAAAATTTTGACTTTTAAAATGTCGTTGAAATATATGTTGGCAAAAGAGTAAAAACAATTTTTGTAAAAAAATGAAATTTTAAAGGAAAACTGCTCTAGCCATTTGTTGAATCTCATGTTCCAACTACAAAGCACATCTTTTAATTGTTCTGAGTTATTGGAAAAAGAGCGACATGTGTGTGTGTGTGTGTATAAAACATATGTATGCATACGTATACTTAACATACGTGTGTATATATACATGTATATCAGCCAGCATAAAAGACTAAACACAACTCTCCTCTGGGAACAGGATAAGCAAAACCAAACTTTGTGATAGATACAAGTGATTACCTGAAAAAATACAAGCAAAATATTGCTTTCACTAATAACTAAAGGATCACATCACAGGTTGCCTGGAACCTCCTTAAACTGGATTGTGGTGCCTAAGCCCCCCCCCAGACTCCGCAGTGATTGATCTTCTCTGATCCTAAGATTGATAGTCACTCCTACGAATAGCGCAAAAGGTCCCATGACAGCTGGAGTTAGGCTGCAGGCGTGCTCATTGCCATGAAAAACGGAGCAGAAGGAAGAAAGAGAAAGCAGATCAGGAGTAATTTGTGTGGTCTGCATCTTGTTCTAGTAATTAATTCCTTATGGTCAAATAGATTGTACTATTATTCCTATTTTCTTACATGTCATAATAGTGTCAGTTAATCAAAGCATTACTAGGGTAATGTTGGTCTCTCTATATCATAATATATAACACAATGCTGGTCCATGACAACCACAAAGAAGTGGGATTCTTGAATCCAGCTGAGCAGCTGAAAAGATGACATTTTAATATTGATGGTAGAAACAATTTAGAATTGAATGTGGAAATAAACAGAGGGCTGCAAATGGAAAATGTAATTAGAACACGCCCTAAGTTAGGAATCAAAGTTACAAATTGTCATAAACAGAGTTTGCTTTCAGCATGTAGTTATAAACTCCAACCATCTGTTCCTTCATGGGGATGGGAGTGTTCTGCCATTAACAAGAGAGTTATTCACCGGAGCAAATGGGCTGAAATAGGGTCTGAGGAGAGGAGGAGGGTTTCCGCTTGGGTTATGGATTACTAAAAAGAGCTTGCAGAGGACATGTGTATGTAATGCAAAGAGAAGGGACGAGCACGCTTACGAGAGCACAAACTGAACATATATCCATTTTCACCTCTAGGGTAAGGATGCGCAAACCAGAAAATTCCCTTTGCGACCAAGAAGACAATTTCCAGATTTGAAGAAGAATAAGGAGGAGGAGGGCAGGAGCATCTCACGTTTGGGGGTATAACTGGCACAATTTGATGCAGATAATAGGAGTTTTCTGAGCTATTTCTGAGTCAGGCAGGCATCAGACTGGATTTATGAGTGTAAATAAGACGATGCAGATGTGCAGGGCGTTCTTTCTGCTTCAAGACATCCTACAGACTGGGCTCAGGATCTGGCAGGAAAACTTTCCTACCATCAGTTATGCACTGGCACGAAGAGAGCTTGCAGAATGCAGCATGATAAGCCCCAACTGCTCAGTAAATATATGATGTACTTCAGTCAGTGCATCATACAAATAAATTGATATTTGATGTTTTTGCAATAGAATTGTAAAAGTTTATAGAGTGAAACATTATTAAGAGCATAAAAGGCATTTGTTGGTGTGTTTTTCTGTGCTGAATCTAGTAAGTAGATTCAGCAGCTGTCCTCATTTCCTCCTCGTCGCTTTTTTCTCTGTTGGCAAATTCAGTCTGCTCTGTGGCACCACAGGTGCCGTATGCTCCATGGCCGAGCCTTTCACGCCAGTACGTCCTTTGCGATAACGGCAGGACTCCCGGGGGAGCCCATGCACCCAGGCTACTTTGTGCCCCCGACAGCCTTTTGCTGAGCCTGTGCAAAGGCAGGGACGCGGGTGATGGGCACGCTTGCTCGCCTTCAGTGCAGCTGAGCAATACAAACTGGCAGTTTGCAAATAAATAATGTCGGCAGCCACTTAAAAACTAACATGAATAACAAGCTGTGCTTTCAATTGCCTGCATCACTTTCTCAATCACCTCTCCTAAATCAAGAGATTTATTTAAAATTCTTGCTATCATCAGACCTACCATTTCTGAAGCCAGTTCATTCCATGGCTGGAATTATGCCCCTCCTCATCAAGCTGATTTTTATTCCTTCCTCAGATTTCTCTTCCCTGCTTCTGACCATCCATCCTTCCCTTGCCATCACATCCCAAAACTATCCCACTAAAAACAAAGTCAGCTTAAGCATTTAGTTAGGGACCATGCCTACAATGTTTTCAAACTGCTCCCCCCCACCCCCTTACTGGCAACCCTCTATCTTTTATTTTTCTCCTTCAATTCATATGACTTAAGAAGGGCTTTCTGTTCATTGTAACATAAAGAAAATGTAAGGTAATTGCAGGGTATAATTTAGCTTGCCTTTTGGCAGTTTTCATCTTATCCCGATGCTTCCTGACCTGCGAGGCCGAAGACCATTTGAGTTAATTTACGGTTCCTCTGCTGTGAAGCAGCCTGGAGTGCTCACACAATCGGTTGTGATGTTTTCAGTGCTGGAGGAAGTGGCCTCCAGGTGACAATAACCATTTGAACGGCTTTCGGTAGAGCTATGTGAGCGTGATCGTTAACACCAGCTAGCATCTCGCAGCGTTTAATGACTTGGTAAATCAAAGAGGAGTACCGTCAGATTGGCACCCTGCAAAAATAGATGGGAAGCAGTACTTTATCTGAGTAAAGTGCCTGCTATTTAAGGGTCTAAAAATCTCAGCAAAGAAAATTAAAACTCAGACTACATTGTGATGTTGGTAAATACATATTATCTGCATTTCTGAAGTGTAATGAAAACCGTAAAAAGCACAAAGAGAACTGATAACTTCTGATAATAAGCCTATATTTCTGCCACAGAATTATTTTTCTTCCTCTAATATCATACAGTGAATGCTGGAGGAAGTCACAGCAATAAAGAAGACAGAAGGACATATCCTGCTGATTTAATTAAAAATTATCAAAAAATTTGCTTTTATCAATGTCAGTACAAACACAATATCTCCTGGAGGAAAAATCCTGTATTTGTCCTTTATGAAGAAAGAGAGACACAAGGAAAAAATATCTATTAAATTAGAGCCAAGAATTTTAAATGGGGGTAGCTGGTCTTACTTCAAATTAAAAAGTGATGTTAAATAATTTCTATTTTTATTTATAAAACTCTCTGAGCAGCTGAATTATTTATATGCTGTACTACTGCAGAATGTTACCCAGCCATTTTGCACAGATGAAAATAAAACCCATGCTATACTGTCATATCCAAAATCTGAACACTATGACAGCTGTCTAACAGTGGTAGTAAATTTTTTGGCATGTCCACATAAAAAAGAACATCTCTGGCAACTACAGCTAGAAAAATATCTTCTCCCATAAGAAAATATTCTCCCCACCAAAAGACCTCTCATCTGTGTTTCTTTTCAGTGCTTCTTCAGCCAAGAAGTCTTATGTTTGTGGTGTTTCAGTTGCATTGTTACTCCCCAGGTTGTGAATCACCATAAAACCGCACTACGCACCAGCCCTAGAGGACACGCTGACGGAGCAGAGCGTGCCTGCCACTGCCTTTCACCATGGGAGAAAAATCTGTACTTGGAAAAACATCTGTAAAGTTACAGCTATGAGCTTTCAGTACATCATATGGTAGCAAGATGGGGTTCAATTCTCTGTTGGGGTATACAAAGCATGCCAGCCCCCACTCCAAAGAATAACCCAGAAGCAGTAAATAAACCTCCATTCTCAGTATCCCTGGAAGGAATAAAGCAGGGACGCGTGGACCTGGCTGCTGTCCTCTGGCCTCCCAGCAGTGTGCACAGGCATTCGAACCTGGGGCTAGCTCCTGGTCTCCTCCCTCCCCTCTCCAAGAGTATTCTTACTATCATGATAGAAACAAAAGTCACTTACCCGTAGCTGTAGCTCTGCAAGGTATCTCTTGATGTATATTTTGAGAGAGGCAGACATATTCCCCATGAACTTAAACAGGGACTGGGACAGAGAACACATCTGTGACAGCATGTCCGTGAGCATGTCCTGGGGAAACAACCTACCAGGAGCTCCTGAGCACTGCCTGCGGCTGTCCCTGGGGCTGGACATGGCTCTGCTGGAGTACTCAGTGCTCACAGCCTCTTCCATTAACTGAGCAGAAGGGTTTTTCCTCAGCATGACACTTATGAGCCCCCCAACTTCTGTCCCACGCCCTACTTCAGTCAGTGGTCTAAGTGGTGCATCCATCGTGCTCTTGTTGAAGGAGTGTGCACTTGAGTTGCTTCTGAATGAGGAAAGGACCCTTTCAGGAGGGTATTACGAGCATCTTCAGAGAAAGGGTGCTGGGCATGTACAGACTTCATCCAAGCCTGTGTTGAGGACAGCCATTCCTCAGCATGACTTGCTGAATGCAGTGTGTGTCATGTAACATTGAGACAGCGTCACACCATTTCTGATGGAAATGTCAGGAACAGGGATAGACATAACTCTGAATCATGTAGGAACATGCTGCTTGTGCAAGAGTCCCTGGGGAAGGAACCAGAGTAGGCGCCAATTCAATACCACATTTATTATCATGCTTCATGTTGGCCATGAGACTAGCTACAGTACCTGCAAATTAGCATTCGGTACGACATTCAGGTATCTGACTCTGAGCATGCAATAATTTCTTAAAAGCAAAATCACAGCAGTTGTTCTTAAATCAGACATTTTCTAATGATCAGGAAGTAACTGAGGAACAGCAGATACATCAGAACAAAGTCTTCAGATAAAATTATACTCTTTACTAAGCATAAAATTATGACAAAAATAAAGATACAAGAAAACAAAAAAAAGTATTGAAAAACATGTTGAGAACATGATTATTCCATGTGGTAGAAATTAGATTTTATTAAATATATACACGTTCATTACATAAATCTGTAACATCACGTATGCATATATATTGCATACAGCTAATATATGTACACACAGGTGTAAACAAATATTATGCACTAGGTATTTATCTCAGGAGAGGCCAGCTCAAAGCAGAAAGCAACTGGACAGATGTGTAGGTTTCCAAGGGAACCTGCACCGTAGCTTCCATCATATCCGCCTTACTTAACTGAAGTGTTCTCCCTCACATCAGTGAGGTTACCCTTGCTGTAGTGAATCCCTCTGTGTCAGTGGCATGATGGTCTCATTGTGAGCAGATTTTTAAGCCTTCTGAGATCAGGGCAGGGACTGCCTTGCTGTTAGGAGGAAGACCTTGATCTTGATTCCTGGTTTTATAAGAAGCTGGAGTAGAGAAGAGGAGGGAGGGCCAACTACACTGTGCTACCAGAATGGCTGAGGTGAAACATTTGTTACTGATTGGAATTTACTAAACTCTTAAATCTTCAAGTTCAGGTGTATTTTCATGCTATAATACAACTGAGAGGTGAGGGAGGTATGGATAACAAGTACGGGACCTATGCCAATAACAAACTCGTTGAACACGGTTAACAAAAGGCTTCATTCACATATGGTTTTGTGTGAGAACCTGGCGTGAGTAAAGAATTCAGTATGGCTTAAGAGTTTGAGACCACCGTGCAGACACACAGAAACTCTGGAAGTCATTGCAAAGCCACTCTCCAGCATGACAGAAAGGCTGTAGGATTTGGGGCAGGTCTGCGGTGACTGTAGAAAGACAAGCTTTGCACCTACCTTTAAAAAGGGCGAGAAGGACAAGTCAGGAAGCTACAGAGCGGTCCACCTTACCCCATTTCCTGGGAAAATCATGGACTATGTCCTCTGGAAAACTGTTCCTGGGCACATGAAGGAGGAGGAGGAATGGGGGGCAGTAGGCGTAGATTTGCTATAGGTGAATCATGCCTGACCCACCTGTTTGCCTTCTGTGATGAAAAGACTAGATTTGTGGAGAAGGGGAAAGCACTGGATGTCGTTTATGCTGATCTTAGAGAGGCCTTCAGTACTATCTCCTGTAGTATCCTTGTGTCCAGTGAGACACTGAAGTCTAGACCAGTGAATAACCAGATAGATTAAAAACTGAGGTAATGTCTAATGGGTCATCAGACTCTACCTGGTGGATGGTTACAAGCTGAATTCCCCAGGGGTCTGTCCTGACGCCTGTCTTATTAAATACCTTTATCAGTGACCTGGAGGAGACAGGATGCCCCCTCATCAAGTCAGTGGATAATGTGAAATTGAGGGGTCCTGTTGATATGCTGAAGGGCAGGGCCGTCATCCGGAGGTCCTAGACAGACTGGAGAAATGTGTCAACAGGAACCTCATGAAATTCAACAAGAACATATGCAAAGCACTGGAGAAGAACTGACCCCCAGGAGAGGTGCAGGCTGGGGACCAACTAGTTGGGAAGTAGCTCTGCTGAGAAGGGCCTGGGAGTCTTGGTGGGCAGTGGACCAAACATAAGCCACCAGCATGCCTCAGCAGGGACGAAGGCTAACAGCATCCTGGGCTGCGTCAATGGGAACAGAGCCGGAGACGGAGGGAAGTAATTAGGCTGAGTAAATGCCCTTACTGAGCACTCAGACCAGAGCTAGAATACTTCATCTGGTTCTGGGCCCTAGTCTGAACTCCTGCTTTGAACACGAGACCTTCTGAAATCCCTTCTAAATTTGAATGATTTAATGATCCTCACATGGATTATGACAATGGCTATATGACCAAGGTGAGATATAACCCAAAAGAGAAGGCACTGGATTTTGAAGGAGCATAGGTTTGGTTTTATAAGTATCAATAAAGATAACAATAATTGCCTTGAGACTTACTCTAGTTTATTTGGAAAAAGGTTTTCCCTTGCTTCTGGTTGACTCGCAGGTGTAAGAGAGCATTCAAAACAAACAGATCACAAAAAGCATTGCTGTCCTTGCGCCCGAGAGCTTTTTTGCCTCGGAGTCTGCCTGCACAAAGTGACAAAGGGGCTGCCGCAGAAGTCAAGCAATGTGGCAAAGAATTCACTGGATTCTGACAGCAAATTAAAGACCTGTCTTTCACCAGCCATAGCTAAAATATAAAAAGCTTTTTCTTTCCTTATGAAGGTAGGTTCTCTACAATAAATAGGCTCATCTTTCAAATTGAGAAAAAAAAAAGACTTAGTTGAAAAGGGTGTTTTGTTCTTCATAGGCACTAATGCCTCAAACACAGCAACATCAAAGCTTTTGTAATATTTGTTAGTACAAAATTGAAGGGGGAATTATCCATTGCTTGCAAGTCTATTGTGAAGATGCCAAACTATCTCCATCAGGAATATTTGAAAATAAAATAAGGCTATTAACATTGGTATCACGTAACAGCTAAAGGAAAGTGGAAGTGAGCATTTGTTGTATAGATAACTGCCACCTATAGCATGGTAACACAAGGTGCACTACGGATGGCTCATTGCTTCTTTGGGAATGTTCTGCAGATGATGCCAACCTCTTCTCATTTGCCCAAAGAGTTTCAGACGGATAAGGTATCTTGTTTTGCCGACTCGGAAGATGTGAAGTGAGGCACTTCCTCGTCTGATGGTTCTATCTCCATCCAGAAGTTTGCAGAGTCCTGAAGTGCTTGCCGGTTTCCACTAGATATTTTCCTATATTAGATAAGACTGTCCTACTGCAATTTAGTTCCTTAAAAAGGCTGAAGGTGGGAAAGCTGAAGAGATTCTTTCACTGTGTGAGTACTATTTCACAAGGTAGTGAATATGACTTTATGATACAATTTTACAATTACAACAGTCTGATCTTGTATGTCTGCAGTCTATAATGTACTAATTAAAAGATAACCTAAACCAAAGATTTAACATTGTTTAGTGAGGTGCTTGTCTACAAATATGTCATAACAAAGCAAAACAAACAAACAAAACCCCCTAAACCATGGGCAGAGTCCATTCTGAGGTAATAGTAGCTGTTTTTCCATTTTTACCTCAGAGAAAAAAATCTATTGAGGGAAAGCCGATAAATTGCTGACTTTCAAGAAATAATAGGCACTGAGGAAGGAGATAACACCAAATAAGAAGTATACAAGTTTTTCTTTGCACAGTGGTAGCAGAGGGGTACCATGAGATATCCTGATAAACGCAAGATACCTTGGAGTTGCTGTGTCTTCAGTCATGATTTGTACAGTGATATTTTGTATCTTTAGGTAGCTAAATTTATAAGCATAGCTTTATAAATGCAATACGTGTTCTTTATTCTTTCTGCACAGGAGGGTTTGGGGTACTTTTACTCAATTCAGTAGTTAAGGAACCGTTTCCTCCCTCTCTGGCTGGACGCCTCCCTGCAGTCGTTCCTCTCCCCTCCAGGGGTGGACAGTCCTCACTCCCAAAAATAAGGGAGCCAAATTTTTGTAGGAAGGGATAACGATCTTTCAGGAGACCAGCTGGTAGAATTGGAAGACTGAGATGATTTTGAGCACAGAAACCCTGGTTTAGGTTCTGAAGTGGCTCTTCTTCCTGTCCCTTCACAGTTTCAGGATCTAGTGTACCTGAAAACGTGTTTCATTTTTGCAGTTTTACCTGCTGGGCTAATAGGAATGCAATATTAACTTCACCTCACGCAAATAAGAAAGGCTTTGCTCTGTGACTCGGAATTATATCTTATACGAGATACAAGCATGAGCTTGCACTTGGATGAAGTCATGTGGCTTTTTTACGCAATAGCGACACTTGCCCAAATGGGATGCTGCCGTTTCAGTAATTCTGTCTAACACAATGATGTGGCATGTATCGCGGGGGAGAGCTGTCCTGGCCAGCAGCCACACTAAGCTCTTTTTCCAGCTCAAGTTTTCATCAGCTCGCTGAGTTCACAAAGCTGTTGAAAGACCCTGTTGAAATGACTGGGATTCAATTAAAGCTGTGACATATACCTACTGAAAGGGGTTTTTTTCCGAGCGCTCAGTTGCCCTGCTTTGAGATAAAAGGTTTGTGCTTCCTGAGGACAGATGCAGAGCAGCTCTTAACAGGAGCGAAATCCTGTATGAGCGGAACCTTTGCCTCAAGCCTGCTAATGGGAAGAAAAGAAAGAAAGGAGAGAAATGTGCTCAGCCTGTTTGTGTCTGGCAAACCCAGCCAGGAGCAGCAAAGCATGAAAGGCAAAGATTAGGCTGGAAGTACAGAAGCTGGGAGGCCGGGGAGGAGCACGGTGACTGTGTGCATCACCTCCAAACCCTTCCACAGCTCCCCTGGGGTGGTGGCCCCCACGTTTGGCAACTGCCGCAATGGCCAACGCAGACGAGAGCGCGGAGAGAGAGGCAGCCTGCAATCAGTGGGGGGGGAAAAGCTTTCTAGAGAATAAAAAAAGCTATTGGGAAAAAGCACCGACATCATTCCTTGAAAGTATATTTATTACATTGCTTAACAGACACAGTCCCATTAATAGAATTAATTTAATTGACTGTTTTACTTTAAAACAGTAATGGACATTAATTGCGAATGTTAAATGGCAGGCGGTTTATCTGGGGGCTTAAAGTAATTCCTAAGAGCCAGGCGCAGGTTTATGTCTGGTTTGATTTATGTATAGAAATGGGCAGTCAACTTCGACACTGGCGTATGTCACTGTGTGGCTGAAATGGCATTTACCGTACTCAAGGATTGCACGGGACACAAATGGAGAATGATTTAGACTCAGGTTAAGGGTAACTCAAACAAAGGGCTTTACACAGTTCAACAGGATCAGAAAATTTAATTGGATAAACCAAAAATTTGTGCTAGCGTATTATAAACAATCCCTTAGCAATGCTGTATTTCAAATTTCCCAACTGTTTGCATAATACAGGAGATGCATCAATTAACAGAGGGTGAGTCAACCTCTCCTCTCAGCTAATGGATTATGCCGGGGTGTAGAAGGGTTGAGGGGATAATTAATTTTGTTTCTGTTATGTATTTTAAGATCTCTACCGGAAAACATTGCTAAATACAATTAGCAATTTTAAAAGGAAAGAGAGAGGCAAAAATGGAGGGAAGAAAAGATCCCAAATGCCTTAATTGCAGTATGCAAAGCTTAAGAAAACAAGCACAGAGCTTGCGTTCCTTGCGGGGGCTGGGACTGCGCTGATGGGGGGCCTGTGCCGGGTGACTTCCCCAGGCTCCAGGGGCTGGATGTTCACAGCTCTGTGCGACACTTACAGACAAGCCAGCATGAGCCTGACTAATGAGATTGTTAGCAAACATTGCTCTATATTAAATTTATTTTCATAGAATTTTTGTTATTATTAGCTTTACATGAAATTGGGCAACCGAGCTACTGGGAAACAGTTTGGAGGCATCTTATGCTAGAGCTGAGCTTTATCTCAGCCAAAAGTCAAAACAAATGGATGGGATGATCATGCCCTGCCTGTTTTTACACTCAATAATACAGGCAGGGAAAGGTGATGGGTCAACAGCCCAAATATACCACTGGTTATGTTTACCTGCAAGAATTATGCGTAGTCCTGTAATAGGATTATCAGAGGCTTTTCTGATGGCTTATGATGGTGTTGAATTTAGTTGGTCTCAAGTGTTAGAACAGCTTTCACACAGTTTACACCAGACATTTTGAAAGGTCAGATGTAATTGCTTATTTATGCAAAGCCATAAATAGTTGGTGAACCTAACCAAATCATTTTAGCAGATTGCCAATATATTCTTTTTCTGAAGTAAAGGAATTCTTTGCAGCAATTTTACCAAAATAGAGTCAAATGCAGGTGATGGGAAGTTGTCCGGATGTAACTAATGATTTGTAAGATTTAGATCCGTAGGATACCTTTTATAACTCTTGGGTCTGTTTTACCTGATACCGTGCCTTTATAGCATAGCTGCTGGAAGTGGTTTAACTGAGGCTGCTTAAAAAGGATATGTTCTTCATGATGTGCTCAGTGACATTTCGCCTTTGCCTGATTAGCAGTGAGTGTTAATTCTTTTGGTAGTACATAGCCAAGGACTCTGGGAAAGCGAGCTGATTTTGGTCCTACTTCATACCACATATTATTCTTTATTTGAACCCCAGGCCAAGTTCTCATTTATGGCAGTTTAAATAAGAAGAATTAAAAAACTCAGTGAAGAACCAATTATAGAGACTTGTAGCAACATTTTTGGTCTGATATTGTTAAAGATGAGATCTTCAAAGATGCTAAGCATGTGCAGCTCCCACGGACATCCTGAAAGTTGCAAGCGATCACTTTGCTGTGGGACCATTGGAGCTGGCAAGACTTGTGGGCATGGGCCTGCTCTTTCTTGCGGGAAATACGAGGGGTTTGCTTTCTAGAGCTTTTCTTACTTTTAGACTCTTGCTTTCAAGCATTGACTCATGATTTCACTTACCTATGGATAAATTTCTTGTGAGACTGTATTCCTGTGGTCAAAGCCCTATAGGTCTCACACCTATGAAAAGGGCTCTGCAGCAAGTGATCTCATACATTTAGGGAAGGGGAAAAAAATAACAGAAGAATGACAAGGCTAGAAACCTGGATTAGGCTATTGGGTTTTGGAAGGGAGAGGAAGGTTTTATTCCCACCTCCACCACCAGATCCCCACTCCGCCACTTCAGGTTCTGCATCACGTCTGAAGACAGGATGAGAGATGTTTTGAATGTGGTTAAAATCCTGAAAAAAAAAAAAAAATCATTCTACTGTTGGACTTACCTAGCAGAAACCTGAAAAATCAGATTACTCGAAAGACACGTTCTCTCCCCAGATAATATTTTTCAAAATATCTTTATTTCCTGCACCCATTTCTTGATGAAAAACCTCCTGGAATTCTGTTGAGTCTGTTTAAATAACTGACCCTGGGTATGTCCAAGCTAGACCAGTGCTGGAGGCTTGCACCTCAGCCAAATTGTGGATGAAGATCTCTCAGCCATCTCCAGAGAGAGGCAATGCACCCGCTGGCATGCAGGGCCTCATCCCAGATCCACGCACCTCCTTCCATTAGCTCAGTGAGCCCTGGATGAGGTCCAAGGGTATCCACGACCAACAAATCCTGATGAACACCAGCACTGACAGCTGTGAAGATCCTTGTGCTTTGTGACGTTTTCCTTGCTTTCTAAGGCTGCCATGCACTTCGTTACAATTATTAATGGGTGAGTTCAGGCAAGTCACTTCTGGAGCATTTCATGTAGGAAGCAAAAAATAAACGTTTCATTAGACTGAAGATTTTGAATCAAAAAATTACATACTGACTGCCCAAGGTCATTTCTGATATATATACAGCAGTGCTCAGGTAAATAGCCTTCAACATTTTTATTTATCTGTTTGTGAGGATGACAGTTTTCTGCTGTGTCTCTCAAAGTTATGTAACCCCAGAGCTGCCATATCCAAAGATTCAAAAACCAAGATGGGCTCAAAATTGTGTGATTTGATAAAAGTATTCCTCAGTGGGTCCTTTGCACTTGTTCTCTGCAGCGTGAGATTTTATTAAGTTCATTTTCAGTTTATGGTCTTAGACCTACTCACAGGATTAAAACAATTAAAATGCTGTGATTTTTTTTTTTTTAAATTTGTCCTGTGTTGGGTTTTGTTTGTTTGTTTGTTTTAGTTTTTGGTTTTGTTTCTCCCACCTGCACCACACTTTCTATGTGATAAAAGCAGTTTTGCCAACCCTTATGCATTTTTAACATGATGATGCTCTGGTCTCCCACAGCTAGGCAATCCCACCAAGATAAATCAGATACAGTGGAGACACAGCTGCTGGGTTGGATGAGGGGCTCTGACTTCTCCCAGGACACCAAAATCACAGTGTCTTCACTCCTTGCTCCCTACCTCTGCCCCTTCTCCATCTCACCGGTCACTTCCACCCCACAACAAGCAGGTTCCCCTTCATTGCCACACCAACTGCATCTGTGTCTTCTCCTCTTATATTACCTTGCCCCAACATAACTTGTCCACTCATTATTTCTTCCTATCTTGTCTCAGCATATTTTTGTATTTTGTGTTGCTGAGGAAACTCTGCCCTTTTTCTCAGACAAAGGGAAAACACCTCCAAGGCTCTTATCCTGATCTTTCTCCCTGGCATCACTCAACCTCTTTTCCCTTTCTCTGGGGTGCTGTTTCAGGATCAGGGAGGAAAGGTGATAAATGAGATTAGGACATGAGAAAAAGAAGTGAAGAACACAAGACCTTCTTTGAACAGCTGAATGTGTCCATCTGCCTTTTGCCAGCCAGGTCCTATGAAAATGGTACCATCAGCCCCTTTGCCATTTGCTGAGATGGGAGAGCAGCCAGCCGAAGGCAGGAAACGTGCTGATTGCTCTGAAATAGCAGCATGGTCAGAGTCATCCTGTCAAAGGTCAAACCCCTGCTATACGCTGTTATCTGTATGTGAATAAGACCACAGGTTTAGGCAAATAAACATCTTTTCCCTGATACAGCTTATCCAACTTTGATCAAGTCATAGGATCCTAACTTGAGTAACTAAGTACAAGGATAATGAGCAATCATGCCAGTGATAGTACATTTATTCAAATTAAGTCAAATGTGAGTAATCTGTGGAATTTTTTTTGGCCAGCACAGATGAGAATCAATTAGCAGCCAATTTTAGACTTCTCTGAAAGAGAAAAACAAAGTCTAGAGGCTGTTCTTGCTTTACATGTTAAGAAGGCCCAGGGCTTCCATGCATAATGTTTTAATATGATTCAGAAAACTGATTTCCTCCTTTTGCTGCTCAGTTATGGAAGAAAAGGTTTTGAGCTAATCACTCTCCTACTTTCTTTTTCTCTCCACTCATCCTGTACCTTTTGGGTGGGACGTCTGCCCTCCACACCAGGGCTAAGAGCCATAGCACAGCTCATTGCAGGCAATGGACACTTAAGTTTACAGCCACTTCGTTTCCTGGATGTGAAAGTTGCTTGGTTTGATTTATACCCCTTGGTGAGAATTTTTTGGGTAACGCTACAGCTGCTGACTAGTGAAATCCCTGCACGTGAACTCCCGTGAGACTCTTCCAAGTAATTTTACTCCATGTGTTTTGCTGCTCCTCTGGCAAAGGGTACGGGGAACATGGACACAGAGGTACCGCAGTGGGACACTGAAACCAGTCGATGTATGAACACTGGGTAGGATCCTCTCCAAATCAGGCTTCAGTTTGCAACCAGACCCTGCGATGGTGATCTCCCTCTTCTCAAATGAGACCTTTGTACCTGACTTTTGTACTGACCACCTCCATCCAGGTGTATAGCCCTGGTGCTCTGGGTTTGCTGTACTGTGCTGACCCGCGGTGTCCATGTGGACCAACAGCCTTGTACTGGGGGCTGCATAGCGCGGTTTGGAGGGGTCTTTGAGAGCAGCACCTGACGCTTTCCAGGCCTCACATGTGGCAAGAAACCCCAGTCCCTGGGTGTACCTCCCGAGGGAGGGTGCATGCGGTGGTCAGTGCTGACCTTGCACACCAGTCTGCTCTCTCCTGAGGTCTCCCTTCTGCTTTCTTGATACCCTCCCCTGTCAGATACATCTGCTTTGCTGAGGGCTTGGGAGGGATGGGGCTACCCAAGGCTCTGGGCAGGCTGTGTCTGCTGTCTGCATGCCCAGGGTGGCCAGGGTGCACGGCCGAACTGCTCTGTGCCGCTCGAGGGCAGCAGGGACTAAAGAGACACTTTTACCCTCCTGTTGCCCCCCAACTGATCTCTCTGCCCTGAAGGCCACCTCCTGCCCCTCAGGGATCCTTCATGAGACACCAGGAAGAAGCTGGGTCTGCAATGGGCTGCCCTGAAGCTTTGCCCAGCTTTGAGGCAGAAACAGGACTGGCATCTCCTTCATTTAGAGTAACCAGTTGTTTCATGCATGTTCCAAGGCATGCCCCAGGAATCAAACCAAATAACACATTAATTAAATTGAAAGGTCCTAGAGCAAGTATGTGAGGGTTTAGTAAGTCCTGTCCATTTATTCCTTTACAATACGAAGCTATAATATTATAATAATATGAAGTTAACACATTAAAACAATCCTCTTTTAGAAAATGTTTCCAAGAAGAGAATCCCACCCAGTCCTTGGTGAAAACCCATGTGTGTCAATGGTGCTGATACCAGGAAAGTGGGGATATAAGCAAGCTGAGGACAGTGTTCAGTATCGCTCTGATTCAAATATGAAGGGCAGCACACTTTCTGCGTCAGGACCTCTCTCTGCCTGGTGTTTCCCTGCTGTGCTCAGTTCACCTCGAGGCAGCAAACACGGGCTTTGCAGGTCTCAAAGAGCTTTAGGGCCTTTTCCTTGATTTTTCTTAGAGGGAAACAGAGTCAAACTCTGTTCTGCATACCTCTATTAACTGCTTTAAGAGAGATCCACATCTTCAAAAGAAACCCGTAAAACATACAAACAAATATGCATTATTTAAAAGTAGCTGTTGCCGTAATGACTATGTGCAAAGAATAACAGAGCCATAAATCCTAAGCACTGCATCCTGCAAAAAAGTCTGTGCGGATGTAACCCCAAGACCTCATTAGCCTAATGGGATTAAGTACAGCTAAACATCATGCTGACATGGGCCAATGGCTTTAACATTTTGCAGTCCAAAACTCAGTTTTTCCCCTCACTTCCATCAGTTTGGTCCAGCCCTGGGAATTTTGCCACTGAGAGCCAGACTGGTTCATAATAGTTGGATCAGCTCAATTTTCTGAGTGCTTAAGAAAACTGTTAGCACATGCACTGAGTCCCAGTCAGTAGACAATGGCAGGTTTGGATATATTTGGCCTAACAATGGCAAAACGCAGTATCAGTGATGGCTTGTTCTAATTAAATGTACCTCCCTAGAGTTAGGCCATATGCAATATTGATTCATTCAGTCACGGGGTTTCCCACTGCGGGTGTAATGATAATGCAGAGACAGTGAGCTGAGTGGCTCTCAGAGGTGTATCAAAGCAAAATACACAGCAGACACACACCACCAAGAGACAGAAAATAGCAAAAAAGCACTAGGCAAAGCTCTAGAAGTACCGCTTACATAATCATCATCAAAGCTCCAGAAAGGAGCTTTTTGGGTGCTGTTTTAAAAAAGCAAAGGCTCAAATCTGTTCAGTTTTGCATGCCCAAGGCACTGGAATTTGGGTAACTGCTCACTGAAAACCAGTAGCTATTTCTGTTGCATGTTCTGAGGCCAAACAGTCACTCAAGTAAGCAGGAGAAGGGCTGGTCCCTGGAGGGGTCTTGGGAGAGACGATTTCTTGCGTGACCATTGTACAAGCTGAAGTACAGAGCTCGCGTCCCCAGGCATAGACATTTATCACCCTGCCAGGCACAGGGCATCGTTAGCTCACTTCTCACTATGAAACAGCAGAAGTTACAGGTTCTTTGATAACTGAGCCCTGAGGAAAGCTCAGCGACCTTTAGAGGTTTGGATTCGCCCCATTCTACGCTGCAAAGGTGAGGGATGATGTTGCAGCGACGCTCCCCCGTGCGCTGCTCCACCCAGCTGAGCTGAGCTGAGCCCGGAAGATCCAGACTGCAGCAGATGCTGGCCTTAAACCCTTGCTTTTCATCCCCTGCCCGAGCAAAAGTTGAGACGTATCATTTTGAGAGAGATCGGAACAAATCACTTCAGCATTTGCAGAATCAGGGTGCCTTTAACACACCGAGTTGAACTTGCCAGTAAGTTCACTTGATATTTTCCACTGCTTCATGGGAATTCCAGCTCAGGCATGATGATGACCTGATTGACCTCTGTGAACAAGAGTTTGGAACAAATTCAGGGTGGTGTGACATCCACGGCACACTGCTTAACACGTCCAGAAGGAGGCATGCGTAGTCCGATGGGACATACCATTTTCTAGAGACCTGGTCCCATGAGAGGAAAGGAAAAGGAAAACAAGCCAGGACTCCTCGAACCCTGCAGACTCAAGACAATTCATGACAGTTCACAGAACACTGTGAATCACTTCAAACGTATGCAAAAAATAAATTTTTCCCAGGAAAACACTGTTTGTTCAAAAAATTATTTGTCCCTTAAATGCCTTTCTAATCAAAGTTTTCTGGTCAACTCTAATTTTTAATAAAAAAAGTATAACCATAAGTTTAATTTTTTGAAGAGGTCTTCGTAGATTTACCAGCTTGGACTTTTAAATAAGGTAGGAAAAATTTTCTGACAATAGAATTTCAGCAAAAATCTTGTTCAGGTTTATTGAAACGAGCAGAAAACCCAAGGAACTGTTTTGAGGTCCACTTCATTCCCATGAAAGATTATCCCAGGCTGCATAACACAAGGGAGACTGCATAACACACTCCAGAGCTTGAACAGCATTCAGAGAGAAAAAGGACTCTAAACCCAGTAGGTCATACATATTCTGCTCTCCTTTACTTGGTAAAAATGTCATTTCAAAATAACTCCAAGGAGTTTAAATAAAGCCGGCTTGCAGAGGTACCCACAGGCATGGAGGAGGTTTCAAGGGGGCTTCCTCAGGGGCTTCTGATCCTGCGCTCCTTCCCATTCTCTCACTAAGGGTAGAAGGCGGTTATTCAGATAAAACATTCACCAAAATTTCCATTTGGGCAAAAGATTAGTTTGCACGGCCTGTAAGAGGTGAACTGAACAGACAGTACCTCCTTCTTTGATCCCAAATATGAGCCCTGGGGATGGGTTTGAGCTTGTTACATTTGTGGTGGAACCCTATCCACCACCTCCTCAAAGCAAAGCCAGCCTCTGAGCCTGCCTGTAGTTTGCCATCGGCCACAAGGCAGCTATAGGGCTCGTGGTGGCAAACAGCCTTATATTAGTCATGTGAGATAGATAAGACCGTCGGGCAGCCCTGCCTTCCACCCAGCTGACGTTGCCGCTTCCATCCATCTTCCTTTTTTCTTTGAAAGCAAATAATTCACCTCGGCTTTGAATCTTGACTTTAAATCAAGAGAAATATCTGTCCTTTTTTTAGCCTTTAAAAATATTTTAATCTATTCCTTTCCAACAGCAAGATATAGCTAGAATTACCACTAATGGATTTCAGTACATTAAGTTTTATGACTTGGTGGCTGACACTGTTTATATCATGTAGGTTTTCATTTATGTACATTCTGTTTTTCTCAATTCTCAAACCTCAAATTTATTAGCAAAGAAGAGCTGGCAGAGCTGATGTAAGGAGCAGTATTTAAAATATATTTGTCAGCCAAAATGAATCTGTGATATAAAGTGCCTCTCTGTTTAATAGGTTTCATAAAAAAAGCCTTATTGAAAAGCTTTTTTTGCAGGAGTTGTGCAATTACCCTGCTCATATATATGTACACAAACATATACATGTACCAAACAAGTACTGAGGACTCACCTAAAATGTATAATACATGATCGGAAATAAAATTTACTTTAACCAAACATATAGTTCTGCAAAGCTATTATTCCAGTGGCCAGAAAACTAAGGTAAAATAAAATGGAGACCCATGTTTCACTAAAGTTTTTTTTGTTTCAAGTGTCTAGTTTTAGATATCTGTGGCTTTACTTTCAAATGTGTTGCAATTCACAAATTTCCATGGACTTTCCTGTACTTTAACAGCCATGTAACTGTGGTACTGGTTGACATCCGAAGCTATTACATCTCACCACGCACAAAGTAACTTGCCTGAGCTCATGCAGGGTTTTGCAAAAAAACCCAGAACTTATTTTTCCTGTCCTGTTCCGCTCACTTCAACCAATATGTGCCCTACAGCCGTTGTCTTGCTGGTAGACTGCTGCAACTTCTGCAGCATTGCTGCTCCAGCTTCTTCTTCATGTACCCCACTGATGCTGCTCTTGATGGAGGAATGTCCCAGGAGCCGGCAGAGGGAGATGACTTTTCTAGCAGTCCCATAGAGGCTCCATGCAGAAGTCATTTACCCCATAGCGACCCTCAGGGGGGTTGATTCATTTTCTCTGAGTTTCTGTGGAGTTTCATCGCCCTTGCCAGGACTGCAGCACAGAGCAGTGCTCTGGAAGGAGGAGATGAAATACCCCTGAGCAACAGGTACATGCAGGAAAAATCGCCACAGGCCTTGAAAATCAGCTGGGAAGGCTTTTTATGGGATGACCCAAAGTGTACAAAGAGATCGGGACTGTCTGGAAATCTGCAGGTGGGGAGGAGAAGCAGCTTTTATGGCTGACCACTATTTATAAACCTTGACCAAAGATAAATCATGACTGGGACCTGGTTTTGAATAAAATTTTGCTTAGAGTCATAACTAAATCATCACGAAGAAGGATTTCAGTGGAAAACGGCATGATAAAATATAACTGACATGCCATCCGTCTTCGAATACTTGAGTTTATGTAAAAATTATATATTTCGACTTTCTTTAAATTAAATAAACTGGTCCCTTCAGTGCTGTGGTTTTTTCCCAGTTAACCCTTAAACAGGTCTTACTATAACAACAGAGCAGCTGGTCTCATGCTATTTGCCTGGGTTTCCTTTCCTTTTTTCTAAAGTCCTAGAGCTCCTCCCACCCCTACCACACTTATCCCCTCTGTTCTTTGCTTTCCATGACCGCCCAGCCCCCTAAGTCCATGCGTGCCGTTCACCCCCTCCCAGGGACACTGCCATGCCTCCCTCCAGTGAGGTCCCATCTTGCCCACCTCACTCTTCTCCAAATTGCGCAGCCAGCCTCCAGTAAGACGTGTGGCTTCTGTTCTGCAGCATACCGGACTGGACAATAATGAATTCCTTCCAACCTGAAAGCCTGTGGCTGAATACGGTGATATTGAACCCAGAGAAGAGAACTGAACCCTGTAACTTCAGGCACGTTTGAGTACCTGTTGCTTCTTGGGAGAGCTGCTCTCCTGAGTAGTGATGAGAAGGTCCCAAACGCACCAGTTTACAGTGGGTACGTGTCCCAGAGAAATCTGCAGCATTACCTTTATGCCTTTATTGTTTAAGTAGGTAGATGCAATAGAAGTTGTGAAAATGAAATTCTTCCCATGTCCAAAATGTGAACCTCCCAGTAGGGGAACTGTAAGTTCCAGTTAAGCTTGGAAGTACAAATACATAGAGCTTGAAAGCAAATTTGATGCAGGAAAGAGAATCTTTCTGGAAAGGGGCTATTGAACTTTTTACATTCAAGAACAAAGATGAAGCATCTTTTTTTCCTCTTAATGTGGGGAAAGAGGCTCTCTATGTCCGGGGGAATGGGCCCTCTCTCTGCTGGGAGCCTGAGGCTGCTCTGGCATCACCCGCTGACTGAAGCTGTGCGGACCCAACATGACACCCTGGGCTTCAGTTAATCAGGGCTGCCCTAACAAGCAGGATATGAGGCTCATTAAGTTTTTGTGAGTAACAAATCGTTTAATTTCACCTTGAGGAAGCACGACATGTGAGTGCAGGACTGGTCCCTGGCTGTTGTTCATCTCAGCACTAGTGTGAGCTGCTGGGGGTGTTGTTTTGATGTGGTTCCCGAGGGTGAAAAGAACCAACAACCAGAAAGCTTTTCTTGCTGCGAACGTAGTTAGGAAGCACTTTGAAGCTGTTTGATTACTGCCTTAATATAATACTGCCTCTTACTAAACACAGTTTGAAATCCCATTGTCAAGTCCTCTAAGAGCTCACTGACATGCTAAGGGCCCCCTCCAGCCTTTGCTAACCTGTGTGACTCCTACTGAAGGCCGTGGGGGTTTAACAAATGCAGCCGAGAGCAGAATGTAAAGCATAATGCTGGATGGTAGTTTTAGAAATTACACAATTAAGTAAAAAAAGTCAATCAATAAAGGCTGTCTGAAATCCCCCTGATGTTGCTTGAGGTGTGCAGCAAAAGGGGAGAGATGAAAGGGAGGTATGAAAAATCCAGCGACGAATGGCAATACTTCATACACTGAAGACATCATGGGCAGTGCTGTCACCGTGAGCACAGGAGAGGGAATGGGTGAAATCGGAATATTGTCCTAGATCCAGCTCTGTGGGGTAGCGGGGGATACAGGGCTCATGCAGCTGAATGCTGTATGGGCATATGGAGCCCGGCTGCGTATGGGTCCCGCCTGCCCTGGTGAGACACAGAGAGCTCCTCGGCCCAGGCTGTGCTGTTGCAGTTGCAGGTGCTGGAGGAGGCTGTTGGTGGCTGGTTTGCCCATGCAGGGCAGGTTGGGGGATGAAGGAAAGGTGGACGAGCCCCAGCTTTGTCACCGCTGTGCCCCAAAGCTGCTGCTGTGGGCACCAGGTAAAGCCAGGCTGATGGAGGCTCAAGCCAGAGCAGAATGACCATAGGGTTGTCCAGTCCTTTTGGCACTCCTGAATGAAGACAGCCACTCAGTGCCCTTAGCTGGAGACTCCTAGGCGTAGCAGAGAGCAAAACAGCCTCATTTCCTGGGAAAACAATGTTATAAGGAATCCCACTGGCTATGGAGAATTTTCTCCCAGTTCCGTAGAGAAATGATACCACTGTAGTATTCACAGGTACTGGGTTCAGAGGAGTTGATTAAAGACAAAATACTAACTGTGCATTGGTCATTACAGGCTGCAAACCTCCCCCTTTTTCATTGGGTTTTTATAGCGCTGAGCTCTGCCTTCTCCTATAAAGCTATTCCACTTTGAGTGGAAGGAAGACAGACAAGGCTATTTGGGCAGGGAAGTCAAATTTAAGACTGCATGGAAAAGAGTTTCTAAGAGTCTTATATGCCGTGGGATTTGTTAAGCAATACCAGTTCTGAGAGCCAAGTGGTGTGAAAGTTTGAAGTGTTTTAGGAGGAACCGACAGACTTGCAATTATCCCTGCAGGACTGATGAAATGCCTAGAGCTTTGCAGCACGCCTATGAAGAAGCCCCACCAGGTTAATCCACCTCTGCTGTTTTACAGAGCATTTCCCCGTGCCTGTCTGACAGGGCTGATGTACAACCCTTGAGAAATAATTAGACAAACAAAAAATCGTTATGTTCTTCAGCCTGTGAGTAAATCTCCTTTTTTATCTCCCTTATTCATAAAGAAAATTATTTGAGACACTTGCCCAGCAAAGATGATAATGTTTGTTACTCAATAGCTTATTGTTTAAAATTCCTGCTTCCTGCTGCTAGGAAAAACAAACTGTCATAATTTTCTATTCAATAACATCTTCTAGTAAGTGATTTAAACTTAGGCTTTACCCTGGTTTTGTCTGAAATCAGACCATGTTTTTAGAGCAGCTGCAGACTAGTGCTGCCCGGGAAGGGTGCTGCTGCTCAGAAATGGAGGCCGTGCAATGCTTGCTCTGGAAAGGGTTGTGGCGGGCAAGGTGCACCGGGGAGTCAAGACGTCTTGCTATGACCATCGGTGATCTCAGGGGAAGTTCTGCTCCCAGAGAAGGCAACAACATGAGCTCTCACTGGTTTCTGTGAGGGTGTGCTGGTTTTGGCTGGGATAGAGTTAATTTTCTTTATAGTAGCTAGTATGGGGCTATGTTTTGGATTTGTGCTGAAAACAGTGTTGATAACACAGGGGTGTTTTAGTTGTTGCTAAGTAGTGCCTATACTAAATCAAGGACTTTTCAGCTTCCCATGCTCTGCCAGGCGCACAAGAAGCTGGGAGGGGACACAGCCGGGACAGCTGACCCAAAGTGGCCACAGGGCTATTCCATACCATATGAGGTCATGCTCAGTATATAAAGCTGGGGAAGAGGAAGGAAGAGGGGGATGTTCGGAGTTATGGTGTTTGTCTTCCCAAGTCGAACGTCCCCCCCCAGTAGTGTTGAATAATAAAGGATTCATGGATTATGGTATGATTTTGTCTGGGGGCTCTACATGCCCGTGAGCACGCAGCATGTAGCAGTATGCCGAGTTACACATGGATGTATTACACTGGCTTTGATCCTATCTTGAAAATAATTATAAATTCACAAAGGCGTTTTAAGCTATTTGTCTCCTCCTTAATAAATTTTTTAAACATATTTGATAATTTCAGTAGGAAGAGAGCTCTTATGCAACATTTGGATGCATACTTCTTGAATAATTAACTGTACCCCAAAGAGGATGACTCAGTCAACTCAAATGTGATTTGTATTTGTCTAACGCAGGTTATTTCTGTTTGTGCAATAGTTATTCCATCAGAAATATTACAGAGTGCATTTAAAAATTAATTCTAAAAAGACAGAATTAAGACAGTCTTGCAACATTACTCACAACGCCTGAGATGTAAAAGCCCAATATCCACTAACAAACACCACATTTATTTCTTTACTTCTCTACTTTACTGTAAGGGGGGATGTAAATGATCTTCTGCTGCAGAGAGGTGCTCTGTCCACAGCGATACAGACAGAACTTTTCTAAATGTTTCTCAGCAGGAAAGCTGGGTAACTGCAGCCTTGTCGCCTGCGTGTGGACCGCATACCTTTATCTCAACAGATCCAGCAGCTACTCAGCCAGTAGAGAGGCAGACCTGGGATCTATACGCTGCTCCTCAGGGTGTATTACTGCGCTGTGCAAAATGCAACGTCTTCAACAGGAACCCGTCCACAACTGCTGCTCCGTGTAGTCCAGTGGCTCCAGGTAGCACAGAGGGCCTCTGCTTAAAGCTTAGAGATGGGTGTTCAGGCTCCTTCTCAGATGACTTCCCATCTTGTAGGTAATGCTGTCACCACCGTGAGCTTGGGTACTGCAAAGCTTTGTGTTCTGGATGAGGTAAACATATCCTATCACCACCAGCTGGTGCAGGAACATCTTGTCTGTAAACCCCAGAGGAGGGCTAAAAGTCTGAACACTGCCGCACCGTCACGACAGGACGCTCTGGCCGTTCTCATTAACAGGTACTTGGGTATCTGAAGAGTTTAGACAGGAATAGTTGCAGTTGTGGAGCCTAAAGCCTTGAACTTTAATGCTTGGATCCCTTTGGGGCATTTCAGCCCAGGTGAAGAGGGTACCTCAGAAAGGGATTTGGCCAACAAAGGCATTAGGAACACCTGAAAAAATTACAGACAACAGTATAAATCATTAACTGTGTTCCCCTATACTGTACCATTATTTCCCAGTCCAGTGACAGTGACATGTAAATACAGGATCTTAACGGTGGTGGCTATGTAAAATCAATTCCTCAGAGGTATTGAACACTGAGGTTTGACAGAATCACGGGTCTTTGAAATAGGTGTTATAAATGTACATATGTAAAGTAGAAGTACATAGATCTATAAATTCCCTTTGGGCACGTGGTCCACAGAGATTGCTACTGAAATTTGAGGTTTTATCTATTTGCGAATGGGAGAGGAGAATATGTCATGGTTATCTGGAAATCTGCAATTAATAACTAATTTTTCACTATTCAGGAGCACTTAATGGAGAAAATGACACTTTTTTGTGGGTCAGGGATACTACAGAAGACAATATTCATATCTCACAAGTTTAAACAGCTTAAGATTATCTTCTCCAAGCTATCATCCATAGGCCAGATCCCTGAGAGCTGACTGAAAAACACAGTTATATTGTCTCTTTAAATGATTCCAGTGAAAAACTTTGCTCTGCTCAGCCCAGCCTGCAAATGCCTCTCCCTTGCACCCAGCAGCCAGTAATTCCTCTGCAGGCTGACCCAGAGCCACGGGAAGCCAGCACCGGCGCGCGGCTCCTTGCAAGAGGGCAGCAATTCGGAGCTCGCCTGCTGGTCCCGGTGTGCTCTGCGCTCAGCGGGGGCTGCCCTTGGGCTAAGTGCCTGCTCCTGAAGCCCTTTGAAGATACAGGCTGGTTCTTCAGTCCTCTTGGGGCAATCGCTGAAGAAATAGATCAATTTTTTTTCTCACCATGGAAGCAATTTCTTGTGAACATTAAGGGAGACATCTGCCTGCACCAATGCCTTAGGTGCTTTGAACCCTCTGCTCAGCCTCAGCAGCAAACACTTTTCTTCCATTCTTTGCACCGGTAGAGGGGCTCTGGCATGGAGAAGCCTCGGTCTGACCGGCGAATAGCCAACACAATGAAGCGTGCACTTTTATGAGCAGATTGCCTGTGTGCTGGCGGGAAAAGGCACTTCCACAGGGGAATGCCAGGGAAGCCACAGAGCAAGTGGGGAGTTGGAGGACTTCACCAATCCCTTCCCCAGTTCACGCAGTGTTACACTTCCACTGTCCAAGCGATGCAACCCCTAGGAAAGCTGCAATAAACCCCTTATGCTAGATACTGGTAATGAGCCCTGCAAGGGGCAAAGTGTTAATTGAAAACTGACTCTTCTTTACAAGCAAAAGATTTAAAACCTGCAGCTCACAGCAGTAACTGCCCAATTAATTTCCAGCGGGATGGGGGCAGCAGGAGGAACGTGCCACATAACTCATCGCTGGTACTGGTGGACCGATCTGCAGATCTGGAGAGCTAGGTACGGTGACAGTGTGGCTGGAGGCAAAACCAAGCAGGAAAGCGA
This sequence comes from Mycteria americana, assembly GCF_035582795.1. Lineage (NCBI taxonomy): Eukaryota > Metazoa > Chordata > Aves > Ciconiiformes > Ciconiidae > Mycteria > Mycteria americana. Next base: position 198,013,994 of record NC_134365.1, read on the forward strand.
GGTAACAGGAGAGACGGACTGAGCAGTGATGTGAGGTAAGCGATGCAGACAGCCTGAGCTGCTTCCTACGGGGGCGAGCTGCAGATAACCCTTCCTGCAGAAAGGTGCCACGTGTGGGATGCCGGGGCATGGAGGAGCTCATGTGGCTCTCCAGCTCCCAGGGCTGCTGGCACCAGCCTGGCAGGGAAGAGAAATGGAGATTGGGGTGGGGGACTTGCTCTGCATAGCTGTGTAGGTGGGATGAACCCCGGGGGCTAGGGACTCGCAGAGGTTTTGTGCTGCCGCTGATAGGAACTTTAAAAAGCAGTAGCATTTTGTATAAATGTTACATTTGAATCTTTTTGACATTTTCCCCTCGGTGCTAATTATTCCCAGCAGCTTCTCACCGTGCAGCAAATGCCTGGCACTGCAACAGTTATTAAAAACCTGTAAACAGGCTCTGGAGGAAAGTGCCTGGAGTGACCTTGCCACGTTAAAGAGAACCTGTCGAATAAGTAAAAATAAATTGGACCCGAACCTGTGTTAGGCAGCTTCAGAGAATTCTCAGAGGCAGAGGCTCAGGGAGGATCTTATGAATAAGTATCTGATGGGAGGGTGTAGATGAGACAGAGCCAAAGTCTTCTCAGTGGTGCCCAGTGATGGAGAAGAGGCAATGGGCACAAACTGAAACACAGGGAAGTCAAATTAAACATAAAAAAACCCTTTTATACTGCGAGGATGATCAAACACTGGCACAGGTTGCCCAGAGAGGTGGTGGGGTCACCATCCTTGGAGATATTCAAAAGCCGTGTGGACATGGTCCTGGGCAACCAGCTGTAGATGGCCCTGCTTGGGCAGGGGTGCTGGACCAGATGACCTCCAGAGGCACCTGGGCTACGCTGCGATTCTGAGTTTCTGTGCAAATGTGCTGTTTTCTTGCGAAACAGCTCTGGCAGGCACTCCCAGAGGGAAGTAAAATACGAGGGATCTGCTCACCCAGAAGCAGCCAGTATAGCATTGGCTCCAATCCTCTCAGGGACTGAGTGTGATTAATACTGACTGGAGTCAATGAAATACTCATCTGGAGTATTTCAGCCCAGCTAGAGCTGGACTCCGTCTTCTTCCTCTTCTCAATCCAGGAGAAATGGCATGGCTCTGTTCACAGGTCCAGCGTTAAAGGGACTTTGCAGGATGTACGAAGCTGGAGTTTCTGCCATGCACAAGTGAAGATTATAGACAAGACCAAGAAATTTCCCTGCTTGGAGCTTCAGCTTTCAAGCAGCTAGTCCCTGAGAGCAGGGTTTGGACGATGGTGGCACTGCACTGGCTCAAGGCTGTGTTTCCACACAGCTACTTCCCTCACGTCTCTGCTGGTTTGCTGTGGTTTTAGTAATAAATTACTGACTTAGTAATTATAGTTAGTAATATAGTTAGTAATAGTTAGTTATATATATAAACTATTATATTACTAACTATATAAAAATATAGTTAGTAATAAATTACTAACTATAAATTTACAAGTTGCAGCAGGAATTGCAGGGTCTCAGAGGACACCACAAACCCTGGGGGGAAGATATCACTTCTGAATTACTGGAGTTGTCTGAGTGATAATTTACATGTAAATTCAGGTCTTATGGGCCTGTGTTCTGTCCAGACCAGGAGCTGGTAGAAGTATTGCTGCATGGGTTATCTGTAGCAGGTGCACAGGTCCCCCAACACCGTATATGCCAGAGCTGTGCTGAGGTTGCTGTTTGCATAAAGGTGTTCAAGAACATTTGGTCTCAACCATATGTGTAGTCTCAAGTGTGCCCTGTGTCCATTCCTTTCAACCTGCAAAGCCAGAAAATCATGGTGTAGCAAAGCACAGGGAAGGTAGCCTAGCAGGGCTATCAAAGTGAAGGCTGGAGTATGCCTGTGGATCAAAAAGGACAGAGCTTTCTTGGGACCCAGGGTACCCCGGGTCTCAATCTTGATGGTGTGATGTAAAGGGAAACAAAACAGCTCATCTGAACACTTAGTTTGAAGGAAAATGTCATAAGCACAGGAAAAGCTTCAGATATCTGAAGCAGCATCCTACTGATGAAGAAGTTTGCTAAGAATGATCTGCCATAATTTTTAATATGTGCCCAGCAGAAGCAGTGGCTATCAGGAGGTCACCCTCATGAATAGCTGTGGCAGTGAATAAGACATCCAGAAATTCAAAGGAGGCTGCTGTGACAGACAACAGCCCTGCTGAGGTGGGGCATCCTTCAGGAAAAGCCTTAACTAGGGCCCACAAAAAACCATGAGAACTGTGGGATGTGGAAATCTTTAAAGAGGCTTTACTGGAGGGTGATCTGTGGAAATCACCCACAGAGAACCGCGTCCCTCACCCCTAGCAGACAGCACAAAATAATGGAGATGAAAGTTCTGTAAAGGAGACCTGGAGTTCCCAAACAGTTGGAAGAGAACGCAGTCTGTTCTCTTCCGGCGGGTGGCCACCAGGCCTCTGCCAGCTGCTCGCCAAAGATGAACGCATCTCACCCAGCACCTACGCTGTGAGGAAGGACAGGTTTGGATAGCGGGTCCTCCCGGAGTGCTCTGTGAGCAACTTGGGCAGGAGGGGAAGGGGCTTTGGGTTTTTTCCTGCCACATTAGGAAAGCTAGGAACCAGAACTGTTTTGTCCAGGTAGAGGCATGCTGAGTTATGGTGCTCTGTTTGAGGACCCTGGAAGTCAGCCAAATGAAGGAGAGGCATAAATTATCCCTCTGAAACACAGGATTTGGAAAGAACCCAGGTTCAGCCCTGCCTTCCACAGAATATCTGGCGTTTCTAGTTAGACTTTGGAGCAGGTTGACCTCACATAACTTTGTCCTCAAATGACCTCTAGAAGATGAAACCCTAACTGCCATTTGTAATGCAGGGCTTAGAAATGGCTGAGACCACCTCCCAAAGTGATCGGCCCTCCTGATAAGGAGACTACTGACAGATAGGTCTGAGGGTGTTGGCTTATCAGCTGCAAAGCTTGTTCACGTCCTGATACGAAAAGTTGCTCAGTTTCTCTGAATCCTAAAACCATATTCAGCAAAGAGAGCTTGGCTGGCTGCCCAGCAGAGCCCGAGCTTTGGGGTCTTTGTCTTTGGCATGTTTCTTGGCCCAGAAGTTGTGGTGAACCAGCACTTAAGTTTGCATGCATGCGTGGCCCATCGCCCAAGCCTTGACAACCATTTTCTTGTCTGGGGTCCCCAGACATTGTCAAGGCAGAGGAAAGCAGGGGTTTGACAAAGCCTCTGTTTTGATCCGTTATCTCTGAGGTGGCTCTGGACTTGTACAACCACAGGATACTCTGATCCTCTATAGGCACAGGAACTGAAGCACTACCCATAACCACCATTGGCAGAAGCCAAAAACCCCAAGCCTTCCCTTTGAGCTGAACTTTGTGCGTACCAGTATTACAGAGGACGAGTCATACTGAGTCAGGGCAAAGGTCCGTTTAGCCCAGTGTACCTGCCCAGTGTCACGTATTAGTAGTTTAGAGCCTTAGCTTGAAGATGTTTCTTAAAAACCATTGTTTTTATTAGCCATTTATGGACCTTTCCGCTGTGATTTTGTACAATCCCTTTTGCACTTTCCAGCCTCTGCACTGCCTGTGCCGTCAGGTTCTGCGGTTCAGTTTAGTGCTGCTGAAACACACTTGCCTGTATTGAAACTACCCTGATAAGTCTGCCGTGTACCTCTCGGTACCTGGGTTATGAGAGACTGAAAAATCACTCCCTGTTCACCTTTTCTGTATCATTCACGATTAGGTGGACTTCTGCCCCACTCATGCCTTTTCAAATGGATACTTCTAGCCTATTTAGTCTTTCACCGAACAAAAACTGCTGCATATTTTTACAGATCCTTATCACCCTTCATATTGTTTCTCATCTCACTATCTTTAGAAATAAAACCGAGCAAGTTCTGGAATATGTTACTTCTTAATCTGAAAGGAAGATATTTCCTACTTAAATGAGTGTGGACAAGCAAACAACTCAAGGGGCCGTAAGAATCTGACTCATCTCACTGTATTAAATGTTCCTGTTCAGTATCTCTTCATGTGTGATACAGGCAATGACAATGCAATGAGCCAGGCCACATTATAGCTTCTTGGGATCTATTCAGTCCCGCAGTTGGACTCTTCTGCAGTACAATCTTGCCTTTTTCAGTGTGTGGAGAGTTGTGCTTGAACAGAGCTTTCCAAGAAGAGCAGCACTTTTATTATGTTTGCCCATGGAGCCATAAGCCGCATTAGCTGTGTTGTTTAAAACTGGCTGTAATTTCAGCTATTTTTGGATCTTGCCTGTGGGCAAGTGGCTGTAAAGGTGGGAGTTAACACACACACTCAGTGTCCCAGTTCTGCAGAGGCTGGAGAACAACTGCAAATTTACGCATGAGGAACCAAAGCAATGAATTGCGGCATGAACTTGTCCATCATCAATGTAAATCCACGATCCTTTGTCCTAGCCGTGGGAAGTAAGATAGAAACTTCTCAGAAAGGTTTGCTAAGACTGACTCCAACATGGAGATCAGTATCTAAATCTATGAGCATATAGCTGTATGCACTAATGTGAGGACATAAAAGCTGCATAGACTTCAGTACATTTTTCAGCTTCCCTTCAGTATCCCTTCCCTTCCCTGTGAGGACATAAAAGCTGCATAGACTTCAGTACATTTTTCAGCTTTCCTTTCCTTTTCCCTTTCCTTTTCCCTTTCCTTTTCCCTTTCCTTCCCTTTCCTTCCCTTTCCGCATTTGTACAATCTCCACCCTCTTCACAGTAACCCATCTGACCTTCCAGGATAGTCATTCAAGAAACCAGAAAGGTTTTAAGAATGAAGTGGCTGAATTGCTAACAAAAGTCATGAAAACACTCATTATAACCAGCACCTACGAGGATGCTGGAAGGGCAGCAAATATTTTATCAGTTTTTGAAAGACTGGCAGGACAATTACAGGCTTCTAAAGCAAGCATTTGTTGGACTGTTAATTATACCACTTCAGTGAACAAGTGGCAAGCCATGATAGAGGTAAGCCAGCTCTTATAAAACAAAATCATGTCTTATTCTGATAGGACTTTTAACCTTTTTCACACATTCAAACTGCACTTGTCAGAGTACCTCACAAGAACATAATAACTTGGTAATTATGGGATGATTATCCACATTTTGTTTGGTTAAAAAATGTATTTCACTGTTTATTAAGTGTAAAGTCATTCCAGAACTAGCATTTGTAAGATCAGAAGCATTTTGGTTAACGTACAATCCATCAACAGGAAAACTCCGGCCTGAACAAGCCATACTGGAAAAAGAACAAATGATTAACTTGGTGTGTTGGGACAAGAGAAAGACTGAGAACTTCTCAGCCGAGCTACGTGAGTGGGCAGAATGAGGCCATAGGATGGCAGTGTAGGCTGAATCAAAGCTCCATGCCTGGAGCAGAGCTCCCGATCTGTGCCGTGTGAAGGGCTACCTCAAGGAAATATCCACAATTAACAGAGCCATACTTGTTTCCAAATGGAATTAAAGGGAGTTTGCAAACAGAACATTACTGAGATTAGTAGTCTTAAGAAGTCTTTGGAAAGAACGGCTGGTGAATTGGCCGATATCATCCATCAACACTTGTGATTGACTGTAGTTAATAAGCACAGAGCAACTAATGCCTCCGGAGCTGTAATGGAGCTTGCCCTGACACGGGCTATTATCTCCCATGTTTACTTAGTGTCACACTCTGTATCACTTCTGCTAGCTTGCCAGCTAGGGAACAGTTAACTTACTTGAAGCAGGACTAGCGAGAGCTCTCCTTAAGACAATCAAGGACCTCACTAGGTCCTCAGTCATACAGTGCTTCCCTCCTTCCTGGGGGATACGTACTGTGTTTCTTGCCCTTCTCCCAGCCTTTTGGGGAGCAGGTACCAGGCACTATCACGCAGCACCGCTGTGAAGATGGGGTGCCGTGCTTGCCTGGCCTGTAGAACTGGGGCTAACACATGAGTTCCTGCTGTGAGGACCCTGATGGGCTTCAGTATGAACAGACTGACTAGGCCTTCATCTGGAGGCTGTCCCAGCTAGAATCCAGTGAAGTGTCCAACACATCGTCCAAAGCTCACATGGCCCATCCCCTTCATCTTTGACCACGGTCCACAACTGCCACCCTTCAAAAGGAATTTCAAGAGTAAATGGCAAGGATGGCTTGAGTTGTAACATTGGCTATGGTCGGTGTTGGCTTCTTATTTCAGCACCTTTTCTTTCCATTGCATAGGTTATGGATTTGATCTCTCTTGTAAATACCTTTTTTTAAGCACTTTTGAGTTAGATCTGAGTACACAGCATACACAGCAGCAGTTACCAGCCCACTTCATTACTGCTTTCACATGAAGAGAAGGCACCTTAACACTTTGTCCCATGGCATCAATGAGCAACAGATGTCCCTACAAAGTCACAGCTGTTTGAAATACATACAAGAGAAGTGGCCAAGACTAATTGATGATACACAATTTTCCCAGCAGAAAATTTTCCTTATGGGCTTTTTATTATGACAATTAACAAACTGCTTACACTCTAGATTTTTTTTCTGTGTAAGGCAAGTCTGTAGACTATTAACAATCTACTGCTTTTTACTTTTTTCACAGTTGTTCTGTTTTAGAGCTAGGCTCTTAAGCCTTCAGACTTATAAAAACATTGCTTTAAAAATATATTTCTCACAGAAATAGCTTAGCATCTATTTTTTTTTTTAGCTTAGAAAAGCAGCATGTCTACAGATTTTTCCATCAATGTTTCATGATACTCCATTGATGTAATTTCCTATCACTCCTCTTCATAGCCTGCTTTCCAAACCACTTGTTCCCTTTGTGAATCCTTTTTGTCTCAGTATGCATCTGCATAACATCTACTTACCTTCTCATCTTTAAGCCGTTATTTCTATCGTATCTTTTCCCCTAGTGTTCAGAACTAACCAGTCTACAGACACGTTACCAAAGCCATTTCATTCTCGCCATCCAAATGCAGGTCCCAGTTAATCTCATGAGATTTCTTCTGCTGATTTCAGTGGAGACAGTGCTGCTTCCAGACTAACAGGGACACAAATGAACAGGTATGAGTCAAGGGATTCAGCAAAAGCAGCTAGATGCAAACAGACAGTTCACCTCCCTCTGCCTCCTCTAGTCCGGTGGGTCATTAGGCCCACAGGTCTTTTCCTGTAAACCACAGACTGAGATTTGAAAAGTGTGAGGAATTTTTTTCTCGGGACAGAATTTAAATCATCAAGTAGTTAGTTACATGACGGCTACCCCTGTAAGACTGTATTAACAAAGCTAGTCTTTATACATGCACATAACATGAAACAAATTGAAACAGAAAAATTAACTACCTACAAATGAATATTGCATCTATTATTTGCTGAATGAAATGATTACTTAAGGGTATCATCCTCAATGTGATTGGGGAGGTGAATTGGTTCTATACTGACAAGGTAGGTGTGTGCACGCGGGTAGTGGGGAGGGTGAAGCAACCATGCCGCTGTGACCTAGGACCCGAGAGCTAGAGCTGCACCAGGCAGCATTAATGGCAGAGACTCAAGTGCTCTTAGTTTCCTCGGTAAACGTATGATGAGGTGGCATCATCAGGGAGCATTTTGCTCATTATTCTAAATTTCTCCTTTAGTTTCATATCAACAATAAGCAGAAGCAATTCCATTAAAGCAAACTCAAATATATTTATTATCATGGAGTCCAATGAACAAAAGCCTTCAGAGTTTTACGGTGTTGTAAAAAGCAAACCTCTTGCTAATTTTCCCTGGTTTTTGGTAATGAAGTGGCATTACTGGCGTTGGAGGCACTTCACAGTAGCCTGTTATGGTAGTCCTTACTCAATGTTGATCTCACTTTCCAGGATTCTAATGGAATGGCGTCTTGGGCCTCTGGCTGAGACATACTCTGGTTCCAGCCATGATAACAAAAGTCCTAAACCATGAGAAATTAAGGAACTGAAAATAAAGTCATTCGGACTCCTCCCTCCAGTCAGCAGTCATTATTGCTGGTGTTAGGGCAAAGTTGTGCTGCACAAAAAGGAAGTTACCCAGCTGGCAAGCTGCCTCAGACTTCTGCCCATTTTCCTTCTCACAAAGGAAGAGACAAAGGTCTTTTGGGTGTCTCCATGCCTGGGCCATCTGCAGATGTAGGGAAATAAAAATGGATTCACAGACCTCATTCTCACTTGTAATCAAATGCGGGACTCAAATACTTAATCTCTCATCATTTACATGTCCTGCTATATTGAAGGCACCAGTATTTCAATTTTTTTTTTTTTGGCTCCTGAAAGCAGATTAACCAACCAACCAAATTATCAAGAGAATGCCATGAAAGATATATCTTAATACATGGTAATTTTCTATGTTATAAACATTAAACACAAACAGTCAGTAATGATTCCCAGATTTTCTTTTTCACACCACAATTCTGGGATGTCCTAGAAAAGGGAACTTCAAGCAGTCAATCAACTTTGCAGTCCCGTTTTAATCTGCCTGTTACAGAAGTGAGTTGTGAATTCCCCTTCTCGTGCTTTGCTTTAACATTACACCACTTATAATCCCCTTGATTTTCCTTAGAAACATTAGTACTGTTCAGGCTCATTAAGGTGCAATTTTGTCTTTAGGTTTCAGATAGTAACAGCCTTGCTGAGTCTTCTAAAACTAAATGTAATATAAAAGGCTTCACATCTCGTTTTCAGAAACTCTCTGGGATCCTCTGCTTGAAAAAAAATCTTAAATTTTTTAGTTTACGTAATAAAAGGTCGCTGTTGTTGTGCTGCTGCTAGGGTTGCATATCACTAGTTACGTTTCAAAAGTCAGAGTTTTGGGGGCAGAATACTTGGGTAAATTAGTGCTTCATTGCTTTCAAAACTATGAAGATGGGAATCAGAAGTCTAATGCTTACTAATACCTCCAGAATCCTTGCAGTAAAATCCAGAGCTAATGGCAAGAGAAAAGATGGACTTTAACACAGCTACTATTACATTTGTCAGACCAGAAGTAGAAGTCGGAGTAAGCAAGCAATGAATGAGTCGACGGCTCCCAATCTCTCTCTCAATAGGACAGAAGCCTACAAGTGCAACACAGCATGGACCCAAAGCTAATCGTCTTTGCCTGACCTATTCTGTCTCCGCAGGGCCCAAGGAGATGTGGAATATCACCAGTTTGAAGTTGGACGTGATTAGACTATGTTGCAAGACCTTTGGAGAATCTGATAGTGACATATATTTTGTGATAGCATCAAGATTCCCAATCACGTGAGGTGCCCACTGCAAAAGCATTTTTCATTTGTACATAACTAGAGACTTCAAAATTAACCTAATCTGGGGAAGCGTGTCAGGACAGAACATGAAAAAAAACGTTTAAGCTGCCTTTTAGTACAACTGACCATAGACTACTATTCAGGTGATAAAATTATGACACAGGTGCTTAAATATTCCTGTACTCCGTTTGCAAAGAGGAAGAAGGCACAGGAGGTTAAAGAATAATTTTTTTATTCAGCTTTCAGCTCTCACAGTTCTAAACAGTAAACACAATTAACAATTCAACCATGGTACCGGAGAACATAGTCCTGATATCAGTAAAATGTCTACTGTTTAAGGCACTGATAGTGGGAAGAAAAAAGAAAAAAAGACATAACATGGATTGCTCCTATTTAATCAGAATTTGAATCTATTGCACATTGAATGGATATGTGCTTGCTATTCAAATGCTTAAAATTCCACAAGCTACATTCACAAACAAATGTTTATACAGCTTCAGTAATTACTGAAACAGGAATCAGTGGCTCCTCTACTTCGACTTAAGAGCAAGTATTGCATTACTTTGGAGAGGAATCAATTTTTAACTTACTAAAAGAAAACAAAACACAAATTACTTCAGCAGTATGGCTTTAAGACCCTGTATTTGGTTACAATATAGCAAGCGAAGTTAAATAACAGCATACAAGTGCCATATACCGTCATCTTAAAAGGAGCTGGTTTACAGTATAAAAATTAGTTTAGAACATACTAAAGCTGGTTTTTGTACAAACATTTTTACAAAACTGAATTAATCAAAGAAAAAAAATCAAGAACATTTTAAATATGAATCACTCTTTACATGTTGTATACATAAAATTACTTACCTTGATGATATAAATTAGGAATACTACAAAATATTAAAGCTGGCATCCATATACTATTGAAATGCACACATCAGAAATACTGTAGTTTGGCAAAAATCCTTAGGAGTCACATTTATACTTGCCAAATAGACACACAGTGACTTAGGTTTCTAAAGGAGACACAGTGACCTCCCGTGGCAACTTAAGAAATCCCTGTCCTCAACCTTTTTTTCGATTTTGAACATGACATTCCTCACAAATGATAATAAACTTAAAAGGTACAACAGTGGTTCATGCTTGGTCCATCTATCCCAGGAAACTACAATACTTCTATCTGAAACGAGTATAAAGGAACACAGCCTTCACACAACCTAGCTCCTGGTCTCAGAAACAAAGTCATGTCTCCCCTCTGATTTATCAAGAACCTGTTCCAGCACATTTTAGAGAACTGTTTTCTGTAGGTCAATGAGAGATGATGTTCAGTAGATATTCAGCACATGTTCAATATTAGGCTCCCAAATACTTCACCTTCAGCTTTTGAGAGAACAAAGGAAGGAGATGTAAATTGATGCTGTCTGACTCAAAGTCCAAACCAGAACACAAAGTCGTATGAGACATTTTAAATGTGTGTGAAGTTCATCGATATACAAAGCCCAAAAACATTTTAGAAATAAACCAAGTGTAACAAAGAATCCAAAAGTCAATTAGGTGTCTTCTTCCACTGCTCTGAAGGAATGTAACAAGCAGGAACAAAACATTGTCTTCTATGTCATGAACAGATGAACAACATGAGAATACCACAAAAATCACAGTAATGACTGTCTCTCATCTGCAGTACATTAATCAACACTTAAATTCTTCTACCACTTATAAATCCTCCCTGTTATATCCAACTTTCTTTCCATTAAGTGACTCTTCTGTGTTTGGTGCCAGCCACGTGAAATATACCTTCACTGGATCAATATTCCAATGCTTGTGAAATGATACTGGAATTTGGTGAGAAAGGTAGCCTTTTGGGTAGTCCATTGGCCGTGCCTGAGATGGAAGAATAAACCAAAACCACTCTTACTCAGTGATGAATAATAATTTTAGAACAAGAAAGTATCACTGTTCAATGACCTCTGTATCATAGCGAAGCAATGTGGCATTGACAAAATACACAAGATGATAACAAAGGGATTTTTACATCATTCTATTAAATCAATTGATAGGCATTAGTTTAGATCTTCAACTCGCACTGCAGTCATCATGCTATGAAGTACACTGATATTAAATATGACCTATTTCTCAGGATGAAACGGTCACCGTCTATGAAAGCAAGTGATAAACAGTGTAGTTTGTATTGCATCTTTTTAAATATACAGTTTTGGTTCAATAAAGACAAAATGGTTTTAAGTAATATTCTCGTGCTCCTCCTCTTAATGTGAGTTGCCAGCACTGCCAGTGTGATTGTAGGATCCTAATAAGGCCATAAGCAGCCAAAATATATGAAGTTTTATGATGGGGAAAGGTTACCAAATGCAGGAGATATTGTGGTGCCAGAAAACTGCAGTTATTCTTTATCAGGTTATATCAAAAGAGACAGAATTACAACACAGCCACATGATGCAGCTGACTTCTTAATGCACCAAGCATGTTTCATTTCCTCTGACAGTTTAATGGCATGTAAGTGCATCATTACATAAAAAAGCCCCACCTGTACTGATCCCTGGTAAGATAACCAGATTTTGCCATTGTAAATAGAGTTTTGTAAAGAGAAATGCATGAAAGGCACACTTTTTTTTTTTTTTTCCTAGGTGTAAAACACAAGAAGAAGATTGAGTGATTTGGATACTGAATCACTGATTTGATGTCTAAGCTAGTTACTGATTTAATACTGCACACTTCACCTGCTTATGGTGGTATTAATGAATTCTACATGCTGTGTTCTTCATGCAGTTCCGTATACGCTCCAGTCATAAAATTAGGCAATAGAATTTGACATTAAGAAATCTGAAAAAATATATATATATGTATATATATATTTAATTTTGATATTTAAACCACAGAATGCTTATTTTTAAAAATTCTATTGCAGAAATCAAGAGGGAGCCTATCTCCCTCAAGGCTTTTGAAAAAACTTTGATGAATATTTTGGTTCCAAAAACCTGAAGAATTTACTGCAATTTACTTTGGATAGAGACAGTTTTTAGATATCTGAGATCAAAGGTTTTTTGCTGTTTGAAAATCAATCAGCTTTTTATTGAGCTATAGACATAATGTTGGCATTTCAATAATCTTCAAAGAATGAGATCTGCTCTGATAACTATCATATTTATTACATTTCTCTCAGAGAATCATACTGCTTTGTAGGTGGTTGACCTTAAGATATAAATTCCCCGAAATTTTTCTTCCTTATATTTTGCGGAATCAATTATTGTAATCTTTGGGGGGGGTGTGTGTGCTAGAATTTGTATTTGGTATTTTACAAAAGCCAAATACATTGCTCTTGCCCAGGTTTTATATTTTGAGACCACAATCCTGACTGCTACTCAACATGGGAAGACTCCTGTTCTCTTAAAGAATCTCATCATGTCAGAAGCCTCTGGAACAGGTTACACAATACATGCCTACCTCAGCATGTAGCAAACAGGAAAGCAAACACTGTTACATCATAGACACTCTAAGGATGAAGATATCTTTGCGTCTGTTTCATAATATATACTTAGTACAATTTTGGATTCATGTACTTCAGGGAACATTGTACATCATAACATTTCAGTCAAGTCTTTAAAAATAATTTTCTGGTTGACAGAACATCCCATTTTGGTTTTCTCATATTTAAAATATTTGTCGCATAATAGTGGAATTCGTAGAATAAGCACACTCAATTTTTATTTAGTAGTCTTCCCCCCAGGGTTAATTTCTGTTCAAGGGATGTAAAATTAGAATTTGTTATAAGTGACAGTAAAGATGAATTAGAATTCAAGTGTAATTGTCTGTGTGGAAAATCAAACTGCTAGGATTTCACTTTCAAAGTGATTCAGTATCAAATGCACACCATTAAGGATTACAAGGAAGTGCTTTGTTTTGTTGTATAAGGCCATTCCTACAAATCTGTAAAATGTGTTCTGTTCTTTTCAACTCTCCTTTAATTAAGTGGGTTTTTTTTTAAGACACCTGTGCAAGTACAAATTATTTAATAATTCTGTTGATTTTTTAAGATGCATTACTTGCTTTCTTTCTATACTGAAAGGAGTAAGCAATGATAAACAAAAGAGGAAAGTAAACAGATACGATTTTTTTATATGGACAAGGAATTACAATATTGAATAGTGCATTCTTGGTCTTCCCATTTCTCCATATAGTAAATGTAATCAGAAAGAAAATCTCAATATAGGAAAAACTGATAATCTAAATAGCAAACCTTTTCTCCCCCACTGACAGATGCTTTGAATTACATGGCAATTTACTAATTTTCAAGTAGCCTATTATCTTAATCTCAGTTCATATCAGCTATACAGGTCTTCCCAGTTTTTAAACTAGATTAACACCTGAAAAACACTGAACACTACACTGATTTAAATACTGATTTTTAAAAAGTTGTGCACTCTTTGGGAAAAATCATAAGCACTTCTTCTCTTTAATACCATGGGAGGAAGGTAAAGTGTTTATTTGGTTTACAAGGCAGCAACTCTCTCTGGGACTCAATGCATTGTGTTTTCCACTGTGACATGACAGTTAGATGTTAAATATTCTGGAAGACAGAAACAAGATTTAAATCTGTTCCAATCCACTTCTCCCAAACTGGAGAATACACTCACAAGAAAATTATGTTTTGTGACCTCTTTTTCCCTTGCACTAGCATATAGCAATTTACCATATTTATACCATTCTTCAGAATCCACTACAAAAACAACAGTTCTGGGAATACTTTTACATTTTGTATCTTCACTGATGAGATATTTCAGAATAGTAAACACTGAATCAATAGAAAAATTGGATAAGTGGAGAAGACAAATTTAGTGAAAAATTTCACAGTCAGTTCTCCATTACCTGAAAAAAAAAGCATTGTGGTGTGGAAAAAAAGTATTTTGTTTCTTTTCTTAGAGGATATATCACAAGTATTCAAAGCATGTGGCTCCTAATTCTATTTGTTTTTCAAAGTTCCCACTTCTGACTGCATTTTTTATAAAATGTCGTCACAGGGTAACTGAAATATCTTATAAACTATTAAAGCATTGTAGTAATCCATGCTTTGAGAATATTCTTATTTGCTTGATCAAACTTATTCTGGAGAGAAATAAGGTACAGCAGCAGCATCTTGGTTATCATAATTACACATTGATTGAATCTGCAATATTTATGAGTCCTGTTTTATGTGTATACTTAAAAGAATGAAATATATTTTAAATACTAGTAAAAATAACTCTCTGACCTGATGGAAAAGTGGACTGTGTGTTACAGGGATTCCTAAGCCACTGAAACACATCCCAAGGACCATATCATCGGGCGCATCCATGCTGTAACACCGGCATTTACTAGCAAGTAGTTTCTGAACAGCTATTCTGCTGAAAACCATCCTGAGTAAAAAAAGCAAATGAAACGTATAAGACAATAACTACTAGAGAAGCCAAATGACTATAATTAATAAATATTGCTAAATGATATAAAACTGCAAGACAAAATGTAGCCCTCTGGTACAACATATCTGAAATTTTAAAATTGGAGAAATCAGTACTGACAAGTAGTGCAAGAGGCATTTTCTGAAAGATAATTACTTTATATAATGAAAATTAATTATACCAATTATGCCAATTGTTGTTATTCCAACAATTATTTAGCTAGCTACCATTTTTACTGCAGTTGATAATTTCTCCCAAATTTGGCCAGGACTTTAAAGGGATATTCTCCTCTATCGTACTCAAATGTATTGTCCAGTAAGTTATCATGTAGCAATTAAATGAAAAGAACTCTAAACCTGAACTGTCATTCCTTGAATCCTCGGTTCTACAGAGTTCTCTCCATAAGTGAAAAATGTTCCTTGAAGTCATTGCAAGGCTATTCTGTTCATCCTAACTTTCTTCCTCATCTAAATATCAACCAGAGCCTGGAGCTGTTACATCATTATCACTAAAATAAGCCTTCAGTAGACCAGAAACATGATGATGTCTTAAATTCAGCAGCTGAGGGAATATACTGTTGTCTAGTATTCCATAGCTGCCTTTTCTGAATTTACATCATCCACCCAGTCTGGTCAGAATACCAGGTCCTCTAGCTACTACAAGTTGTACTAAAAAGATTCACACTCTGAAATCACTGCATGGCTTTCACAAGTTCATTCACTCTATGACAATCCTTCACTTGACACTGGGCCATGGCAAGACTTCTACGAATACTGAATGCTAAGGCAAAAAGACTGACCTGAGAATATTGTCAGATTAAAGTTGTAAAAGACTCCATCACTATCATTGCAACCTTGAAGACTGCATGTATCATAAAAAAAAAAAAAAAAAAAAAAAAAGGACAACACAATAGGAACTCATATCTCAGTACTCAGATCAAATAGAGAAGGAAGAATAAGCCTGGGACTTGTGACCAGCACGTGTTGCTACACAGAAGGTGTGACATAAATTACACACATTTGGGCTATATACTTGCTAGTTGAATATCTGGACTGTGTCCCTTCAGTTATATAGAATTCTTAACTTACAATGAACCTTCTCAAAATTAGGGTATGGAGCAAGATGGATGATCTGTGTCTCTATCTGCTCAAACCAGAGAATGAAAATAACCCCCAGATTTCCACATCTAGATGACAGAATAGAAACTAAGAGATAAACGCTAAAAAGATGTAGAAGTATAAGACTGGTAATGAACAAACATACCAGCACCAGCAGAAAGTTTGCTTCTTAACTCAAGCATAAACCCTACTTAAGTAAGATCATTGCAACTATGCAAAACAATGAGAAGGCCAGTCAATTGATTTTTACTTACTCATGGATGGATAAGAATCTAGTAAGTTATTATAGCCATTACTTTTCACAGCGTAAGACACTAAGGACATTCAGACATCCACACTACTTGCTTTAGACACACAAGATGGACAGATCAGAGTCTTACGATCATTCTTATTGCAACATAAGCCAACCTGAAAGTTCATATACGTGTTAATTTAAGCCAAATTTTGCATACAATCACAGGGATCCCTGTGTCTCATGCATGAGATCAACCCACAATGATTCTTTTCTATGAGAAACTATTTTCCAGGACATCAACATCAAACTCCTTGCTCAGCCACCTCTCCATAAATCACCACGTGAAGTTCAAAAACAGAAGGAGAATCACTATCATTTTTCTCCATGTTTGGACAAAGAAAGAGAACAGGAAAGAATATTCTCATTGCAGCAATTTGTATCCCTAGGTGTGCTGCTTTGGGTTCTCCTGCAAACTCCACAACAGTTCAGATCACAAGTGTATTTTTTTAAGCAACTATCCCAATTGTCTCTGCTTACTACACTTTGAATCACATTGTAAGATGGTCTCTGAGTATGCAGAATGAATTCCATCAGTTGAAATGAGGCTGCGTGATGTGTATCAGGAAAACATATGGTGCAGATAACCAACAGGCACTCAGTTCACAGGACCAGTCAAGCCGAAATGACCCCGCCTGAAACATGCATGGTCCTCAGCACCAACTGTTTTGCTCTACAAATCTGTTCCCAATGGGCAGCACAACTTCTTACTAGTTAGGACATTTGGGTCTGTGAGCATCATTACATTTAATTATACTAGGAAACATCACTGTTTCTGTTGAAACTGATTTGTGTTATAATTAAAAACATTTACACTCAAAGCAGGGACTGATGTAGATCTCAGTAGGAGTTTAAATAAATTACCCTCCGCCGCCAGTGATATAACTATATCCTCCAGTTCCCAAGCCGTAACCGTAACGCTCTCCAAGAAATACTGGTTCTTTTGGGTCATAGCAGCTGAGCAATTTTCGGAGCCTGAAGATACTATAATATGAAAATCCATTAAAAAAAAAAAATTAATCATGTAGACATTCATTTTGAAACAGACATTGCTAGCCTAAATGGCATTCCAGTAAATAGCACAAAAATGACAGAATAATTTCAGAAATTCTACAAAAAACAGAGATACAAACTTTTAAACAGAAATTTATGATGGATTATTTACTATGAGATATGATCGCTGACTTTGGTCAAATGATGAATCAATTAGCTTAAAAATATTTTTCTGAAGAAGCAAGCAAAGTTTCTCAATAAAACTGAGTCTCATCTCAGAGCAAACATGAAATTATTTTTTCCGAACAGTGGCAAGATCTTTGCAAATTATCTTTTCTCCCAGGAATTGAAAAACAAAAAGGTAGATTTAGTTATATGAATATTGCTTTATCTACAGTTATAGCCTCTTCCAAATTCTTCTTCTGTCACATCATTTACCGTAAACTATTATCTTGAATCACTTATTCTCATCTTCATGACCATGTGATCCCTCTGGTTGATCACTGTGCCTTATTTCTCTTACACTACAGTGTCAGCTTTCATGTGAATGGGATCTAAATTCCTAACTAAATTCCCAACTAAATCTAACATTTTCTAAATGCAAGTCCCTGGACACAGTTCTGGGTGACTTTGACAACTGACTAGCTTACAGACCTTTCTTCTGGCACATTTAAGTGAGGAATACATCTTAGAAAGTGTATTAGCAAATGACTAAAACCAATCAGCTCAGACATGCCTACATTGAAGAATCACAACACATGACAATTTGTAATCATATTTGGACTATATGATTACATAATCACACTAATATGCATAGTTTTTATCAAGTTACAATATTACTTTGTTTATAAAATTAGTCAAGGAATGCTGAAGGAAAGCAATAATTTTTTTCCTTGAAGGAATATAAATCTACGTTAATAAAATAGCTGTACCTCTTAAATACAGAGGAAGACATGAATATTGCTAAAACTCCTATTGACATGAACAGTGGTAATTCCTGACATATTGCAACATGCACCTTATCAATGTGTCATCATCCACTATGACCAACCAGGGAGTTCTGGGAGAGCTATGATTCAAAAACCTTTCCAAAATGGCAAAAGTTTTCCCACAGTGACCTAGAGGAAGAGGAATAACAGAATATGTAAATTTATATAAAATGAGATTTTGTAATAAACAATTATTCGTGAATTAAATAAATATTTTACTATAACTAATAAACTATATTCCAGCTAATTAAGCTGTTGGACAATACCTGGCAAACTGCTACTCCTAAATTTCCAAAACTGTAAAATGAGGAGACTATGATAGAAACATGTTCTGCAAAACACACCAAGATATCTTCATAGTATTTCATGATGCATCAAGCAGGTCCACTGCTTGCCTGTAAATATTCAAGTCTACATTAATCTACTGTACTCATAACCAGCAACTCAGGTCCTGATGACTTCACCAAGGAAAGGTCTTAACATTTATCACAAGACTATAACAAAGTTGAGAGTTAAAACACCCTTTACTAGGAGTTGAGAAGTGAAACACCCTTGTTCAGAATGAGCAGGACAAGAGAAACAGGAAGTTTCAGACTTCTACTGAATCTTTTTTAGATCTTGGAAAAATCTAATTGCAAACAGCCCTTATTCATCTAGATTACAGTTGATTGTCTAAAGCAATTAGTGCTATCATTCTTACAATTACTAAACAAGCATTAAAAAATAAGGATAGGATACTATATTCAAAGCTGCTTCCAGTTAAAATATTTCTTGAGAAAATGCAGTAACTCTCAGCCTAAGAAATGAAGTCCTGGCTTTGCTGATTTTGTGAAACCATGAACTTAATGCAGACTAATATATAAACATCTACAAAATCAAAACCAAGATTTCTATATTATATTCCATGACAAAAGATGGACAAAAATAGTATTAGAGTAAACTCAGCACAATTTGTTTAGTTTAGAATGCCAGTAGCCCACAGGTCCCACTGCTCCCCACAGCAATGCTCAAAGGCCAAAGACAGGAGGTCCCTTCCCCCTGGTGTGACTCTAACTACTGGGCACGGCTTCTATAGATGATCCACACATGCCCAGCAGGTCTGCTACCTCCTGAAAACACTCACTGGTTGCACATGTCACACTGCACCTGTGCAAATGGAAATCCCTGCCTATTCTCTCTCTGCCTCTAATAGACCCTGTGGAGGACAAAAAAAGGGCAGCTGGAAATAAGCCAGAGATCAGAACAACTGACCTAGTGGGCCAGACAAAGATAATAGGCCACAGCTTGGACACTTCTAATTCAGAAGCTGAGTAGTAGCCTGTAGCAGAGACTATAAGCCTAAGAACAACAGATCAAATGAAAGAAAAAGCCCTAAAACTAATAAACTCATGGAAGCCATCATATCCATAGCTTTTTCTCTATTTAAACACAAAGTAAATTACTCTAAAACCACATTATTTGTCAAAAAAAAAGATCTTCCAATCTTAAGATTTAGTTTTTGTGCTTAAATCAAGACATACTAGGCACAAGCATATAATATTTGAATACCACATGGCAAGTAGTTTATGCTCAGTAACCAACTGGCACTGTCTGAGGTCTTTTGACATAAATCTATGACTTTTGCTACCACTGACAATCTTACTCAAGATTGTCAATAACTCAAGAGTTATTACTCTTACCTAGAGTAATAACACCAATTTTTGTCTCCTGGAGTATACCAGTGTACCATGCTTTCATACTCACAGTATGTAGGTTTCTACTAAAAAGAACATTCTACCTACATAGGTGAACTGTACTTTCCATCCATTTCCTGTGTGGCAAAAGCATTCTTTTAGTTTAGGCTGGACAAATGTGCTAAAGAAATACAGAATCTCTAAACATGAAATATACATATCATCCATAAAACTTACCATCTTTAGACAGCTATTTGTGCAAAACTGACAACAGCCAATAGCTCACCTCTGTCAGTATTAGGTATGCCTAAATCTATAGTAGGAATGGAGATGTCTGCATAATCACTGTAGTATTCAATAAGAGCAGCTTCTCTTTCCCAAGTCTGCTTTACAACTGGTACTGCAAAACAATCGTTGACATTGAAACATAAGTAACTTGATTAAAATAAGTACTTGGTCAACATGTTTATGCACCTTGTTAACTGACGTATTCCTTCACATGGTAATGAAAATGCTGTTTCAAATACAGCATCATGGTTCTAAATGTTCGTTCTTTTTTCTTGCCTACAATATTTAGGGAGAAACATTTTTGCATTTTTATGAAAGCCAGTCAGGGCAGTTTTATCTATATCGTAACAGATTTTCTTTTAAAATATGACCCTAGTTTCATTCATATTACATTGAAAACTGTGACGTTTACATTTATGCTAATCCAAGTATGGAATTCATTACTTTTACACTTGCTGTGGTAGACTTTATAGCACACATCAGCATGAACACTATCACAGCTCAATCATTCTTCCAGTATTGAAAATGTCGCATTTTAAAAACAGCACATACAACTGTACAGCATGTAAAATATTCTGAATCAGAAACAGACCAAATGCACCTTTTCAAATACTACGCTTGTGTTATATACATCATATCTGACAGCAACACCATGTTAATGCTCAAAAGCACCTGTGTCTGGAGACATACTCACAGAAGGACATTTATAAATACCATACAACCAATTTTTATCCCATGGAGATTCTTTTCAAAGGAGGACTGCTTAATGCTTCTCTACAAGAGAAATCCTTTTCTTATTAGTTTGCCATTTGACATAAACATTTAAAATTGCTCATACAAAATTCTAATAATGATGCTACAAATGTTTAAATTATATCCAGAAATTAATAAATCATGGGTAACACACAAAAAGCCAAACACCTGCAGGGTGTTTGGAAGAGAATGATCCAATTAAAATCAATGATTTTTTTCCATTTTAAAAATTAAACCGTCAGGACTTAGATGAACAACTACTCTGAAACACTGTGCATTCTGCTGTCTGTCATTGTTTGTCGACTTTACATTCTTTGACACCACCCCATAGGTCTCATTAGAAGTAGCTAGCTCTTTAAACAGAGGAAATATTTACGTAATTTCCCATTGTTGCTACATAACTCTGATGCTTGTGAACAACTCATTTTAGCCCCTTGCTGGAATCATCCATCACCTAATTTGATGTTTGCTGCCTACCTACTTGCTCACTTTCCTCTACTCTGATCACCCAGAGACTTGTAGGATTTATTATTCTTGATTGACCAACAGTCAGTTTGATAAGACTAAAACGAATTGAAAGGTGACTGTTAAGATAATAAGAACTCAATGCACTAATGGAAAGGCTTTAATATTTGGAAAACGTATAATTCCAGTTCTGTAGTGCAATGGATGATACTGCTTTTAAGTGTTTTAGACACTTAAAACTGCTCTCAAATTTTTGCATTAAAAAGTCCAAAGGGAATTACGTACAAAAAATACGTTCATATAACATGACAGTGGAGGTTTGAAATGCAAAGCCAGGAATTTCACAATACATTAACTCTACCTCCCATGTACTAAAAAGTCACATTACATCATATAATGACTGCATAATCATGCATTAACTAACAGAAAGTGCCATGTAAACTTTTTTTTTTCCAAATAGAATTAAAAAAAACAAGTAGGCAGGAAATTATTTTCTTATTTTGTGGAAATGTTTTATTTCAAAAGTGTTTCTCAGAAGAACAAAATCAGAAAGCTTTCAGAAAGGCCCCAATACAGAAATGTCACAGATATACAAAAAGCTTTCAACCTTCACCTGGCAGAAGAGACACACCTGTAAAGGCTGTTTCACCTTTCTCCAACCAAGGACCTCAAATTCAGTAGGGTGCTTTAACATATAGAACTATTTGCTATTATGGACTGAGCCTCTCAATTTCTTCAGTGAAGTCCTCCTTTTTTGTGTAAATGAAAAAAATTCACTGAAGCAAGGATGTGAGTCTCACCTCAGTTAAGTGGTCTAACAAGGAGGCTACTAGCTAAAGTGTCTTTCTCTTTTCCTTGCTTGTTTTGATGGAAGTGTCACCATCCAGACTAATGTCTATTCTAAACTGAATCCCACAATACTTCATAATTTCTTACAACTCATATGTTCCAAAGAAAGAACAACACTGAAATTTCTGACTAGCTGTTTATGCAAATATTTATCAATATGTATTAATACTTGTGATCACACAGAATTTTTAATACCGCACTACAGAGATACTTATTGTCCTGGTTTCAGCAGGGATAGAGTTAATTTTTTTCCTAGTAGCTGGTATAGTGCTGTGTTTTGGATTTAGTATGAGAATAATGTGGTAACACACTGATGTTTTAGTTGTTGCTAAGCAGTGTTTATACTAAGTCAAGGACTTTTCAGCTTCCCATGCTCTGGCGGCTGCACAAGAAGCTGGGAGGGGGCACAGCCAAGATAGTTGATCCAAACTGACCAAAGGGCTATTCCATACCACATGACATCATGCTCAGTAGATAAACTGGGGGCAATTGAACGGGGGGCAGCAATCACTGCTTGGGGATGGGCTGGGTTTTGGGCGGCGAGTGGTGAGCAGTTGCATCACTTGTTTTTCCTGAGTTTTGTTCCTCTCTCTCTCTTTTATTGTTTTCCTTTTCATTGCAATTATTATTATTTCATTTTATTTTATTTCAGTTATTAAACTGTTCTTACCTCAACCCACGAGTTTTCTCACTTTTACCCTTTCAATTCTCTCCCCTCTCCCACTGCAGGGGGAGTGAGCGAGCGGCTGTGTGGTGCTTAGTTGCCGGCTGGGGTTAAACCATGACACTTACAGAAGGCCAGTTCTAAGCTCTAATTATATTTTATTTGTGCTACTTCTAGAACCCTGATGCATGTTTGCAGTCTTGAAAGTTTCTTATATAACCATATATGGTATGTGTAAGAAGGAAAGTTGTATCTGAAGTAAATTCTGAAGTAAAATTTAGCTGCTTTTGCACATCGAATTCCAAGCCTTAATGTTGCACTAATGTAGTTTTTGGCATACAGTAAAAAATGACTTACCAGGTAAAAGGAGCTCTCTGAATCTGGCATGCGTTAATCTTTCAAAATCCTGAGTAAGATTACCCTCTATTACATAACACTGGAAGCTGTGAGGAAAGTTCAAGAATTTTCCTCACTGAGTCTTCAACAGGTGTTTCTTGAAGGATGTTTACACTATCTTTTGGAAGCCTTGTGTTCTTTTCTGACTTTCGGGTGCAGGGGGGGACGGACGACGGGGACGGTTTGTTTGTTTTAATTTTGATGTAAGGAAATAAACATGGATCCAGAAAGGAGAACTCTTCAGTGAACTCCAATTACAGGACAGTTAATTTTGTTATGTCAAAAGCTACTTTAAAGATAGCCTAATGATTAGGTGATTAAAATACTAGAAATGTGCTTTCATCAAGTGCAGTAAAATTAAGAAAAAAATTCCATAAATCTTATTTTGAAGAAAAAAAAATAGCAACATGGCAAATAGCCTAAATTTAGAACCTACAGTTTTGGATGCATTAGCAAAGGGGGACTTAGTTAAGAAAAGAGCTTTTATCTTCACCCTCTCCTCTGACAATAGCTGTGGCAAACCCCCAAAATATTCGGTACAACTACTAGCCATTACTTCAACTTGGAATTTTTCCTTCCAAGTTTTGTAGACACTGGATCTACCTCAACTTAGCTGAGCCTTACCATGTATTAGCTGAAGCTGAGTGTGTCTGTGCCTCTGAGAAGGAAGTTAATACCTACTGGACATATCTTGTTGGGCTGTGCTAGTTGTTTTGGTTGTTATTTTTACCATGGATATCATGGTCATACTTTCATGGTGACAATCATTACTTGTATAACACTACAATTTCCAGATGCAACACACTGTACGTTGCACACTTGGGAGACTCTTGATCTGGGCCGTGGCTTGGACAAAGTAACTACAGATGACCACGTTTCTACAAGAGACAAAATTTCCCATTCCAAGCATTATAAAACACCTGTGCACATCCAGTTGCATACGGTGACAACAGACAGAGGCAATATGACAGCATAAGCTGTTCCATCTTTTACTGGAGGGGAGGGCAGGACAAAAGGAAGGAGGAGGGGAGAGAGCTTTCAGCTTGTTCAAATTTCTAAATCAGCCACCATGCAGCTGCACAATCGTCACTGCTAGTACAAGGAACAGAACTGAACCAATTATCTGGGGGAAACACACTAAAGGATATTAATAGCTTCTATATTAATTAATATTGCAACAGCTCCAATTTACAACAATATAAACTAACTTTATGCATATTTTTAATTTAGGTATTCAATTTCAAGATTTTTGCCAACCAATCACTAATGATGAAACATCAAACGACCACAGCTTTTCATCTTAAACGTTTCACAGCACTCCTGAAGAACTCTGAATAGCAAAAAAAATTTTACCTAAAGAATGAGCTGTTTACAGTTCTGAAGCTTTCATGTTTCCCAGTGGATTTTGCAAACATTTAGTCCCAAAGAGCTACAGAGACAGCATATATAAGCTTGTTTTTTAAATATTAATTTCATGAACTATATTGCATAGAACTACTACCTTGACTAACCAACAACTTACTTCTGTCTCCATGAAATTTCTGACATGTTTTTACAGCAACAAAGACATCTTCCTTTTTCACTGGCTCTCCCTATAGGAACAGAACAAAAAAGAATTTTGTAATTGTAGGCTCTGCCTCTAACATTTTATAGGATATGTATGCCCATGCATATAATAAAAAAGAAAATATCTTTTCATTGTATAGCATATCAAGTAGAATAGTGTACCAATAATACAGTAGAAAGTACATTTTTGTCTCTTGAAGAAAAGGTCATTAGTGGTTTAAAATTCCTGAAATAACATTATTGAAATGTTATTTTTTCCATTGATGTAGTATTCTAACATGAACTAAAACACCTATCATTAGGAAAAGAGAATGAGTAGTAGAACTTGTTGAACTAAGAATGATTCATCTGAAAAAGAGTATTTTCTTAATTTCTTTGAAATTAATCACTATGAGAACATGTTGAACCGTATCATACTTGGAAAAAGAAGCTTAACTGCTACACAGTAGAAATCTTTGCATTTTCTCAACTCTAATAAAATCATTTAACCTTTTTTATTTGTTTTCCTTTTTGGCACCTTGAATTTTGCTCTCCTGGAGGCATGGAACACTTTTTGGCCTCTAGCAACAGTTAACCCATAATATCACAAATGTACTCTCCTAGAGGTGGAAGAGATGGGCTGTACTTGAATGCACCAAATACTACAATACGTTTTATCTTTAGCCTCAACAAGTTTTAGATTCCCATCTGTGAAAAAAGTTTATCTATACTTCAGTATCTCACAGAAATGTGAGGGGAAATACTTTATAGATCATGGGCTGCTCAAACATTGTGGTAGAAAGTCCCATTAAAGCATACGCAATATTTGTTTGCCAGGAAATATCCTGTGTCATGGAAGGTTGAAAGCATATCCAAAAATAGATAAATGCTAAACAAACTTTTTTTTTTAACATATTGAAAAATATTTTCTTAAGGTTTGAGATCTTTAAATTTTTAAAGATTATGCATTTTAGTAAGAGTTTTACCTTTACTAAGAAAGTGGTATTTAAAATATGGTACTTACACAAAGTGGCAGAAAATTACTGAATGTTGTTGCACAGTGATCAACCTTATACGAGTTCACGTCATCTGTGCAGAACTCTGGCACTGGAGTAAGATGTGGTCCTTCCCCTTTCTGCCAAATATACAGGGCAATCTATCAAAATAGAGAACATTTATATCAGTAATGAAACTGGATAAAAATTCTCAGGGCATACAAAGAAATCATATTACAGGACAAACTTAACTGAAAAATGCTGTAGAAGATTTGTCCCTTGGTTAACTATCTGCATACCTTACTTCTTGCTCATGTTTCTACAGCCAACATGTAATTTTTTTGCTATAAAAGAAATTCTGTAGACAGACAAGTTTTAAATTTTTTTTCATAGAATTACAACTAGTTTCATATATTTAAGCATGTCAAAACAACTCATCGTTAACTTTTATAAGAAGTGGAAGAGTGAATATTTACACCTTCGTTTAAAAGTAAACAAAAATCCTTATTGTGTTGCTCTTAAAATTATTTTGATAATTTGGAGTAGCTAGGCCTGTTTCATCCTATGTGGCAATTTTCAGCTTTTCAAAATAGAGCCATTCTCTGGTGACAATTTAAACTGCCTGAAATCAGTAATGAAACTCTGAGAAGTTATAAAATACAGTGAAGGATAATGTAATAGATATGCTACCCTATAGTAGACTCTTGTCCATTTTAAATGCAACAGCAAAAAAAAAGCCAACCAAAATTTAGAGAAAAAGGAAGAAGCAAACCAGTGATGTCTGAAGAAGATAAAAAAACCACCCCTTTGTATTTACATTCCATTCATAATAAAAATAATAATATTTCAATCTGTACTTCATGACACATCAAGAACACTTACACTTGCCCAACATTTCTACTGCAATACTTTTACACCGCTTATAACTTTGTCAGACTAAGTATTCAGGCAGGAAAGTTCTATGTTGGGTGCCTGCCTCAGACCAGTTAAAAGATTAACTTCATTTCATATAAAACTGTTCAGAAACTTGTAAGAACAAAATGAAGTTCTTAAAAATCTAAAAGGCAGAAAATAATATCTCAGTAAGTATGTGGATTCAGAGCTTCCCAGCTGCACTGCCATACACCCCCGATTCTGAATGCTTAGTCTCTTTTGAGGATAGGCCAACGATGTGAAAGCATCTTTGGACACGAGCTGTTTGAACTTATACTCAAGATAAAGGAGATCTGGATTCTAGGTTTGCTTCTGCCTCACTCAGACAGAAGTTACAGCTTCTAGTTTTCACAAGGGTGCCTACACCAACAAACCATAGATATTCTGGGACAGAGACTCTCCATGTTACCTCATGAAACTGAGTTACTGTGTAAAAAGTAAGATTCATGGAACCAACAAGATAGTGTAGCAAAGGGGAGCCTGACTCTACTGCACAGGGGGAATGGGACTCCTCCAAGGGAGGAAAATCAGTCTTGGGTTCTAGTTCTTGTTTCCCATGTTATTTACACATATTCCCAACGGCTCTTGCATGGAAAACAAGTTAAGTGCTTCATTGGACTATGGGACCAGACCCAGCACACACTAAAGGCAATGAAAATGAGTCTCCTTTTCACTGTTTTATGCCTACTTAAGAACTGTTAGCTTTAACCCCCACCAGGGCCAGAATTCAGCTCCTCTTTTAGCAAATAATGTGATCATTAAGCTATTATTAAGAGGGCACAATATTACCTTCTCCCCAGTGTTCAGGAAGAACTCAGCGCAAACCAAGAGCATTAAGTATGGTCTGGACAAGCCCAAGTCACCAAACCAATTACAGACTTCTAAGTTATAGATGATTATTTTCCTGTCCATCTCATTTAGGTCTCAACATTCTCAGAAACTCCCAACTACCTGCACACAGTCATTTCTGGAACTTAGAAAATAGAAGTGCCAGTTTGTTACAGGCCCTGTTAGGACTGGGGGCAGGCTTGAGAATACAATCATATTTTTGAAACTTAAGCTTCCAGATTTGAAAGATTTCGGACAGCAAACACCTAGGGTACAGTCACATACTAGAACACAATTAACTGATGACTTTTTAGCAAGTTGCTGATTGTAACTGGGCTGTCATAACTACATATGTGCTCTTAGACCACCTCAACTGCAAAGTAAAAACATTTAGTTTGATTGCATTGAAAAGAGTTTAATTACCGTATTTTTCTTTGTAATTGAGCAGATGCAGACAACTGGGAGCTGTGCGTACAAACATGGTCACTACTACTGCTCAGCTGATAGTGACTTGCTAAACCACTGTAACTCAGGTGCAGGTTCTTTCAATACAATGAGTTTTGTAGTTTGCAAGTTCTAATTTCTCTTAGCCTCACCATTATTAAGTGGTCTGTTTATTTGCTGTTTTAGCAATGCTTCTGAAAACACAGATGATCTTAGCATTACAGATGAGTTCAACAAAGTACTAAAGGGAAAGACCACTCTATAGGGAAGAAAACGCATAAGCATGAGTGGCAGTTAAGACAAGTACTATTGATAGTGCTTGGAGTAGAGGAGTATGGAAATGACATGTAACACATACATGCTCGTGGTAAGAGCAGCCAATAAACACATATACATCTTCAAGGTTATCTTTTTGCCTTGTCACCACATTCACATTATGGGATGTAAGTGGTTCTTGACCCTGCCTTGTAGCTGGAAGACTACATAACAGCAAGGGATGTGATTTCTAAAGAGCTTTCAGTACAGTTTAAGATTGTATTAGTTCAGGATTCAGCTATTCAGAATTAATGTCTATCACATAAACCAACAAAAAGCAATGCTCCTGCAGCACAAAGAATATTTAACAAATGTAACTTAACATGAATTATTTATGAAAGTTCATAATGTGCTAAGATTTCCCACTGAATAATGAAATCTTCAATAGAAAGTCTTAGAATGGTGTGAAGCTACACTTCAGAAGTGAGGTTAGAGTGCCATTTTAGGTTGTAGAACAGGATGACAGACTGTTCCCAAAACAATGGGAATGGATTTACAATAAAAAGACAAAAAATATTCTTAGCCTTAGTCCTAGTTCAAATCTAATGTTAGATATACAAAAAATCCATTATTCACTTCTAGTTTTGAATAAGCATCTGGGAATATGCTATATATCATGCAGTTACAAAAAGTGTAAAAAACAATCTACAAATGAGCAGCAGCATGACAAAAACCCTTTACCATATTTGCAAGATAGGCCTTCCAGATGGAAGATGATATAAATGTTATGGATGTTAAGAAATAGGGACTTGGAAAGTAGTAGGGTGAAAAAAACCTGATACAGAGCACAATAAAATACCAAGGACTAGAGGCACATGTTATCAGGACTCTGTCAAACTAAAACATTACTTAAAACATTTATTATCCTTCATAAATTTAAACAGTACACACAATCATTAAAGATCACAGATTATATCCTTTGATTTGTTGTCAGTCTTGATTCGCACAAGAAGGGCGTAAAGATAAAAATGATTTAAGAAAGAGAAGATGGTGATTTATAAAATAAATGAGGGGGAATGGAACTGTCTCTAGGGAGACACGAGACTGTGCAGAAAGAATAACTAAAGGGCTGAAGTAGGTTATCAGTAGCAATAAATTTGAAATGAAACATATGCAAAGAACTGCTAACAGAATAAAAAGTGGATGGAAGTAATTTTGCCAGTCGAGTGATCAATTGTTTTTCATTAAGCAATCTGTGGCACATAAAAGAAATGTCTGCTAATGATTTTTTTTTTTATGACACTATGTTTAGAGACTTTGTTAGTGCTGAGGTAGACTGGAATATTGGGAATATACGAATGACTTTGAGGTAACTTACAAAAAGAAGATTAACAGTGTGAAGCCCAAGGTCTTGCATTCATAAAAATTAACAAGAGGAAAGAAACAGCTTGTTGGCTTGTTTCACGTAGAAAAATGAAAGCTGAGAGGGGTCCAATTGCTTTTGAGAAATACATCAGTCAAGGAGGGGAAACTATGTGAAAGAATAGTATTGGCACAAACCCAAATTCATTTCAATATGCTACCAATTTATAAATACACTGTAGATTTATGTTGGAAATAAGGAGGTTTATAACCATTACAGAATAAAGATCTGGAACAGCAGCAGTAGTTTTAAGTAAGGTGAGTTTTTTTGTGGTCTGGAAACACAGTTTATAGCTGCCTTTCAGGAGTTTTAAAAAATTAAAACAAATTCAACATCACTCATAATTTCAGGCCAAAATCAGCAAGCTTATTCCAGATTCATCCTCCCCTTCCACCCTGGTTCAGGAGTTCACTTTGGTGACAGCAGAAAACCATGGGCTGCACAAACATTTTGAAGGCAGAAAAAATAAAAAAGCAGCACTGATATTCTTTCAGATCCCCCCACTCCTTTTTTCTCATGTTCTTTCAGTCAACTCACTTATGCTCTGAAAGACCTAGTGGCTACCTTTTAAAACTGTTGCAAACCAGAGGCAAAAAAAAAATTTCCAGACTTCCATGCTGCAAGTTGCAGAGTTGATTGTTCACACAACAGTTAGGTTCCCCAGACTATTTAATCCAAACTCCATCATATTTAGCTCTTCAAGTCTGATTTAGAAAGTGAGTGAGCCTGGCTGGTATCTGAGATACTATTCATGTCAGCTTATGCTTCATGAATTGGAAGTTTCTCTCCTTCTTTATAGATAGATACCTCAGAAGGTATCTATCTATAAAGCCTAAGAAGATACCTCACTGTATACAACCATGTATGTATTCATATATGAATGCAATTTTATTCATTAATTCTTCTATGCCTGAAATATAGTTTTAAAGTATTATTCTAAAGGAAGGAAAATAAATTAAATATGCCATTGCATTCAAACTTTTTAGCAAACTCTAAGAAAATCTGTTATTTCCATTATCATTTATCACCATTCAAATACATAGATTTGAGACTATTTTTTCTTTCATTACATCACTGCTTACCTCATGCTTTAAATCTATTGTAAAGTCTGACTTGAGTGGTTCACTTTTCAACTTCTTTGCAAGCCTATACAATTAAAGATGAAGAAATTTACTCAAAAAAACATATTAAAAAAATCAGTCACTAGTGTATGCAGCAAAGTCTGGCTGGTACTACTGCCCATCTTAGGGATGGGGTGGGGGGAACACAATTCTGTATTTATTGTCCCAAGAAGTAGCTTATATTTCTTTTTCATATCAATTTTTTTTTTTCATCTGAGCACAGTGTGATGATGTTAATATTAGTTTTCAGCACACACATTTTGAAACATTTTTCCTGCCCAAGAAGAAAGTTCTCATCTGGAGTAGATGGACAGTCTGGCATAACATTTTCAACAGATTAAAAACAGCAGTGCGTTTGAAGCTCAATATTGATCAGCATCTCAAACTTCAGACAATATTCTCTTTTTGTGTATTCCAAAGCACAGTATTTAGGCACCTTCAATTTATGAAAGCATCAATCCTTGCTACAGCAAGATGCATACAACTTCTGAAATCTATGAACTTTTCAAATCTCATTTAAAAACTAAGCATCTAATCTGAAATAAACATCTAGGTTGTCTCTACAGCATGAGAGAAATACTTCTACAGGGCAATACAGTCAACACTAAGATCCAGGAATAAAACTGCTGTCTGTGGGAGACTACATTTTTAAAATGACAAGAGATGGTATTGAACTAGTTGAACGACTAGTACTGGACAACTATTAACTAGTTGACAGGACGTTAACATTTAGATAGGCAGAGTGAAGCAAAATAAATCACACGCACAGCAATGACACAGAAATCTATTTCTGTATCCTCGTCTCCTAATGAATTCTTAAGTGTTTATTTATAATAATTATGCTTGGAATGTGTAAAATAAGGAAGAAATGGAATTTTATCAAAGGAGTATTTTCTGGGTAAGTTTATAGTGGGAGCACGAGTCTATGTAGGCATACCTAGAGCTAGTTGTACGTTACTGTGCCTGGTTGAACATCTTGCTATGCACCTCAGATCCTCAAACTAAAGTAGACTTACACGTATTGGCACAGTTGCTGATAATACAGGTGGCAGCAGCAAAAGCTCAGTGCAGGCTCTGAAGTCAAAACCATGAGAGGCCAGCCTGCACTGGTTGAGTACATCCCAAGCTCTCTGTCATAGCTAAGCTGCAACCAGCAGCTTCAATTCAAAGACAGCTCAAAATTAAAATTTGACTTTGCATATCTATGTGATCTGCAGTAAGACCTTCAAGTGCACTGCAGGCACACCTTCATCTTTTATAGAAAATATTAATCCATATGAAATCGTAACTCATTAAAATAATATTGATTAGCATCTAGAAAATTTGTATAAATTCAACACTCTTAATTACTATCAATAAACAATTAAGAAGTGATTAAAAATTCAATTCTTACTTGTTAACAAGTGGAATGCTAAGTGCCCAACCAGCAGCAAAATCTGGAAATTTAAAGACTGTAGGATTTTCAGCAAAGGCATAATGGTGAATTATTGTAGATTCTTCATCATATAATGCTTTACCTAAAAACCACTCCTGTAAAGGAATATAGGAAACAATTTTGTTCATCCACAGCATCCTTTTAGTGAAGACTACGACTGCATTCATGCTGAATAAAGCAAACCTGAAAACAGAAACAAGGGAAGCATATCGTTCACAGTAATCCAGACAAAAATTATACTTGGTAAGAATGAAACTAAAAGCAGTTCTCTTGAGTTCAGGTTCACACTGTATTTTCAAAACTCCAGCATATGCCCTGAATTCCACCTGTTCAAAGAGCACTGAATCCAAGAATCATAGAAGGGCTGAGGTTGGAAGAAGCCTCTTGAGATCATCTAGTCCAATCCCCCTGCTCAAGGAGGGTCAGCCAGAGCAGGTTGCCCAGGACTCTGTCCAGTTATGTTTTGAATACACTCCACAACCTCTCTGGGCAACCTGTTCCAGTGTTTGACTGCCCAAACTGACTACTGATTAGACAAGACACTCAAAAGCATTGCATTCAGGAACTTTATATATATATCCATTTTGAATTTCCATCTGTCTAGCCTCTTTTACACTAGGGAACTTAAAAAGCAAATACATTTAAAATACCTTGGTCTTCAAAACAATTAAATGAAGAAGGTCCCAAGTATGCACTTGTACAGTAAAAAATTAAGTAGTAATATTATAATTAGTTTTTAATAACAGTGCTTAAGAATTTACTACTGACTCTGCTGTATCTGAAAATAATTAACTAACTTAAATACTACTTCTTTAACATTACTGTCAGTTGTCTTAATCTTTGTTTAGAATCAATATAAAACAAGTATACCTCCAAATTTTTTGCAGAATAAGGACTGTAACGAAGGGAAAAAAGAATATATGTGTATATATAAAATTTTTAAAATAATATATCTATAAATTGCTTTTCAGGCCTACAAGTACAAATGATGAATCAGAATTCTGAATCACCTTAGTGGTTATATTAAATCTTTAAAGTGTGAAGTTCTTTGCATTATGACAGTAACTCAGGCTTTTCTTTTTCCTGACAATTTACAAGTTTATCACTAAAATAGATTCAAAGTTATGGCAACTGTTTTTTCACAAAAGAGTCTCTTTCTCCATCCTCCTGCCATACTTGATTTTTCCCCTCCTTTAAAGGGGCAGCTATCAGCAACAATGAAAAATTCCTTCAAGGCATTAGCACAGTTCACACACTTGACATGAGGTAAATAAATAATTTACACAAAATTCAAGACAAAAGGGAAAATATTCAAGCAAAATACTGTAGAAATATCCGGGGGGGGTAGGGGGTGGGGGTGTCTAACCCCAAGAGTATCTTGCTTCCCAGTAGCCATCTTTCTAACTCCAAGCAGATGTTGCTATACAGACTGAGCTAAATTTTATAGCTGAATTGAGGAGGAAGAATAAGTGAGATTCGGCCAGGGCGCAGCAGTCAGCAAACAGCAGAAGAGACGTCTGCATGCATGAGGAGACACCTACAGCCAAAACCGACTGGCTGAGCCTGGCAGGAGCCTCCTCCACATGCCTCCTGAGGCTGAGAGGTGCTCACGAATCTGTTGAGGAAACAGCCAAAGTTAAACTCACACTACCCAATATATGGAGAAGGTAAGGGTGAAGATTTTTTTCCACCATTTTTTTAACCACCTTCATAGGAGTTGCTACCTGGTAGCTACTTACTCAGCCTGTGATTTAAGCCTTCAATCACAACAGACCCTGTTTTCTCCTTCCTTTATTGGAAGGATTCAATAGTGTGCACTGGAAGGTTTAAAAAACAAACAAGATACTGGGAGGTAAAAGAAAATGGGCAAACATACTAACTTTTATGCACAAAGATGATTGCCTTGAAAGAATCAAAATAGTTCTTTAGAAGCATTTGTACACACCGTTTTTTAACTCTTCTAGGGCCTCCAAGGCTTCAAAAGGTTCATAACACAAGCACACTATTCTGTTTCAGAAATAGGTACTAAATATTAACATTTTAATATGACAATACCATCTGGAGAGAATCCTTTTCTGGATCTCCACTTCATTATGCTACACAGTGAATAAAAATCTTTACTTATCCTAATTCTGCATGCTAACGTCTACACCAAAACAATCTACGGATTAAAAAAAAAAAAACCAACCTTACTTTCCTTTCTCTATAAAACATAGAAAATTAAACCCATACATACACCTTCCTCCGGCTTTCACATAATATTATTTCTGGCAATATTAAGCCACAAATCAACACAGTGAAGGCATTCCAGGTTACAGCCAATACTCTCCAAGCCTGTTTGGTCATAACGTTGTTTATTTACTACACTGATATGTAGGACAAGTAGATCTGTGCAGGCTAGCTTTACAAGATTAAATTAGTTATATGCTAGGAACTTATAAGGTAACTTAAGGAATGATGGTAATCAAATTGAATGTAGGCAAAAATAGGATTAAAAAAAAGAATGTGATTTATTGCATTATGGATAACTACCATCCACAGGATCAGTTAATATTTTGTGCTTCAAAAATGGCAAAAGCACCTATCTTTAGTAAGAACACTCCAAAGTCTTTAGACCACTTTAATATCTGAAGGAATTTGATGCAACAAAACTCAATACCAGACTCAGGGAGGGCAGAGGTGACTTTACATAACTTGCTAATCAAGTTGATTCTACCCACTCACTCCTGTATCCACCTACTCACAAACACCAAGACAAGTGCGCCAAATTCATCTGTTCAAGACTTGTGTCTGACACAGAGGACAGGAGATTTCAGCTGTCACATCCCCAGTGTCTTACTAGAACATCTTACGATTCTCAAAGACAAACTGTTCTTTAGACAGATCTTTTATACCCTTTAAGTATCAACAGCTACTAAGTCATTGCTGCCAATCAGCTTGGTTTACTCATTCTGAATACCTTTGGGGCTGCAGTCTGTCATCCTGTTTGGATGACAGGAAAAGGAGTGGCACATACAATTTGGATTAACCTTGCTGCCGCCTTCCATTATGAAAGCACAGGTTGAATCAATCTGCTGTTGAAAGAGAATCACAGAGGGGTTGAGGTGGGAAGGGACCTCTGGAGATCATCTGGTCCAACCCACTTGCTCAAGCAGGGCCACCTACAGCAGGTTGCCCAGGACCATGTCCAGAAAGCTTGCGAGTATCTCCAAGGATGGAGACTCCACCACTTCCCTGGGCAACCTGTGCCAGTGCTCAGTCACCCTCACAGTGAAAAAGTGTTTCCTGATGTTCAGACATTATTCAGCATCTGAGTGCTTGCCTTGAGGTCTTCATGTAAATCAGATATTCTTCACTGTTTTTTAGTTTTACTGCAGTCAATAATGTTCTTGGTTATCAATTCAGGTCATTCTCTTAACATTCATCCACAGTCTCGTATGATGCTTTCACAAATGTTTTCAGTCATAGTCCATTCATATCAGTCTCAGTAGTTCTGTTACTAACCTCTACATATCCAGATTGAAAGGCTGCAGATTCATCAACTATTCACATGCCCCTTGTAGACCTTTTATTGTGATTAATGTATACCAGCTTTTTATTATGCAGACTGCTGACATTTTAAAATTAATAATGAATGAGTTCATTCTGGTCTAACTCATCTTAAATTTTGTAACTGATGGACTACTATTGTATATAAGGAGTCAGTTATGGACCGTTACACTAAGATGACGATTACTATGTACAAAAGCAAAACGTTTTATTTTCCTTTTAATGCAGGTTGGAATACAATTTGTTACTGTAATAGGATTTACATGTAATGCAAAGGACAGATGAAAACTGGCATGAGGGCAGCATCTAGAACAAAAATCTTTATGTTTCTATTCTGAGAACATCACTTAGGAGTAGGTGTTTCTGAAACAGAAATAAAAGGATATTCCAAAGGCCTAAATATATTCAGTCAGCCATTTTGAAGACAGTGTGTTTAAAAACGTAAGGTCTCTGAATTACTATTATTACCATTTTATAAAAGAATTGTGTGAAAACATGACGAGGCCCTGTGCCTGCAACAGAAGTAAATAACCTAAAGTGAGACCTGAAGCAGAGATCAATACTCAGTCAAGGTAACAATAAAGAGGCAAAATAGGTTTCTCAGAGGAGATTTTGGCTTCTTTTATTTGCGGCAAAATATGGACATGAAGCTGAAACTTTTTTTGAACATTAAGAACATTAACAGCTTTCGTGTCAGTTGCATTGCCAAATTTACTTTGTTCCATGGTGACTGCATTTTTCCTTTGTTCTGCGAGTCTTTTGGTTTTCTTTCTTTTCCAGCAGGTAAAGAAAACTGTCTTATCACCAAGACAGTTCAGAAACAGAATGCAAATAACATACCCTATTATATTAGATCAGAGACAGTTAGTCAAACTAACATCAGTCATTCTGTCTGTTGATAAGCAAAATTGATGACAGACAGGAAAATGGGGAGAGGGGACCACACAGTAGACTACATCTGTCTTTTTACTGATGCTACATTATTTTCAGGCTATCCACAGAAGGAATCTTTCTGCCACTCAATTTTAACAGTTCTTCAACAGCTAGACAGGCACTCATATTGCTTCATGTTAAATACCTTGCTCACGCTCAGCCTCAGCAACAGAAATCTAGCTCCCTATTTTAAGCTGTTTGGCTACATCTTTTCCAATGATTGGAGTTCTGAGCCACCCAGGCAGTGTTATGAAATTAAATTCTGGACCACAGAAATTGTTCTGTAACTAGGAATTCTAAAATTCTGTATTTATAATTTTGTACCTAAAATTATTCCACACGTTTAATCTAAAAACTCATTCAAGCACATTCAAAAGGAAGTTAAATATCTAAATTTTTGTTTCACCTTAGACCCGTCAAATCTTCCAAGTGTTTCTAGCAGCTTTACAACTTGTATTCTTGTGTCTTCTTCACAGAAGAAAATCCACGAGGAGTTCCTACCATAGGTAACAGAGAAGCTAACAAAAGAAATTAACATTTTACTACTAAACTGGTTTATGAACAGAATGATAGATTCAACCCCCATTCCCAAATAGAAGTACTTTGCAATCAATCATTAATTTACACAGAAACAGAAACTTTTACTACTTACTTAGAATTACGTAACAGAGGACTACAGTGAATGGATAAAAATATTGCCTCTGCTGCTATCGATTTGTATAGCACCCGTTAGTCCAGAAAGAAGGGAATGGAGATATATAAAGAACGTCCACTCAGAAATGTATAGGTACTACAGGTATAACCACTTATGAATTCAGAAGTTTATAGATAGCAGTTTAAGTTACCTTCCCCTCTGTACCTTAACTTTCTTCCAAGGAGCCCCACTGTTGGGCATCTAACACCACTGCAACAATCATGAAACTGCCTAATGACAGGTTTTCTCACAACTGTTTGACACTGACCATATCATCGTCCCCAACCTAAAAACTTCATTAGCTTTTTCAGCACAGTGAAACTACACAGATTGAAGGGATGCTCCTACCTTCCTCAAAGCTAACACTAATCTCAATGCACAATTCCTGACTCCTTCAGAAAATTCTCATCCCTTATTTCTCTACTCCTCCCAGCTTAATTCTTCTACTACTTAACAAAACAAAGCCTTATTAATTCATGACATCCTAATGGAGACAAAAACCCCAACAATCTCTACTTGTCCAGTTTCCTTTGTATAGCTTTAACATTGATTTAATTAAAGAAATCATCTGAGAAGAGGGATAAGAAAATTAGCACCTATAAACACCACAGATTTCTCCCTCTACAGCATTGTCTACTGATAAAATCAGCAATGAAAATAAACAGTAGACGTGTAAGTCATCAAAAATAACTAAAAAAAGGGTGATAGGATCATTTATGTTTTAGGGAATGCTATTTGCCTAAAAAACCCCAAACAAACAAACAAACCCCCCCCCCCAAACCAACCAAAACCCAAACCCACTATCTGAGAAATACTTGTGCTAGAACATGTGATAGCTGCCTCTGCAGGTCTTCAAATTACATGCTAGAAGCACCAGATGGTTGCCAGGTGCTAAATTAGTTCAGTCTTTTTTCATCTGGGACAAGTAATTGTTCTGGTTTTGGCTGGGATACAGTTAATTTTCTTCACAGTGCTAGTATGGGGCTGTGTTTTGGATTTGTGCTGGAAACAATGCTGATAACACAGGAATGTTTTAGTTACTGCTGGGCAGTGCTTACACAGAGTCCAGGCCTTTTCTGCCTCTCACCCCACCCCACCAGCGAGGAGGCTGGGGGTGCACAAGAATTTGGGAGGGGACAGAGCAGGGACAGCTGACCCCAACTGATCAAGGGGATGTTCCATACCATATGACGTCATGCTCAGCATAGAAAGCTGGGGGAAGAAGGAGGAACGAGGGGATGTTTGGAGTGATGGCGTTTGTCTTCCCAAGTAACTGTTACATGTGATGGAGCCCTGCTTTCCTGGAGATGGCTGAACACCTGCCTGCCGATGGAAAGGAGTGAATGAATTCCTTGCTTTGCTTTGCTTGTGTGTGTGGCTTTTGCTTTACCTATTAAAATATCTTTACCTCAACTCACAAGTTTTCTCACTTTTGCTCTTCTGATTCTCTCCCCCATCCCACTGGGGGGGAGTGAGTGAGCAGCTGTGGGGGGCTGAGCTGCCTGCTGAGGTTAAACCATGACAGTCATCTTCCCATAAAGCTACCTTTCCTCTGTGTCTTGCGATGGTATTTGATTATTCACTGCTTTCTGCTTATGACATTTAATTTGCTAAACTATAATAGCCAGAAGAACTCACAATTCATTCATCCTTTTACTTCATAAAAGCATATACTTGTTGCCTACTCAACACTGTAATCTGGGCAACTCTTTGCCATTTAGATAAGCAAACCGGACACAATCAGCTGGGAAACACACCTCCTAGCTGTTCCTGCGAAAACTTGCCGAACAAGTACAGAAAGGGTATCAGATACCCTCATGTTTTTAAAAATGTACAGTATTCAGTGTCCTGCAAAGACTGCAGGCTTTTCTCACACTTTAGTGCTCAGCTAGCACTTTAGGAGAGAAATATCTGGATTTACACAAAAGCAGGTGGGTGAGGGCCAAGGAGAAAAATGCTAGAATGATCCACACAAAAAGAATTGCTGTATCTTGTGAATATAGCACAAACAAGTTCACAAAAAGAATTATCTGTTCATCTAGCTATTGATGGACAAACAGAATTATTTTCAAGGCTAAGTATTTCAGGCTTGCAGAGAGTCTTATGTAGACCTCATAGCACACAAATTTGGAGTTCAGATTGCAAGGAATCTTTGGAGATACTCAGGTAAGATCCAGTTTCAGGGTAATAACTTAAAAAAGGGGTTTCTTCTCTGCTTAATGAACGTGGTTACTGAGAAGAAATGCAGTAGGCCTTCTGGAAGCAGTAAGGGTACTGTGTCATAAGACATCCATTCATGTCTTATGATTACATCTTCTGAAATGAAGTATTTTGCCCAAGTTAACCTGTGCCCAAGAACTAAAAATTAAGAATTATCATAACTGTTTAGAGGCCTACTTAAAAATGCTGACAACCACAGAACTGAGGGAAGCCATTCTTCTGAAAGCAGTTTTCAGGTAAGAGTGCATCTTCTATCACAATTCCTAGCATCATCAGCTGCTGCAGAATGCACTGATCCCTTAATCTCCCTTCCTCCTCTTCTGTCCATTGAAAAAACTAAACAGTACAAACCTCACAACATTGACATACTTCTGAACAACTCCATGTCTTCATTCTGCCAAAAGTGGTAAGTGAAATAGTAGACACAAGGAACTTTGTATTCTAGAATTCTCTTCCAAGACGGAAATCCTCTACTTAAGATTCCTCTTCTGATTTTTGAAGAATTTTCTTCTGCTTTATCATACAAACTAGTATTTGTATTTTTGCTTCTCAGTTTTGCTATCTTGTAAGAGCTATATCTGTAAACCCTGTCACCGAGACATAAATAATTCAGAAGAGGAACCACTAGGTCATTGAAACAGGAGCTAAGAAAGATGATTGATAGTTGGAACATCATCTTCCAGTTTTTCAATTTACTTTAATTGTCCTTCTTTTCACAGTTTACATATATCTCAAAGATAGCTCCTATACAAACACTATTTTAATGTTTCTACACACAGAGAAAGCAATGGAAAGCAGAAGAGGGAAAAACATCCTGTCCTGTAACCAGTCTGGTGCAAAAATCTCAAACCAAAACAAAAACATCCTTTTGAGTAACTCTAATAAATTATATTAAATAAATTAAACCTCAAGAGGCTGCAGAGCCTCTGGCATCAGTTTCAAATGCAAGTTTTAGGCAAAGGATAGCCTTCAGTACTATGGAGCTTTTAGGACTTTCTGAAACAGGAATCATTGCTTCCTAACAGTTTGCAACATACTACCGTGTAAATGCAGCACGTCTTCCCTGGAGACATCTGCACAAGCTAAGAAGAAAATATATTTTGAGATTACCCGTCTTCTCTGACCATACTAAGATGAAAACTGGCCATATAAGCTTCTAAAAAGATGTCGAAATCTACACTTTTTCACTATAGAGGCATACCACCTCTTAGAAACACTATAAGCAATAAAAGCTAGAAACCCCAAACAGGTATATTATCTATTTTTAAAAAATTATTTATCCGCTTCATTCAGCCAAGTAATCTGAAGGTCAGAAATTCTGAAATACCTCACACCTTACACTGTGAGAAGTGGGGACCAAAAAGGAAAATGCACATTTAAAAAGGGTATTTCTTTTGACTAGTTTACTTCCTTAATAATTTTAAAACCCACAACAATTTGAAGAAGGTAGTTGCTCAGTTACATTATATTATTGTTGTTTTTATTTAAAATAGCTCTCTGATTTAATGAAATTTAACAGAAAATAGCTTTGGAAAACTAAAAAAGAAGAGTAAGAAAGTGAGAAGATAAGGTTGCAACTCTCATTCAAAAACTTTCCTTCTGAAAAAAGAGGTCTGAGTAATTAATATTTATATTCTTGGTTGCAAAAAATTCCGAAAATAACTAGCATTCATTACACTTACTCTCTCATTAATGGTAATATTGTCCATGCACCTTCATGCCCGTCCATCTGATGAATAAGCAGAACCGTAGGTAATTCCTTTAAGAAAAATAAAAATATTCCCATTAAACTTGCATTATACACACTTTTTTCCCTAAACGCCAACTAATCTTAAAAAAATTACTCTGGAATTACTACTCTTCATTGTTTTTTACTGGCAAGTAGCCCTGCAAAATAGATGACTTAGGATGGTACAAAACAAGGCAATCTGCCATTTAAGGAAAGTGCTTCTTCCAACTCATGATTTCTTAATTCTCTATTACATATAAAGCTAATACACTTCAAGTGAAATGTTTTGTATAGGTCCCATGTAGTCAATTAAGCAATATATCATACTCACTTCTTTACCGTATCATAAAACTCCATACTGTAAAGGAAGACTTATAAACAATGTAGGGTATTCTACAAAGGCTTCCACTGACAATCACGTTACACAGAGCTTATGCAGGAGTTCTAACACGCTCTACTTTGCTGAGTTCACCTTTGACCTGTCACACTAAATTAATAACAAAAAACCCACAGGTTTATGCAAAAATCAAAATGAGGAGTTAGCATTTTTTCTTCCTGAAAAATCAAAGAAGCTCCCTACAAAGGAAAATCTTTTCATAAATTTCTGTGTTCCTTTGTTACTTGAAATCTCTTTGGTGTGGCAGATCCTGATGTTTAGCAGACAAGCTATCATTCTGGGGTAGTTCCCAAGAAAACATCCTTTAAACACAGCCCTCTGATAAACCAAACTGCATAATTCATTCACTAGTTCATACATGTAAAAACTGGGAGATATATATATATCCCATAATATATAGGCAGTATCTTACTTCATTGATTAACTACCTATTCATTTACAATTACAATTCTCTATTCTCTCTATTCTCGGCATCATTAGGGTCACAAGTTCACAAATGTCTAAATCCTTTGGGTTAGGTAATTGTACTAATACTGAAGCAAAAATCTTCCTGCCGGAAAAGCCTAAGCCTCACCATCTAAGTACCTCCCATTACAACAATTAACCTAATAAAGCACTGGTGGTGTTAATGCACTTTAACATAAATGACTTACCACTAGCAGGCAAATGATCCCACCTTTCCATTATACAAACTGTTAGGTTATGTGCTTAAAGGCTCATCTCCATAAACACAGAGAAGTGCAGAGGAACTGTAACAGGATAGGAACCCCAATAAAGTCATTGGAGAAAACTGAGCACCCTGACCTCGTTCCCCCCAGGCCTGTCCCAGGGGAGCCACCAGCCTGTCCAGGCATGACACTCACCAGCTAAAGAGAAGGGAGAAGCTCCCTGCTCACCTTACAGTCTGACAAGGGGTTACTGCCTACAGGGGCATGGGACTCATTACAGGATTCAGGGGAAGAGAATTTTGGGATGGCACAAAACTTATTATGAGATGCTTAGAGGAAGATGAAAGGCCAGGAAAAGAGGGATCGAAGTGGTTTGAGGAGGAACAACCATTGGTAAACACAGGGAAGGGAAAAAAGAAGTTGGTCACTTAAAAACAGATTGCTGGTCAGGACGCTTGTCTGGCCATGCCCTGCACTGGTCACTGCCGTCTGTCCTGTCTTCTCCTTAAATTTCATTTCTAACTCCTGGGTAGGGGACTCTGTGTGCCTGTGTGTGTTTGAAGGTCTGAGTGACTGCAACAGGAGGGGGTACCATGAGTCATAGGGGTGCACGTCTGTGGTGCCAGAAACCGTGGAGAGCGGGGTGCATGCACGTTGTATGTGTGGGGGTGTCAGTGTGCTCATGAGCATCAAGCCGAACTAAGAGTAAAGGAGGCTTGGGATCCAGGTATCAGAGCAGCCACAAGTCCGGGACAGACGCTGCAGAGACCAAGGGGCCTGATGGTCGGAGGAACAAGGAGGTCCCAGGTACAGGAGAGCCTCTGGGGCACAAGGGTCAGCTACTGGTAGGGTACAAGCCTGCACCAGCTACCAGAAAGACCCATTTGCATGTGTGTGTCTGTGCGTGAGGCAACAGGGAGGCCAGAGGGTCTAGGGGTCAACTACTGGATGCACAGAGTGTCTCAAGATACTGGGAGGATTCATAATGTCTGCATGTGTGCGTGTGTGTGTGCAGGAGCAGGGCTGAGCACCAGCAACTGGAATGAAGCTGCGAGCCACACAGCAAGCCTCACATGCTGGCAACTACAGAGACTGTGAATGCAAAGGCCAGCGACTACACAGACTGAATGTCAAAGACCAGCTACTGAAAGCATCCATATTGTTGGTATGTGTATTTATGTATACATATTCCACAAACAGGCTTTCATCCTGATCAGTCAGAGAGGTGAAACATGGTCAGGCCATTGGTGCAGTTTGTGTTTGTGTGAGTGCTGTGCTTTCCATCTGTGTTGATCTACATGGATGACCACGTATACATGTACACGTATTGTGTGTATGTGTGCACATGTGGCTATTGGGAACACATGCTCAGCCTTGCTGCTGGCTGGACCTGGGGACGCAGAGCTGCAGCAGCCTTGCCTCTGTCAAGCTAGCAGATTCGGCAGCTCCTAAGACAAACCATCTTGACCTCTCAAGGGCCTAATTCCTTTCCACTTACACCATGCATATGCCAAACATTTTTGTTTGACGAATGCGTCTCATGAATATAAGCCATTAACATAAAATTCACATTTAAACACAAAAATAATTTATTCTCTAAGAAAAGCTATAAGATAAAGTTTACACTGCTTGCTGACTCTGTCAAGTTTACTTTAAATCCTTTTTAAGGGCAATTAAGGATAGCACCTAGAAATACATAAAACCCCCAAACTTCATACACTAAAGAAAACATCTCTACCACTCTAAAGAATAACTGTGTCTCTCAGGAGTGCATTAACCCTATCAAAAAATAACAATCTGCTGTTTTTAAAAATATTTATGCTATTGTGAATGACCCAAATTGAAAAGAAACAATGCCAAAACTCTAATTTGGAACAGGATATTCAGCTGCATCTAAAATATCAGCAGTTCTGATTTATGGTTCTAGTTCAAGGCAATCTTTCAAATATGTTTCTAGCTAGTTTAAATTTACTGCAAAACCAAAGAAGTCCAGGGGTTTTTAAGGGAAGTGGCAAATCTTAGTAACAGTATGCTCAGTGTCTGGTATTTCTCTAAAATGTAACCACTTCATGGTAAAACCA
Source organism: Mycteria americana (assembly GCF_035582795.1). Classification (NCBI taxonomy): domain Eukaryota; kingdom Metazoa; phylum Chordata; class Aves; order Ciconiiformes; family Ciconiidae; genus Mycteria; species Mycteria americana. Next base: position 198,058,452 of record NC_134365.1, read on the forward strand.
TAAAAATATGTTTGCTTATGGGATTGCAGATAGGAATATAAAAGGGCAAACCTCTGTCTTTACAAGAATGTTTGTTTTTACAAGCGTACAAACCCTGCAGTTATGCTAGTATTTGTATGTGGCCACGTATTTCATGTACAATAGGAGCCAGACAGAGATAAAAGTAGTTAATAATAATATATTCAGTGTCTATATCGCACTAGAGGCTGAAGTTTTATTCATTTTAGATACAAACAACATTTGCCCATGCAAAAGGTATGAAGAACATTACATAATCTAAGTAGCTGTACCATATACTCAGGTATCTCCTCTTTAACAAAAAGCCCCAACTCTTTCCTTTGTGCAGATCAAAGGAGTGATAATAAAGAAAAAGCACTCTTTCTTGAGCTAATCCGATACTTTTGCAAGGTATCTTTTATTTTTGACACTCTCATAAGCCTGCTCTCTTTCTCTACCCAACTTCCTCTAAAACATGAAAATACATGTCCTGCATATACCTTTCCTTCCACTCATCTCTAATAATGCATCAATTCTGATTTAATAAAGGAGATGCTTAAAAAGCACTGTACAGGTAAAATAGCCTCTTCCAAAAATACAGGAGGATCTCTGTTGCTTTTCCTTTCTCATTTTATGTATTTTCATTCTGAACCTAGTGGAACTGGGCTGACCTATTCATTTTATTTATTCTACCTTCACGAGTTCGGTGTATCTCATAAAACTCTCCTACAAATGCATCCATATCCTGTACTGTATTCACTGGTTATTTTATCTTGAAACTATTGTTTCCACAGTTAGAGAGCCCATATGCTTTCACACATATTAACACTTCACATATGACACAAGTCAAATTTAATCTAAATAAAATAATATAATCACTTTTGAAGACCAAGAAACTACCCTCCCACTTTCACAACTGAGCTGACTATAAAAGGGCAAAACCAAAAAATGGAATCACTTCTGGTCTGAAATACAGTATAAGGCATTTTTACCCCAAATACCACCTACTGGATCAGCACAGTGAGAGCAGTAATACTTGCCACAGATTACAACTGCAAACTCTACACAAACAAAAAAGTGTGAATAAAGGAGTTAGAACCACATCTCCAAACCAATTCAAAAGACATTGACACAGCCTCACATGTACCTTTAAAATAATTTAGTATTATTTATGCAAGTTGAAATACAAAGATGCTAGTGACATGCTCAATTTCACAGCAAATCATCAACAGAACTGAAATCAAACACTGGTTCTTGAATCTAAACATTAAAAGTCCTCTTCATTAACACGTGAAAAACCTTGGGGGGAATAGCATATCCAATGAGGAAAAAGAGCATTCAGAATAAAAGAATTCTTATGCAATAATTAAGATAATTGCTAACCCAAAACAAATATCTGAAATCTTTCTGTACTACATGCAATTTCATATTAATCTACCAAAACCTATATGAGAAATGTACAATTTATAGAGAACAAAACAGTACGGTGTAAAAACAAAGAAAAGGGCTAAGATTTCATAGACTACAAGGCCAAAATGGACCTCTGTAAGCACCCAGGATGGCAGAGATCATCCCCAGCTAAAATGGGATTTCCAGAGCCACAGCTAGGTCACAACCCCTAAGACCCCCTAGCAGACCTGCTCTTGTTTTGTCTTCCTGCGGAAGGGAGTCCACTGAATTTCATCTAAGCATAACTAAACCTTGCCCTAAGTGTATGGTTTAGTGAGACCATGCTTTTAGAACATAATTCAAACTGGATGTTGCTCACCACTATTTATTACATGCCCTGTGTGACATAATATTTTAAGTACTACATATAAACAGATACGGAACTGCAGTGAAGTGCAAAACATGACAATAATATGTTTATTGTTATATTACTGAGTCACCTGATCAGAGCAATTAGCAAATTTATAACACATTATAGAAAAATACAGTAGTGTATAGGAATCTGCTCTTAATGAGTCCAGTATACTGGCATCTGTAGGTGTCTTGCATATATCCCTGTGCTTTGTAAGTTTATTAAACTGCCTCATGAAACCCAGAACTGGGGGGGGAGGAGGGGGAATCCTAAACCCTAGACACTGTTGTTGAATCGCATAGTTCCAGAATTAGAAAAGATTTCCTAGTTTTTGCTCTACATGCTCTACAAGCACTTAACAACATTTTCCCTATTCTCTTATCTTCTTTTCAGAAATTAATCTTAAGACACATTCAGAGCTAGCCTATCTACCCTCTTCTCAGCCTTCCCCTGGGAGGTTAAATAAGCCAAGCTCTTCCAGTCATCCGTTATGACTACTTTGACAAAGCAGAGCTGTGGAATACACACTGAAGTCTCCCTACAGCTTTATTTTCACAAACATGCCACTTCTGTAGACACCGTGAAGGATTTCTAAAATGACAGAAAGAGCAAATCTCAGACCTCTAAACCCAGTGGGTCAGTCAATTTGCTAGAATTGCCACCATCAAATACTACACTGTACGCTACATCTTCTCCATATTCTAACAATTCACTTAACCATTGAAAACTACAATACACATTTCAAATATTTTTCATGCTTTAAAGACATAAGTATCAATATTTATCAGAGCACCATGTCCAAAAATCCAGGACAAAATATTATTTCAATGTACTCCTTCAAGTAAAACCCACGAATGATTTAAAGTACTATTTTACAATACAACTGTAACAAAAGTACTTTGCTTCTGTTTAACAAGTCAGTTATTTGGGAGCTTCTCCAAAATGGTCACAGCCTTTTTAACCTTTGCTCTATTTCTCCCTTTAAGCTGTTTTCATAGAATCATGCAATGGTTTGGGTTGGAAGGGACCTTTAAAGGTGATCTAGTCCAACCCCCCTGCAATGAGCAGGGACATCTTCAACTAGATCAGGTTGCTCAGAGCCCCGTCCAACCTGATCTTCAATGTTTCCAGGGATGGGGCATCTAGCTCCTCTCTGGGCAACCTGTTCCAGTGTTTCACCACCCTCATCATTAAAAATTTATTTCCTTATATCTAGTCTGAATCTACCCTCTTTTATTTTAAAACCATTACCCCTTGTCCTATCGCAACAGGCCCTACTAAAAAGTCTGTCCCCATCTTTCTTATAAGCCCCCTTTAAGTATTGAAAGGCTGTAATAAGGTTTTAAAAAAACCCATGTTGCTAACAAAGCATAATATCCAATAAATAGACATTTTGTAGTCTTTTGCTCCTCAGGAAGCCTGAAGTAATAAAGTATAATCTGCTATTTTCCATTAGAGAGAATCTCTACTTCTGTTCTACTCTCAGATGCCTGGTTATCATTTTAAAAAAGAACCGAGTTTTTGTAACATATTATATGCAGTTTCAAAGGGTTCAGGGAAAGGCCATAGCACTACCCTGCTTTCATAAATCAAGAGCAAGATGCCGTGTGTAAGTCTGTCGTCAAATGATCCTACATTAAAGAAAAGATGGAAGCATTTACCCAATCATATGGAGGTAATAACTGCAACTTAAGAAAGTGATTTGAAGTGTTCCTGACTGTAACTTCAGATAAGAGGCAAAAAAAAGGAAGAGTTTTAATGAAGAGGAAGTAATTTTATTCCTTTTTCCTACTGTACATTATATTGAAATCCTCAGAACACAACTTAGCTGCCAGAAAATATACTTGAATACAGAACCAAAGCACTGACTCCTGAGTGCTTGCATGCTAGATCCAACAACTCATTGCCTGAGAAAATAGCTACAATAAGTATTTGTCTCTGAATGGACTTTTTAGGCAGTTAGCTGGAATATTAATCCTTATGCAATAAACTATTTCATCATCAAAAAGAAAGCTTTCTACTACAATGTATTTCTGTCTCAAAAACCTATAATTATTGATGTAACTTTTTCATGTGGGAAAGATGCTGGTAGCCACTGATTTTTTTATTTTACTGGGCTGTTCTTCAACAATAGTCAGAGTAAATTTCAGCATGCAGATTACAGTGTTGCCAATTGCTAACATGCTGCTAGAGTTCCCACAATTAGAAAATCAGTAAAAGGTCCAATAAGGTTTTTGTGATCCAGAAATAATTCACTTGTGGTCAGTAGTAATCAGTGTTAATTTGGTTTACATTATGTTGATGTGACACCACAAGATTTTCCTCCACTACTGGTACAAACAATTGTCCTGCAGCAAACTGAAAAACAGTCATACAAAGAATTTATAAGTGTGCCTATGTTTTCCATGATCAGCAGCAGAAAACATGTCAACATCAATACAATTGCCTCCAATCTTGTAGACTGAAACCTGAATAGATCATAATTCAGATGACCAGGACATGAGAAGACTCAAGAAACTACTAAATCTAAAAAAAACAAAAAAAAATTTTTCAAAATATATGTCAATCAAAAAATGAATTATGCCCCCCCCCCCCAATTAGTCAAAAAACATAAAATACTTCTAATTTCATCTTTTTTAATCTAGACTGGGCTACATGTTTCAAAGATCAAAATGAAGTGTGGAGTCTTCGATTAGTGCTTGCTGAGAGAGTTGTCAAGTCCTGACTTTTCAAACTGAACAACATAAAAAACTAATGTCATTCTTGTAATTAGTTGGATGTGAACAACACTCAGAGGTATTGGTCCATTTCAAAAATATTATCATAAATCTTAATACCTAGAAAAAAAAGACATATTTACTAAATGAAATTCAAAGCTAATCGCAAGATTGAAACCTAGACCAAAAGCAGCTCCTACTGCTTCCTAACACTGCCTCATACATTCAGTCTCAGTTCATTCATTTTTGTGCATTTTTTTTCCTACTCACCGCACTGTCTTGCATCACAGAGCGCACAAACTGTATTCCTTTCGGATGAAATTAAACCAGAAGATGTGCTGCAACTGCTAATGGACCTCCAGTTCACAGAACCAAATCAGAACTAGTCCAAAGTTAAATCCTTTGAAATGTCATGTAACACCAGTGCTAGCTCCTCAGAAACAACTGCATTGCTCCTCATATTTGCTCCTATTGCACCAAACTACTTGCTAATGTAGAAAGTCCAAATATTAGTCCAGATGTGCCAAGCAAGTATGGCACATCTGCTATACTTTCAGTTAACTGGGATTTAACAAAATACTACTAATAAAATAATTACATGGATTTTATGTCAGACTAATATTTAGTTTGACCAGCAGTGTGAATTTTGAAAACTGAGACAAGTATTTGAACTTGCTAATTAAAAAGTGTACCTTTGGGGGAAGAAACTTAATCAATGTAAGAGTTCTCACCAATTTATTCTGCATTTTCTGTTTCCTCCCCTAGAATCTCCTATTTTCCCCCTAGATATCCCCTATCTTCTCTGTTCTGTCCTTTTGAGAGTTAATGATCACCAACATCCCAAACTATGTCTTATTTTGTAACAAGACAAAACCAATGTGCAAAAATCTGGAAAAGATTTGAGTGTTTATTATAATAAATGCTACCAGAGATGTGTAGAATGACAATAATAAATTGCACTAAAGTGCCATTTGTTTGCTTATCGCTTGCGTGGATAAAAACCAATAAGGAATACTGTCTCCACAGCTCACAGTTTGCAAGAATTCTGAACAAAAGCAATCATACAGCAGACAGATGTGATATACAATACACAGCTATTATTCATGAAAGTAAGTATTAATGGTGAACCATAATAATTATGTTGCCAACTGATCTGAGTAAGATTCTTTATTTAGAATGGTTGTTTAAGATAGATTTTGCTTTTAAGTAAAAATTCATGTTACACACTAGTATTATCAGCCACAATACTAAAATCCATTCTCAATCAGAACTAACACATAAAACCACTTCAAACAACAAAATTAAGCTATTTATGGGGTTCTGTTGATTCTTTTATTATTAGCAAATTGTCCCTTCAAAATCTATTTTAACATTGGATGGTTTGCAAATTCCACGTGTCATACACACAAATGGACGATGGTTTACTTCTGTCTTCTGCTTTTCTCTCCCTTTAGTCTATGGAAACAATATAAGCTCACTAACCTTCAACTTTTTATTACAATTATCTACTGAAATTCTTAGCCTCACAGAAAGTTTTAAGTATTTCCATTTCTTAGTAGATTTTTATATTCACAGACAAATAAGTCTGGAGCATCTTTCACTAACAGCGAGTTTGAGGCAGTCATCGCCCTAGCTAACTTAATGTGATACATGGGGCAGCAGGTCCCTTCCCCCCAGTCGTCTTTTACCAAGTAAACCCAAAATACATTTTCTAACTTAGGAAGAAGAAAGTAAGAAGAGAATGAACAGGAACAAAAGAACAAAAATAAGCTTCCACAAGGCAAGATATGAGGTAAATGTATTTCAAGTACTAGTAGAGATGCTCAGGAGAACTTACAAGAAATGAAGAAAACCATTAACAAGTACTGATTTTAAGGGTTAATTTTCATGATTTAGTAATTCTAGTCTCATGTATACTTGAGAGCAGCAACTATGGCACTCTATTCAAAGATAACCGAGCAATTTCAACGTCGCAGACAGCAGTCACAGTGGAAAAGGATACTTTAGATCAATCTCTTATTCATTCTTTACTAATAAAGATACACCTTAGCGAAATGGTTTCCTTCAAATTCTATGATGTATGTAGAAATTGCTGCAGAAGAGGCTGAGAGGCACCTTTGCCTAAAGCACTTAAAACTTGCCAATTTCACGTATATTTTTTGTCCTGACATGAGAAGTCATCTCTGTAAGGTGACAGGTCCAATTTTCTGCATACAAAAGCCAATGCAGTTATCACATATTTGACTGGTAAAAGCAGCTATATAAAAAAAAGTGTATGATGTGCAAGGCAGGGCTGAGAGGAGCCCATTCGTCACTGCTAAAACTGTTAAAAGATCTCATTAGTGCAGTATTATCCAACTTCTACAAATTCTTTCCAATCTACTGAATACCTATAATGGGAAGATGATCATATTCATCTTCTGCAATTACAGTGTAGGTAAGTTTTACAGTTTCAAGCACAAAATAGTTAACAGGCTAGACATCAACTTTGCTGATAATAAAGCCTAGGATAATAAAGCAAAAGGATTCTGGTACCTTTGCAGAATGAAAAGCAAGGGCATACTGGAAAGTCAGAGATCAAACAATTAAAACAAAAAGCCAAGAGAACAACTGGAGGAAAGCAGAGATAAAACAGAAGTCGGTCAAATTTGTGAAGTCCTGCAAGATGACCTTGAAGAGAAAAGATTCAAGACAACTCTGAAATACATTTCCAAACTAAATAGTAATTTTGTACGCTTTTCCTGAAACACTTTCAAAAGGTTTGATTTTTAGAACTTGGAGGCACCTCACCCTTCCACAGACCAGAGTTTAGAAGCATTTCAGAAGTTGAGCACCCAAATACTGAGGCCCCAAAATGAGCAGCTGCATTTTAAAATGCAAATCCTAAAAGAAATTAAGCATAATTAAGACAAACTATGTACTCAACAGAAAAGAAAATGACCAAAACCATGCTGATATCAGACAATGTATGTAAGCAGAATAAGTAATACATCAGAAAACAAACAAATGCAGGTGTTAATATGGATAAGGAAGGGGAAATATGAACTTCATACACTAACCACTTAAATGCACATACTTATTAGAGACAAGGTTTTTATACTGCAAGCCGTACCGACATAATAGAAGTGAAGTTTTATGGACAGGTTTGGAAGATAGGTATAAATATGAAAGTTTTGGTTGATGTTACAAATAGAAGACAGGCAAAACAGAAGCAAAGAGGGAGAGAAAAAAGGTTAGACAAAAATGAAGGTCCAATTAAACTTGATACAGGAATCTGAAAATGAGGGCAAGTCCGAAATACTAAATTAATCCATTAATTTGTCTTTTGTCTTTTAAACAAATAAATCCAAATTATGCAAGGTGCAAGTTTAGGAGAAAATTCAACTAGTATGGCAATATTTAGGTGTTCATTCCCTAAATGGAAAATATTGTCGGGGGTGTGGGGAGAACAGGACAAAGAACTCTTGTTTCCAGAATTTTCTATTCATAAACCAGAGATGATCCAGGGCTTTTAGTAGTTACTGGTACTACCATCTGACTCAAGCAATGCAGACAGAAAAAAGAATCACAAGAGCAACATGTACTGGGTACTACGATACTCAGAACTTTTGGACAAGGATTTGTGTGGTTTCAGGAGGTCACCGATAAAAGCTGGAACTTCTTCCTCCCTCTCTTTCACTGCAGTACCATGTTCCCTAATTACTCTAATTTTTTCAGTCCATGAGGGACCCCCTTCTGGGACTTCACTTCTTTGAGAAAGCAAGAGTGCCAGATGCTCCAGCATCTCTGCCCTCACCACAGAGAAGTGCAGGACTTGTCATCTCAGCAAGATACCTTCACACAGTCTATTGCCAGTCATGTGCCAGATTCATCATTTTGCTGTGGAAAGAGTCCTGCTGATCAGTCAAAGACTAGCAAGACCTGGGCCAAGTAGAGTGGCGTACAAGATTAATATCACAGATGACATACCAGTATCTTCCCCAATGGCTCTGGTATAGACTGGCACCTAATCTTTGTTCTACTAAGAGGGAAAAATGATGGAAAGCTCATGGAGAAGGTATGCCGAAGAGCCTTGTTTTGCATAAATAAAGTCAACAAAAACTGTCCACTGCCTGGCAAGATAAACTCTTACGTCTTAAGGAATAAACATTTTAAGAACTAAGGTGATAAGCACATTTCATGAGGCTACAGGATTTATTTGACGTGAATAAACCTCGCAGAAGAAAAGAAAGCTGTTGCTAGGAAGGAAACAGATTGCACACTAACATTTTACAAAAAAAAAAAAAAGACACTAGATCTAATAACACTGGGAAATAAAATAATTTAGTTATGCATAAAACATACCTGTTCTAATTAAAAAAAAATAGGGTTGATCTTGATATTGTGCAAAACTTTGCCATAAAGACGAACTGTTGTAGACATGGAGATGGAGGGGCAGGACAGAATGTAGCCCAACACTTCACTTAAATATAATCAGTTAAACCTTGTTAAAACTGCAAGATTCAAAAATGAATCATCTGATCAGTCTCAGCTGGAAAGCAGCTTCCATGGCATGGGAAGCCATTATAGGAGGGAGAGGACGAAACAGGGTTTTCAGACTAGAATCTAGAATTTGAGCAAGTCATCTGAAAGTTGAAGCCACAGATATATTACGGATTGCACTGCATTTATGGTATTAATTTTGAAAGGTCTCAAGTGAATTAAGTCTATGAATATTTCATCTGAATATACAGATCAGTTTAAAAATAACTCAGCTGCAGTGAATAAGCAATCCTTCCACTAAATTTTATAAGCACAACATTATTAACATGCATCTGAGCTTTGCAGTAAGGGAACAGTTCAGACCTACTCCAAGAACCGTTGGGAAATTTTAGCTATAGAGCTTGTAGGTCAGGAAGAGGATCTATGCCTGTTCATTTGTGAAATACATCTAACAAGGAATAAAATAAGGAAGGAACTACTACAGCCCAAGAAAAACCTAGACACATTTTCAGAGTTGTTTCCATCATAGCCTGATAGTATTAAAAAAATCTCTTTCAGATGAGATATGGATGTCAGAATTCATTGTGGGAATAGTATCAAACAATAACAGAGGAATATTTAAAGAGGCTTTTGGACACTTCAGCTATCTTCGCTCCAGCATTTGAAATCAGATGTGGAAGTAGAGCTAGGAAGGACTTCAGAAAACATTAATTCACCCAGAAAAGGAATGCATGTCCCACTGGCAAATTAAGAAAAAAAAGATACAGTCTACAAATTCCCTGAAAGTAGTCTCTCACAGATGGCCAAAACATGAACGGGAACAATTTGGAGACAGATCATTTCAGGCAGGAATATGGTGATGGCTTTACATATATACATTAAAATTCAAGCAAACTAATTATACTTTTTTTCCCCCTCTCCAACACTTTAACAAAGAAATCTTCCATATTATTGAAACAGTGCAATGCTGCCATCAGTACCGCCTAGGCAATTAAAAATAACAGATTTTTAAAGCACATATGCCATGCTTAACAACAATTGGCACTTTGGCAATAGATATTGTGGCCATGAATCTAATGACATAATAAAATAAAGCTGAAATAGGCACCAAGAGGCTTTTCAACATTACAGATGCAGCAGCTAGGATACTGAGTTACAGTCAATTTGTGTTGGAAGCAGAAAAATAGAACCTTCTGTAGGCATGATCCTGTGAGATAACAAAGAGACTGAACATCTGAGGCACAGACCACTGGAATAGGCCAGCTAGGTTTCTGATCATTTTTGTTCCTGCTGCACTTCAGGAAACAGGATTTTGCAAAATTGTTTTAAATAAACAGGAACACAACTATAGGATACTCCTAACATTTGTCACCTATTTTCACGTTAGCCAAACTGGAAATTGGGAGATTGACAAAGAAACAATATTATGAAAATTTAATGAAGATATTAACTAAAGCAAGTATTTACTCAAGCAACATAATATGGAGGTTTTCTATATACAGTTCCACACTTTTGACTGTACTTTTTTCTTTTAAACTGATGTTAATAATCACTACAGTAACAGCCCTCAAACTCACAAACAAGCAATATTCCCCTTTATATGTAGGGATAGCTTAAATCTGTGAAACTTCATTTATATGAGATGGTACAAAATACAGGATTTTTCTCAAAACAAAAGTAAGCCTAATAGTAAAAAAATTGCAAATTTTAGTTACAACGTTTCTATAAAACAGAGGTCATACTTCACATCATCTATTATTCATATAGAAGTATGTGATACTAATTTTCATTTTCCAGTATTCCATGGTATCAGTCTTAAAATCTCATTCTTACATTCTTGTTTTGTTTTGTTTTTAACTCCATAATGAATAGTACTAATTTGCTCTATTTCTTCTGGTTAATATACATAGGATACCATTTAATCTCTAGGCTTTTCAGGAAAAATAAAAGGTTTTGGAACATAATCAATTGGCTGAGGGTGTTCAATGTAAGAACCTTCAAGAAAAAAAAAAAAAAACAACTCTACTAGACCAGTTTTCATAAAGAAATACACAGACCTTTGTCTTCAAAATACTGTCACAATCCCAGGCAATTAAATAGCATTAACTGCATCTAAAACATATTTCAGACAAAATCTATCATTTTTCAAAAACTGTATTTTACCTGTTTTCTAGTCTTAAATGTAATAGCCAAAAAAGTAATCCTGGTTTTCCATTTTTTAAGAAGATAGGAAGGGAACAGTCCCAAATATTATAATTTCACACTCTGACAGCTTCCTTATCTGGTGTTTCTTAGGAATGTCTAGTTTACAGAGCTTCTTAAATGCTCAGAAATCTCAGAAAATTAAGAAAATTGGTAAAAATCTTAAGGAATTTTCTTCATTGCTATGTTCTAACTTAACAGTTTTGGTTAACATTCACTAAACCGCTATGAAATATGCTTGTCAGCATGAACACAATACTGACATCTACTGGTGACCGGAATTACAGATTATTTTCACATGAAAACAATGTTTTAAGTACATAGTGAAAGAAAATAAATGGACAAATTACTTGTAAAGATTAATGTAAGGTAAATATGAATGTGAGTGATTTAATCCATTTTAAAGCAATGCAGGTATTCTAGTTTCATTAAATAACACAAATCTAACAGCTGGCTTCCTCTTCTCGTTTTAAAACAGAGGAAAATAATAACTAATGAATCCTTATGGACTAAACATCTATTGTTTGGTCCTGTGACAACAGGCAAGTGAACCTGCTGATTCCGTTGATCCAGTCCTTTGCTTCTATACAGCAGTTGTCCTTTAAAACACAAGGATTTAATTTCCTTTGCCTGAAAGTAATAATTTCATATGTATTCTTTTTAATGAAAAATACAAACTTTAAATGTTGATGTGCAGAATTTAATAGACCTTCTGTCTCTTCTCTATAATTAGTATTATCGGGTCATGCCTCACCATGGCCTACAGTGGAATTGCAAGTTGACGAAAACAATCAAGACATGCCAAGTACATGCAGGCTATGCTCATTTTTTCCTGTACATTGATGGCTTTCTCCTTTTTCCAGATTTCAGGTATGAAATTTTTGGTGTGATGTATTTCCATCACTGCTTCCCTAAGATGCCGTCAATGCTGTTTAACAGGTATCTCAATATTGGAAAAGCATCACCATTTCATCATTCCAATAAAGGAATCTCCTTAATTAGACAATAAAGTTTTTTAAAAGCCAGTTCCGTTTGCTCAAGGCAGAAGTACTCACAGGTACAACTCTGATTACAAAAAAGATTTTACCTCTCCCATAAAACATGCCTATATTCCTGCCTCACTGAAGCTATTTATACTTTCACCTACTGATCTTTTCATCATTCATATTCTGCAACATCAATTTCAGAACTCAACTAAAATCCTTGGTTTTAACAACTGAAGCCATAATCTTCTCTGCACACATTGTATCTGAACACTTGCCCCAATCCCAAAGAGGACTCTGAAAGAGCAGAACTCTGCAGAACAAAGGCTGTTCACATGACTGATTTCATTAAGGGATTAAAAATTGCATTTAGAACGGATTTAATTACAACAGGTTTGATAAGCTTGGATAAATGAAGCCTAAAACATCCAGGAATCTGATTTAGGCACAGCAAGGCCAAGATACATAAGACAATTTAAATCAGATTTCTTTTTCCTTTACAACAAAGAACCTGGAATTGAAAAATAGGTCCAATAACCTCACAGCAAGCTATTTCATATCAGGGGATGTATGCCTCTTACTTTGTTCTTATTTTTATTAAAGACAAAATAAAGCACTGTTTATGTACACTTAACTTACATTGAAAGTCTCTTAAAAACCTCTTCTCTCTAGGCTAAAGCTTTACAAGTCAAATTTCATATTACAGCGTTAAGCCAAAACCAGACTTGTACAACATGCAGCTCCCAGGCCAGCATGGCCCACCAGCAGGTGAGAGGCAGAGTGCTCAGTCTGCAGTGGGGTGGCAGAGGAACAAGGAGTAGTTAGGGAAGGTACTGCACCAGGGAGGGAGCTAATACCAATGTGGGCAAGAGAGGTGTGGAAGGCTATTGCTGTAGGAAGTACGGAATCCTGTCTTAGGATTTTAATGTCCACATACATTGCTGCTCTACTGCCACAATGCTACAGTTGTGCAATGAAATTCTGACAAAATCTACATTACAGCATCTTCATTGGCTCTAATAAAATACTCATCTAAATTCTAAGTATTACTTAAATGATTATGTATTTCACTTCATAAAGAAAGCATCTGACTTTTTCTTGAAGGCACACTACAAGTCTTTCTTGTTATCAATCTCACATCAAATGCCATCCAAACAAAAACAGGTATTACACAAAAGGTAGATAGTTCAAATTAAAATTTTTTCATGATACATCACGGCATACAATCAGTAAACACCCACTGAAATAGTTCTCTTATAAGCACACAGAAGACAATTAATAAAATGAAAAAAATTGATCCAAAAAAGGCACAACACAAAACTATATTTTTAGTAAAATGCATTAAAAACATACATAACAAGGTGCAATCTATATTATCTAAACATACCTTTCCAAGATCTGCAGTCTGTTTTAAAATATCTCTTTTTAGGTCTTCTGCTCTCTTGGAATGAAAAGAATTACTTTGACTCTGGATGATAAATACAATTTCTTTTAATTCTGTAAACCAGAAAATAAGAAGATTTAAAGACAAAAGAAGTTATTTTCAGTTTTGCTCCAAAGCTACTGAGAACCCAGGTGTCCGGGGGAATCTATTACATAGCAAGCTATTTCTTTAGTTATACAAACGTTTCATGAAATAATAAAAAGGTATAATTTAACAGACAAAAAAATCCAACCCAGTCCTTTTAAGAATTAACACATAAAAAGTATGACATGACTAGGAGATCTGCAGCAACAAAGAAACTTATGCCTGCAGTTAACAGTAGCCATATTCTTTAAATTCCTTTTTCTCTAATACACCAGCACTCCTTATTACCAGAGTTAAAAGGTGTTAGTCATAGACCAGAAGCTCCCCTCACTAGGCAATGGACGAACACGAAATGGAAAAGACGCTTCCTCAATAAAGAGCTTAAAACCCTACCCAGAAACAAACATCAGGTGGAGAGACACACACATGAGAACAGTGAGGTACTTTTAGCTGATAGGACAGCATCAGCACCTCAAATGTGTGCTCACAGTGTTTAAAGGCACCATAGTTAAGAACTTTCAACAGGAGAGGAGACTGTGATAAATTTAAAAGAAAATAATGAAGTAGCTCTGCAAACATTTATGGACACAAAAAAATGCTTATTAAAAAATACAAGTAGGTGATGAAGGCTGATACTATGGAGAAGCTGAAGATAGCCAAATTTTATTGACAACAGTAGACAGAATAATCTCTCAGCGCTTTGAAATCTAAGAAAAACAGGCAGATTTGATCCCATTCAGAAGCAGAACACAGCAGAAGATGAGAAGGTGCAAGAAGAGGAGAGGACAGATGCCCTTTCCAAAATTCTTAACAAGTTTGACCAGTGCTGCATAACCCACCCAAGATCATAAGTAGCAATATATAAGATGAGGAGACGCTGTACTATAGTTTCTGTTTGGTTTGCCAGAAAAGGCTGAACTTTACAGATACCATGCAGAAAGTGTGCAGATGAGGAAATTCAGGGAATAACAATTTAAGAGGTACAAATAAGTGACTGACCAATTACTGCCTAAGGAACAAAAAAGATAGTCACGATGTTCAGTGTTCCAGGAGAGAAGCAGACGACTTGTGGGGAGAGTGGGCGGGGATTAAGAACTGCATTTAAATTCTGTCACTCGAGGTAACAGTCAGATCAGGCATAAAAGATTACAGATTACAGTTAGTTCAAGGAAGAGACAGCACAGAAAAGGCTCCTGAGTTAATGTTTACAGATTACATCACTCCAAGACAAGACAGTACCAAAAGGAAAGAAATTAAAGATTAAGTTCCATGGGATCTGTACAGACTGTCAAAAAATGTGGAGAAGGAACAATTATATAGGTAACAAAAAAGACATAGGAGTCAAATTTCAGAAAAGCAGAACTTCAAGACCATCATCATTAGCAACATTATGAAAGCTGACAGAGAAATCAAAGATATAAAACCTCTAGGAGAGCTTTCTAAGAACAGTTACTGGCATTCCATTGAAACCAAACTTTCAATGAGATATAGAAGATGTCAAATTGAAGACAGTGCAGGATGCAAGTTCAGTAGAGAAAATCCACAGAGTCACGGCTGCCAGATTTTACTACAAGCAAAGTCTGTGTGAAGATAAACATCCCAAGGACAGGGCACCTTAGAGGAAGCATGTGAAGCTTCTTGTCAGGCAGCAGAGTATTTCAACACTTTCAATGTGCAGTTTTGCTGCAATATAAACTCAAGTTTTACTTCATGCAATATTTATTTCTAAAATGTATATTCTTGCATCACAGATCAAGTCAACCTAGAAGATCCTAGTTTCACATCAAGATCTTGACCTCTAGGTTAAAAATGCTAAGTTGGCAAATACAGTAGAATAAGTGAAGAACAGCGGAACAAAGATGGAGAACAAATGTCCAAAGAAGGAAAGTAGTAGTCTCAAGGAAAAAAAGTTAAAATGAGCACATGAAGAAGGATCACAAGAAAAACAGTGGCAACAAAAAGAACATTAACCCCAAATATCTTTGCTAAGACTATAGGAAGATTGCCATGTCCAAGACCTGACCATCAATTACATTCCTTTGTTCCTCTGAACAGTTACTTGTTAATTTAGACCTATGACAGCTCAAAGCTGCAGTTAAATGTTTTTCTACTTTTTCCCTGATACTCTTTTCCCTCAATTTATTAACTTATTCACCAAGACAAACTCTGAAAATGTCAAATTGTGTGAGGTTTCTGGTGATAAAGTTGCAGAGACGGCATAAGCACCGACATAGATATCAGTTCTGATTTCACATTTTTTCCCACGCAGCGTTCCTTCATGCTCTGACCCACCCAAACTGCTTAGAAAAGCATGCACAATAAAAATGTCTGAATAGCAGCTATTTGCTATCAAGAAATTTGCTAGATTTCCTGTGCAAAAATTAAAATTAGAGCAAAAATTAAAATTACACTTCAGTGATGCTAGTGAGAGTCAAAGGGCTAAGTCTACATGCACAACACTGAAAATATCCCAGAGATAAAAAGCAAAAGCTATATTGCTTTATATAATTACTGTTTTAGTATCAGTACATTTACAGATATGCAAGCATCTGAATTACACTCAGTTTCACTTAACGGTACATTTAACACCACCTGTGATATCCCACAATAGAATACTTTCTAGGAGTAATCTAATAACTACTTTGGTGTTACTGCTTTAATCCAATGGCAATAGTTTCGTCTGCTATACACACTTTAAAATAGCTCATTAAAAGAAATATTCAATGTATTAAAATGTCAACAGAAAAGTATATATAATTTTAAACACCTAAATTGTTTCTCAAGCTGAGAAATAGTCAACCAAGCAAGACAAAGAGTGGAGTCTTCTGGAAGATTACTATCCAAAAGAGCTACTGATATACTTTATTTCTCTTGTTGTCTTCTTTTCTCTTTTATTCCCTAAGGCATTTCCATATCTAGAAAATATCTTCAGCAATCTCAAACGCTCATTGATTTGAAAGATACTGCAAGTTCACAGAAAAAAAAATCAAAAAAAAAAAAAAAATTAGGAAACAGGAATGCTGAAACTTCCTGAGTCTTATGACAACCATGTCTCACTGCTAAACAGAATGGAGCCTTAAAAAACTTTTAACAAGCCATTAACAGTAATGTGTGTTTTAGCAAGTATACAATGACCCTATGCATAAGGAGGCAAAATACGCCTCCTTATGAATTATCACTAAATCAGTTCAAAAGGTGGCGATGGGGAAATACTGCTATTTGGGAGATAAGCACTGCAGTATAACCACTAGCACGAATGGACTACTTGTATGATTTTTTTTTTTTTTTTGCAAAGTTTATTCACCACAAAAGGCGGTTTAAGTCAACTCAAAGCTACTGAAAAATTTAAAACAAACATTTCAGGCCTCCCCACCAAAAAGAGTAAAAAAGCTCCTAGAAGAACATAAGATGATGATGTTGCCTGCTAGCCTTCCTCTACTAGCCAGCAGTTAAAACATTCACCCAGGATGCAAGAAACCCAAATTCTCATCTGTGAGGGAGTTTGGGCCTGAATGTAGATCCTTGGCATTCCAAATCAGTCTTAATTTCTAGGTTGCAGGTATATTCTGAGGTGGGTCTTCCCCATTCCCTCCTATTGTTCTAGAAATGGCAAAGAGTGAAAATGGCTCCTGAGCTTCCAAATTACCCAACTCTCCTGAAACAGTGGGCATCCAGAACCATGTCTCTGACTCGCTGAATGTTTAAACACATCAATAAAAAGGTAGAACAGGCATCAACAGAAAAGACAGAATTCCATGAGGATTTTTATACTTCCTGGAGTATGTGTGACATGATCCAAACCATTTCCGCAAAAATTACAATTATGACTTTAAAACAACTAGGATGCAGTCTAACCACTGGCCTCTAATAGGTAAAAGAATGCCACTGACATCTTTGCAGCTCTGTCAATGGTGCTTAAATCTATCTCCTCCTTTCTTTCAGTTTTTCTTTCCTAAGAAATGACGGAAATAAAATTAATTTGTTTAAGGCTGAATGGAATATTTGTACAATGAAAACAGCGTTTTCATTCCAGTGAGAAAGTACAAAATGACTCATTATTTAGTCAGACAAAAACTAAACTGCAGAAGCACTGGTGCTTTAACTCACAAACCAGAGACTCTACTGTGTAGGTCAGAAAACTCAGCTTCCGATTTGGGTTTAAAAAAATTAGGCCACTTGCATATTCTATAGGCTTTTCCCTCCTTATGCCAACTCTAAAATCAACCTGAAACTCCAGATCAAGATCTTATAGTTCTTATATTTTGAGCAAATTATGGTAGCCTAGTATAAGGCTTCCACAGTTAAAAGTAGAGGTAAGTCTTTTCTCATGCTAAGAACAGTAATTCATAAATGTGTTTATATAAAAGTTATTGGGATCTTTCTGGATTAAAGGCAGTATTTGCATATATAGATAGATACAGGCACACAATCTCATCTCTGTGTGTGTGCTTATTTATTTACCATATATGCAATAAGCATTGTAATGACTGATTATCTGTTTATGGCCTGCAGTATGAGAACTGAAAGCCATCCTAACTTCAAACACTCTCTTCTCAACACAGTTTGAGTATTTCCGATATTTCTATTTCCTGAATTTTACTAACCTACTTGCCTTAATAACAACCAAAAAACCACTTTAAAAAAATTCCAAATGCACCACATTTTTAGTACACTTATTTACTTCTTGAAATTAGAAGTAATAGTATCCAGTTGTTCACAAACTGCACACCCTTTCATAGTTTTGTAATACATAAAGTATGTTGCTTACCACCTCAGAACTCATGATGTGTCTTAACTTACTTAACAACAACAAAAAAAAAGTTCATCACCTATGCATTTGCTCTGACACTAAAGAAAAAACTTACTTAAACCTCACATGTTGTTCTCACCTTTCCACCCAAACTTCCGTCACTAATTCCTAGAGAGCCTAGATAAAATGCAGAACTAGGCCAGGCAGGATATTAAAAGGATATAACTGCAAAAAATATTTTTGATACTTTCAGAATATTGCAGGTATTTGCAGATCAGAGGAAGTATAACATCACCATATTTGCAAGAATCAAATCCAAGAAAAAAAAGCCTCAAGACTACTTCATTCTTCTTCTCTCATTTAACACACATGTTTAAAAAAAAAAAAGACAAAAGAAAAAACCCAAACCAAATACTCTCTCACCCCACGGCCAAAAGCTAGTAGATACCCTTGTGGTGAGAGGAATATCTCCAGAGAGAATGACTCAACCTACCTTGGATCTCAGTCACTCTCTGGAAGTGCCCCGCTCTTTCCACAGACTGCAGAAGGAATCTAGAGAACTCACACTCCCAAGCTCAATGCTTCCTTGAGTTTCCAAAGAAGGCAAAATCATTGTACACTTGCCTGAAACAGCCAGCACCTCACTTCAAGAAGAGATTTGCTTTTGTTATTCAAATATTCTAAAAGCTGAAAATACTGTTCGTCAGCAATACGGCCTACCATTTGGGGACAAATCCATCCACCAACAGAGTACCTATACATCCACCTGAAGGGCAAGACTTTTTGCCTTGGCGTGGCAATGATTACCCAACATTGGTTAAGTCACGTCACTGATCTTTTGGCTGGAATATAACATATCCGTGCATGAAACTCTTTGCACACCAGCCAATCCAGAAAGCTACATCATATTCTGGGTAGACAAAGCGACCATGAGAACATGAAGTTCAGTCTTCTCTGTATTACACTTGTCTTCCCAGTGACTAGGATATCAAGATGTTAATACCTGTCTTCAAAGGCTTGGCTAAGGACACTTAAAAAGATCCCTTAAACCTCTGGAAGTAAAACTACAGATGATAACTCTGCTTCCTTGTTACAAAGGTACAGCTTATTTATAAAGGAGAAAGAATTTTCTTGTATAACAGTTTGAAAAAGAGGAATGAAAAAAAACCCAGGAACTAAGAACCATCAAGAACTTCATTCTCTGTTTCAAGTCCTTCCTTGATTTTACCCACAGAAATGGGTTAAAAGAGACTTTAAAAAAAGAATTCTTTCTTAAGGAGAGGCAGAATCTCGTTAAAAAGAAGATAAAGAACACAAGAAATGATGTATTACATCAGACCAATGGTCCATCTAGTCCAGTATATTGTCTTTAACAGTAGCAATAGGAAACACTATTTAGGAACACCACAAGACCTTCACTTTCTCCAGTGTTCCTCATACTCTAACAGCATCCACAACTATTGTACTAGGAAATGCCAGAAGAAATGCTGCCTATCTTACCATACATTTATGGACTTGTCCCCTCTTGAAACTGCTGGTATGGTCTGCTTCTACTACCTCCTGTGGCAGCAAGTTTCTAAATTTTGCTACCTGCTGCATAAAATACTTCTGCTTTAAAGTGATCTCCTACTGAAACAAACAATATATGACAGATGGTAGTTACATCACTAATGTACCATTGTAACATTCCTAAATATAACTTTCCTAAGTAATGAGATTGTATTAAAACTTATGAAAACTGAGTCAAAAGCCAAAAAAAAGTCTGTCAATGCCTCCCTGGGTGTTTTATGAAGTGAGACACAGCAGGTCTGCTGGGAGTGATAAAAGCAGCAACCAGCATCTGGCTGTGCTATGAGATTCCACAGAAAGAGATGAAAGAACACAAAGAGGAAATGGACTTTCTTTGACACCAGATAAGGATGGGTGAACAGGGAAACAGAGTAATAAAGCTTCTATAGAAAGGTCCTGACCTTTCAATGGTAAAATGGGAGATTAATGGGACAATGGACTTAATTATTTTCCACAAAAGTGGTTATCTGTGTTAGGGACAGAGCTTGCAACTAAGTCCAAAAAAAGCCAAAAAACAAACAAACAAAACCCAGATCTCAGCACCATTCAGAGTTCTGTCAGCAACTCCACTAAAAGCATGCTAAGTCTTCCTGGTGTTCAGCTTTGATGTCAAAATGAACTCACAACTACTCAGAAACTGCTGCAAGAGACATGGTCAAGCTGGCTCTTTTTAGAACAAGCAGACCCAAGTGCTCAAGGTTTAGAAGAGTGAGAAGTACTGTAACAGTCCAAGTTGCTTTAAGAATTGAACTGCTGTACTATAGCAGAGGCAGCACTAGGTTACAGTGCAGATATTACAAGTCCTTATCTCAGGTCTGTAAACTTTTTGCTGGAAGGACATCAGACTTGTTTTCAGAAAAGGCAGAAGCTTGCAGAATTTTTAGTCTCATAATTTATCTCACATGTTCCGTAAAAATGTATTTTACCACTCAGCATCCTATTAATGTTTGACATGTTTTTTAAACACTTGTTTCCAGATACTACAAAGTTATTACAAGTTGTTACAAGTAATTTATAAAAACCCTAGTTATTACAAGTACCATGAGAACCTAGCAGAATGGTAAAATTCCATTTCATGTTAAATTTTTACAAGAACTGCTACTAAATATAATGAAATTTGATTTTAATGTACTACAATGTACTATTATATACTACAAAAAGCAATGCATCAGTTTCATAGTGCAAGTGCACATTTTCAGAAAAACACTTAACTACAAGAATTGCAAATACAAAGATCGAGAAGTCTGATGAGACTATATGAGCAAAGAAAAAAAATACAAAGTATTTGGGAACCAGCAATTAACTAACAATGCTGTTGAGCACTTAGGCACTGTTCATGCAGTCACTTCTCAAAGCATAACTGTATTTTATTCATATTAAAAAGGCAGCCACAATTAAAAACAAATACAGACTATACAGTACTTACCTTTGCTTATTTTACTAATTGTTCCACTGTTTTCAGACTTCTAGAAGAAAGGAGAAAAAGCAAAATAAGGATACATGCAAAAACTCAAATATTTCTATAGAGAGACAAGGGGAGTCAAAGCATTCATCAGATTGTAAACGCATACATAGAGGTTTTAATTCAAGAACTAAGAAAAAAACTAAAGTAAAAAGTTTTTCATCATCGAGAATTGAAACAGATATTCCACGTTTGTATACTTGTATACTATTACTTAGACAACACAGTAAAAGAAGAAGAAAAAGGAAAAAAAAAAAAAAGAATGCTTTTCCATGACTCAATTTATACCAGGGCTCTTTAAGTTAATACTTGTCTTTTTTTTTTATAATGTCTTTTTAATACAATGTCTTTTTTTTTTTAAATATGTATCTCCTGAGCACAAAGTTTGGAATATGGAACTCTATAATACAAACACACCTGTTCGGTGTGTAAAAAACACCCAACACACTCTTACTCATTTGATCCACTATCAAGCATCTACTGAAACACAATTCTTAAAGGAGGACCCAAAAGCAATTTATATCAAGACAAATAAATATGAAAAGGTTATTGTACATAACATGACTTCACTGGGATTTATTCAGGTATCACATACATTTGTGATGGAATTTTAACAGAGTGCTGAGGAACAGGCAACAGTGACATTGCATTTGCATCGTTAACCAGGAAACCAAGACACACACATAAGAATATCTTACGAGCACATTCAGTTGCTTCTAAATAACAGAGGCTGGGTGGAAAGGTGGTGTTTAAGCACTGCTGACTGGTAGAGAGAGAGGACTGGAGAAATAGCTTTGTGCTTCCTACAAAAATTGTACGAAGGAAAACAGAGCCTTCATTTATTGCACAATTTCTCCCTGGTAATAGCACCTCAGTGCTTTGGTTTCTCCACATGTAAAAATCAAGATCATCTTTACTAATTGCATAAGGATGTTGTAGGATATATCTTGGTTCAAGCATTTTAAGACCTTCAGATAGAAATGCCATACAAGGCACTCCTCAGTAATAAGCTCGTATATAGTTTTCCTACCCTTGTGACTTAATTCCTATTTATAAACACAATCTTTTCTCCCCCTCCTTTTTTTAAAAATATCATATCCATCTAATCCTTTTAGTCCTGCTTGCATCAGATGATCTCTCCCTCTGTCCAGGTCTGACTTTTACACTGAAATGCATAAGCTCCAACTTCCTTGATAGCCATCTGTAAAACCTTTTCAAGAGTGACTGCATTGCATCCATGCTTATGACTCTTTTTTGCTGACCGGGTCAGCAACTCTTATAAGACTAAGTTATTTTGATGACTATACACAGTACTGCCATCTTACAGCATAATATACACCACATTCTAAGTTAACCCTATCATAAACAACATGGGAAGATTAATTTTCTATGCAAACAAAAAAGTATGTGTTTTGTGGTACACAGTGTGACAAACAAGCCATATTTTACAATTATCTTTATTAAAACACAAAACAGAACAGTTGTTGCCCATGTCATTTCTGTTAATGTAAAAAAAAAAAGGGGGGGGGGGGGATTAAAAATGGGATTTTGGCCTGAAGAGTTCTAGGAGGCACCTCTGACTTCATCTGAGGGAAGGTTTTGAAACTTTAAAATAGTAGGAAAGCCTTCATAAATTATATCCTATATAAGAATGATAACATTAAACAGCTAGATTGAGACAGTAATGCATTTTGACAAACAGCAACTTATAAGTAATGAAAACAGAATCACGTTACCTAGTCTCCCAGATACACTGCAGCAGATCAGCTGTTTGCAATAGGGATCTTTTTCATTTATGAAAATTACTGTAGATACAGCAATCATCATCAAAACAAAAAATTATTTAGAAACACATATCTCTGACCATACTTCCATTGCATTTGATATGAGATCAGTAGATCTAAACGGCAGTTATAGATTCTAACTCTTGATTCATTCCAGTACTTTTATTTGATTTTCCTCCCTTAAATCTCTTTTATACATTCACAAATATCTGTTACAAATATATACATATAAAAAAATTGGTAGATAGAAACCTGCTAAAGGACATACATGCATACACACCTAGCACCCATTATGCTGTTTAACAGTAGGGCTAGCTCTGACCATTAGTTCTTCTAATCTGTTAATTTGTAATTTCATATGCAAGCTTTACTTGAGCCGTGACTTGGGTAGCAATATGTAATAATGCTAATTTAGCAGAGAGGCAGCCATTTCCCTCTCAATGTATTATATATTTAACAAAACCAAGAAGAAAGGAAAACCTGTCTCTGAACTAATAAAGGTTATATACTCAAAAACTGTTCTCAACAGCAATAACACTATCAGCTTGTAGAAGCTATGCAAAATCGCCAAGGTTTTGTTACTATAAGTTTCTAATGCACTCTTCAGCTGATCCTGGGAAAAACAAAATTAATTGTTTTCTAAATTATAGTTTTGTTCCACAACAAAACCCAAAAAACCTAATTGTCTTAATACAAATGGCAACATAAGTCAGAAAATCCAGTGTAATAAAGAAATCAAAAGTGCTAAGTGTAAGTTTATTCTAGTAATTCTAAGAATCCATAGGATAAATTAAGATCCTAGTAATACTAGAAGAGTAGTGCTACATGCAACTTGTGTCCCATTAGAGGTATCTTATATGCCACAAAGAACCAGAAAGACATCGTATGACATTTAGTACCACTTAAATCAATGATCAAAATAATCAATGTCATAGATGTTAGGCTTTCTGCTCTGGTCTCTTCTAGATGATTTTATAATGTCTGTAAAATGTTCCTGCTCTGGCAATTAAAATTTATTACCTGCAGCACTGGTAGTTCAGTCTCATCTTCTGCACCTTCAGGAACTACACTTACAGCAAAAGCTGAAAGAAAAAGCAGACTTTTTTCACATTATAGGAGCTCATTTTCACACTTGACAAAGTTCTGCAGCAAAAGAAAGAAAAAATCAGGTAGATTTTCACATTAAATGATACTATATTGGTAATAATCTTTATGAGCATAAGACAGTCCGTTCTCACAGAATTTATACATTTTCTTCCTGACAATTCTATTCCCGTACATCGCTGAAAAGATCACTCTTTGATGTGAAGCCAATTTATCTTGGCTTCAAGGCAAATAAATCCCATTTTTAAAAAAAAATCAAATCTGTTCAGTCCAGTAGTTCACTTGACAACAGCATAATGTGCTATCACATGGGAGACCTGCATTCCACTCTATCTTTAGGTTAAAGTTTGGATTACAAGAGCTTCACTTGGAACCACAGAAACTGACAGCAGCTGACAGAAATTTCGATCAAACTTGAAGATGGCTGTCATACGCTTTGAATGCCATCTTTGAACAACAGTCAAATTTGTTAATGTATAAGAGACCCAAATAAATGTTTACAAAAAGAACAGAGACCCCAAAGACCTAATTTGCACAAACCTAGCATTATCTTAAACCTTTTATACTGACACCACCTTAGGCATACACTTCTAGTTTGTATTAGAAAAATAGTCATAAAAAAGGGTTCTCTTTTTTTTTTTTCTTGTTGATGTAGTTGTCTAATCCATTTGTCTCAGCTTGCTCATTTGTAAAAGTAGTTCCATTTAACATAAGAAAGCTTTGCTAAGATTCTTTGTAAGGTTTCTTTTTCTAAAAGGTACTAAAGACATGCAAATAAAAGTAAATTGCTATCATTTGGAAGGAACTCAAGATACTACTCATCATGGCCAAACAGATGATTTTCATAAAAACTGGGTGGAAAAAAACCCCACAGATTCAAGTGGAGTGTCTCACTGCAAGTTTAAATTATTTATCGCTTGAAATTGCTTTCAAAGTGAATTGCTAGCAACTGTCAATTCCTTGGACACACTAGAAACCTGGAATGTAGGAAAGCAAGAAGACAAGATTGTCCAAAGCCTGTGGTGCTCCATCTCTGATTACCTATACCGCTATGCTCTTTCAACTGGAGACCAAATTTCATCAAGTGTCTAGGAGTTGAGTTTCACAATGACATCTCAGGTCCTGACTAACTTGAATCTCAAATCACACCGCTAGATGCAGACATCCCAAAATCATTCTAACACAGTAGACTCACGTTGACCATAGCCACATTTCAATAAGGCATTTAGCCAGGAAGAAAACAGAATACAAGTAGGAGTGTCCTCCCCAATGTTGTCCTCAAGTAAATGTTTTGCACTTCTAGTTCGAAAGTGCACAGAGAATACCCTCAGTCTGCCTATTATATCCCTTGCTGACAGCATGTTCTGATTATTTTCCTCCTTCTCTTCCAACATAACAGTACTTAGAGCTCCAGATAAGGAATATCTTCCCCTACACAAACCAGATCCACACCTTCTACTTGACACAATCCTAATTAAGATCAACACAAAACACCCTTATTCTGGGAAATGTATTAATTACATAGTATTAACCTGAAGAAGTATCACCTCATAAATGCAGCTTATTCACAAGACTGAATGCAAGCAGAATTTTCATGACTTTCCATTTTTAATATGCAGCTGAGGAATGGCACACGAGACCTGAAACAACTGTGATTGACAACAGCTGCTGCCTCTCTCACCATAACGTTCAATAACGCATGCCACACTGCTTCTAAGATTTATAAAATATTAATGCACATGATCCTCAAAACAAATCATACAATACTCAGATAACCTGGGAAAAAAGGACCTATTTCATACTATGTCTCTGACAGCACAGATGAAGCTCTTCAGGGAATTATTTTAACAACCTACTTCATCTTCGTATTACAGAACCACAGAATTGTTCAGGTTGGAAAGGACCCCTGAAGATCATCTAGTCTAACCCCCCCCAGAGCAGGATGCTCAGGACCTTGTCTAGTCAGGTTTTGAGTATTTCCTAGGACAGAGACTCCACAAACTCTCTGAGAAACCTCTTCCAGTGTTCAATCACTCTTAGAGTAAAAAAAAAAGTATTTATGTTTAAATGGATTTTCCTGTATTTCAGTTTGTGCCAACTACCTCATGTGCCATTAGGCACCACAGAGTCTGGCTCTGTCTTCTTTACTGCTCCCCATCAGGTATTTACATATGTTGGTAAGGTCCTCCCTGAACCTTCTCTTCTCCAGGCTGAACAGCCCCAGCTCCTTCAGCCTCTCCTCTTATGTCAGGTGCTCCGATCTATTCATAATCTTCATGGTCCTTTGCTGGACTCACTCCAGTATGTCCATGTCTCTCTTGTACTGGGGAGCCCAGACCTGGACACAGCACCACAGGTGTGTCTCACCAGTGCTGAGCAGAGAAGAGAGAGGAAGGATCACCTTCCTTCCCTGCTGGAAACACTCTTCCTAATGCAGCCCAGGAGGCTGCTGGCCAACTTTGCCACAATGGCACACTGCTGGTTCATGGTCAGTTTGTTGCCCACCAAGACCCTCAGGTCCTTCTCTGCCATGCTGCTTTCCAGACAGTGTGCCACCAGTGTGCCTTGGTGCATGGGGTGACTCCTCGCCACAGGCAGGACTTGGCATTTCCCTTCGCTGAACTTGGTTTTCCAAGTTTCCCATTTGCCCATTTCTCCAGCCTGCTGAGGTCCCTCTGAATGGCAGCACAACCAGCTGGTGCATCAACCCCTCCTGCCCATTTTGCATCCTCTGCAAATTTGCTGAGGGTGCACTTTGTCCCATTGTCCAGGTCATTAATGAAGAGGCTAAACACTACTGGAACCATTATCAACCCCTGGAGTGCACCATGCCACTGATCAGAGCCCATGAGCCCATCAAGTCAGGCAGTTTTCTATCCACCTCACTGTCCACATATCTAGCCCATACTCCATCAGTTCGTGTATGACATTATAAGAAACAGTACTGAACTCCTTGCTAACATTGAGATAAACAACATCCATTGCTTTCCCCACATTCATGAAGGCAGTCATCTCATCACAGAAGTCTTTTGGGTTGGTCAAGCATGACTGCCCCTTCATAAAACTATGCTGACTTCTCCCAATCGCCTTCTCGTCCTTCGTATGTTTGTCTTGTCCTTCCTTGTTTGGCAATGGTATCCAGGATTATTTGCTCCACCACCTTCCCAGGGATTGAGGTGACACTGGCCAACCTATAGTTTCCCCAGACTATCCTCCTTGCTCTCCCTGAAGACAGGTGTGACAGTTGCTCTCTCCTAGTCTTCAGGAATCTCCCCCAGTCACCATGACCTTTCAAAGATTATCAAAAGTGGCCTTGCATTGACATTGTCAAACTTTGTCAGCACTTGTGGGTGCCTCCTATCAGGTCCTGTGGACTTCTGTATGTCCAATTTGTTTAAATGTTCCCTAAACTGGTCCACCTCTAGTGAAGTAACTCTTCCTTGCTCCAGACTTTCCCAGGAGTTTCAGGGGCCTGGAATTGCTGAAGGTGGGTCTTACCAGTACACACCAAGGCAAAGAAGGTTTCGAATTCCTCTTCCATGTCCTTCTTTTAACCGAGCCCCTCCCCCCATTCAGAAGCAGGCCCACATTTTCCCTAGTCTCCCTTTTGCTGCTGATAAACCTGTAGAAGCCCTTTTTCTTGCTTTTCACAAATTGAATCCCTTGCCAGATTCAACTCCAGGTGGGCTCTGGCTTTCCTAACAGCATACCTGCACTCTTAGACAGTGTCTCCATATTCATCTTGGGGTGACCTGACCCTGTTTCCATCTCTTGTGTCCTTCCTTTTTATGTTTGAGTTTTGTGAGGAGCTCTTTGTTTATGCACGTGGGCCTCCTGCCATCTTTGCTTGCCTTCCTGCATGTGGGGATGGACCATTCTTGAGCTTGTAGGAGGGGAACCTTGAAAATCAACCAGCTCTCCTGGACCATCTCCCCTATCAATCTTTCTGTATTGTTGAGGACAGTGGTAGATTGAATATGCCTGGCTAAAAATTACTTTTCTTGCAGCTGCCCTGACATACGGTGCAAGTTCAACACTCACACATATCATTTATTAAACAAACCAATATCTGTGACGAACATTATATTCTCTATATTCTTTACCATTATTCTTACTCCCAGTGATTTCAGACATGCAGCCACCCCTTCTTTTCCAACAAATAAACATATTAAAATGACTTGGTATTTTTTACATTAAATATTCCAGGAAGACTTTTTCCAGATAATACATTTTAATGATAAGACAAGAACTGTTCAGGCTATTTTTAAACTACTGAAGAACCATTCACTAAACAGATTAGGAGACCCCTGAAGACACCACAAAAAAGCTTCAAGAGTCTTCACCCAACAGTAACCAAGCTTTTCACTCAGGCAGACCATGAGAGTTTATTTTAGCAACAAATATGCTATGGCCCCTCTGCTACCTTGTTAGCAAATAAATATCCTCTTCTAAGGATTTACAGGGAAAAGGGTGGCATGAGAAAGAATGTGGTAAATCTAGCTGGCATATGACTTATCAATAAAGGGACCACAGGGTAGGTAGGAAATACAGTGCTTGGGCGCAAGTGGATGTCTCTCAGATTAATTCATCCACCCACAATTCACTCCCAAGAGGTTTCTGAAAAAGGTGCGCCCAGGAGTGGACCACAGATAGAAAAATTCTAACTACACATGCAGCTCATGACCAGATCAGTGGTACAAAACAGGTAGAAACTGTAAACTCTCTGTGGCAAGGATATCTTTTCGTTGCGTGTAACGTACACACGCACAATGAAGGATGACCTATGTCTGGGAGCTATCAGATGCTACTATAACAAAAGAGTAACTTTTCATGACCAAATATCATTATTAATTCAGACAACTGCAACAGATTTCTTTCAGTATAGAACTCCCCAAGACACATATCAATCTCTGGAGCTAGAGGCACCTTTGCTAAATCCAGAATTTCCTCTAGTCCCTTTGAGTTTTTTGATGCAATGCAAGCATACCTCAGGTGGACCACTGACTTACCGTAGAGCGCAGAGAAAATATATTGCAAGAAGAAACTGATTAGCTCGTAAAAGTTCAAACTGTGTAGGGACCACAGTAACCAAAAAGGCTAGGGTCATTAACCGTACTATTTCTCTCAAAGCTATCTAAAGCAAAAAAAACCCAGCAAGGCACTGTCTTAAATACAACCCATAATTTTGTATTTGTCACTTCATTATTTAATGCATTGTGTACTTTGAAGTTTGTTAACACACGTAGCTATTCAAATCATTTGGCACAAGCAGACAGAAAATGAATGTGTCAATTACCAGTCCTCCCCTCCTTTTGCTAAATGCCTAAGAACTGAGGATAAGTAAGAAAAGGAAAGAAATTTTAGAAAGACTTTAAAGCTCTTTATTTTCATAAATCTTATCTTTATTTCTTTTGAAAGCAGGACTAAGATCCACTGAAAAAACTAGACAACATTTTTGGATCCATGCAAAACCTGGAAATTTAATCAGAGAATGCAATATAAGTAGCTTCAATTCCTATTTATTTCTCTCAAGTGCTCCATTATTTGCATTAAAATTTTGGTGAGTAAATAGACTTGCTTATAACACTAGAAAGTAAAACTCAATCATTTATTTTCATTGTTCAGCAGCTGAACTGCAGGAATGTGCCAACAAACTATTAGGAAAATGGATGTAAATACTGTAGTATTAAAAGACAACATACTGTATAAATATATATAATGATATAATACCACATGATAAATGTAGAAGTAATCCTTTCTTCAGTACTACCCTTTTGAGTGTAAACAACTTCCAAATGCTTACAATTATATGTCCTTTAAATGCAAAGGATGTTAAAAACTGAGGAGTTAACTCTTTTGCTTTCACAGACAAAATCCATTTGAGGCAGAAAGACAACACTTCTGTTATCTTCTTCTTTTACAGTCTGATTCAAGGCTGACTGACACCAGAGTCATTCCAATCACCTCACCAGGCTGTGGGTCAGTTTAAATGGGCTCCAAAAAAGTTATGATTCTATAGCTCACATATGGCAAAACCATGACTAATAATAACCACTTCAAATAACGAAAGCCATTGATTATGTTGTACACAGTAGACAAAACAATTAAAATAGAATTTCTTCATAATTCTAATTATAATTTAATGAAAGGTCTATTTTTGTTTTGGCTGGGGGTTGGTTGGGTTTCCTCCCCCTCCCAAGTTTTCAAAGAACATAAGATTCTATGGATTGACATGATTCCAGAGAAAATCTGCACTGATGCTGTCAGTCAAAGAGACAGGATCTTCCATAATGAGACAGCCTCAGAGCGCCAGGAAGCAAAATAAAATAGTCTCATGTATTTATATGCAAGCTTTTATAATATTTCTTTATTGTTGCTACCCTATCAGCATCAAAGACCCCGGTCTAGCCAGGTAAGAATGAAGACTTACAGATTTATCAACCCAAAATGGGGAGGGAGCAGGGGGGAGTAGGAAGGGGAAGAGATGATGCAAGCAAATTTCCAGCATCTGAAGCTTTTCGTAAAATAAAAGCAACTCACTTTATTTCTTTACTCAATTTCTTTAAGCTAATCGCACATATGGGAAGAAGGCAGCTGAAATCACCACTATGAACCACTGAAATGTCTAAATGAGTGCTGTGTACACCAGTATCTTTATAAAAGGCAAGCAAAGAAAAACAGTAGAAGAAAAAGCATCATCATTATCCCTTCTGATTGTCTAGAAGTTAGATCAAACAAAATCATCTGAATACGTTTTCCCATTCTGCAAGCTGCCACCTGCAAGCTGGAATTTATGAAATGACTTAACTACCAAGAGACAAGCTGTTTTCTTCTGTGAAATGCAATCCAAATTATTTCTGTTTTCCAAGAGCAAAGCTGATTGTTTTGCAAACTTACTATCCTGGCCATCTCAAAAGCATGGGGTATTTACAAAAGAAAGGAGTTTAATATAGAAGGATTTTTAAAAAACTACAAGAAAGCCATGATACTGCAATAAGCTTCAGGTGAACAAATTTTATACAAGCATTAATCGAGACCTACTGAACAAGAGGTAGTTGCACAAGCAAGAACCCAAGTTTTTCCATTTCCGCCTTCTACCTGCATGTATGCATGTATACAATAAATATACGTACACACACAGGGAAAACCGAAGCTGCTATTCTCTGACTGTGATTACAATCTGTTCGAGTTTACAAGTGCTATAGTACCTTGCTGAAGCACTGGAGCAAAACTGCTCGTCCCAGAAAGAACGAAATATAGCTTTAGGAAGAGCAGTAGAGTATGAGGACTTCTCCAAAAACCAAGCTGCGTAGGGGAAAGGAAAAGTGTTTTACAAGTGAAAAATCAAAGTATCAGAGTTTTACTTTGCTGAAGACAGGATTTATTTTACCAGGTTTCCCCTGCAGGATTTTGATCCACAAACCATAGTAGTGGATGAGAATCAAATCCAAAGACAAACTGACAAGCCTATGCTGACAGAGATGGAAACATTCAGGAACAGAAATAATGAGAAACAGAACAGATGTAAATATTTATTCCTGTCTCTTACACTCACGGCAACAGCTCCTAACTCCAAGAGCCTGTAGCCATCCAACTGCTGACATACTACTAACCCTTCTATTTCTGCCACCTGCCTAGACACATTAAAAACGTCCCTAAAATATAGTAATAAGATTTTTTTTTTCTCTATGCTGACATTTTAACCAGGCGGTATTACCTTTCCATCTCCCCTCAGCAACACCCAGTCACAGTAAGGCGCTATTTCAAACACGAGCACGAATAGCTTCGTGGTGGGTTTTAGCCAGTTGTTTAACGAAGATTGTCTTGACCTGAGCGGCTGGCCCCAGTGAGGACCGGTTTCCGCGGCGAGGGCTTTCCCCTGCCCCGCACTGGCCCGGGGCAGAGGGCCGCCCCCTCGTCCCCACACACCGCTGCGGGGCCCGGAGGGCGGGAAACGGTCCCTACGCTGGCCGTCACCGGCACCTCAGGGCCGGGGCCGCTGCGGGGAGCCCGCACTGCCCCGTCGGCGCCCCAGCCCAGCTCACTAACAAACTTCGGGGGAAGGGGCACCTCCTGTCTTCCGCCCGCTTCCCCTCACGGGGCGGGACAGAGCGGTGAGGAAGAAGCAGCGGCAGCGGCTCCGGCGCCCCCCCCCCCCAAGCTCTCCAGCCCTGTCCCGTGACCTCCAGCCCCTCATCGCCTCCGCAGAGGGGCCGAGCGTCCCGGGTCTCCTCCCTTCACCTCGCCATGGCGTCCCGGCCCGGCCCCCGGCCACTCACCCCGGGTGCGGAGCGGCGGGAGAAGGAAGAAGAGGTGGGTGCACGCAGCGAAAAGGAGCCAGCGGTTGCAGCCGGGCTCCCGAGACATCTTGGCAAGGGCCGCCGAGCCGCACGGCGGGGGGCGGAGGAGCGGGGCACGGTGCGCCCGGCTGCCCGCCTCTGCCGCAGGAGCGCGGGCGAGCGGCCTCCGGCGGGTGGCGGTGCCGCCGCCAGCCCGCCCTCCTTCCCTTCCCTTCCCTTCCCCCCCCCGCCAGGGCCCGGCAGGACCGGCCGCCGGCGCCGGGAGGAGGGGGAGGCGGAGCGGGGGCCGCGGCGCCCTCTGGCGGGCGGCAGCGGGAGAGGCGGTGCCCTGCGGCCCCGCGCCTCCCCGCCGGCTCCGGCCTGCCGCTGCCCGCCGCCGCCGGGCCCCGGAGCCGGCGGCAGGCAGCCGCGCTGCGGGCCCCAGCCCTTCCGGACCGGCCGCCGCGGGCCGTCAGCTCCCCGGGGGCACCCGGAGCTCCTACAGCCCTGTATATGGGTATGGAACAAATATCCAGCCCAAAATAATCCTAATAAGCATAGCTCTCCATAACCATTATTGATCATCCAGCACCTGTTACCAAAACCAATAATGTCTTTAATTCTTAATGCTAAATTATCAACTCCACAGAAAGTCCTCCAACGAGGTTTCTAGGTTGTCCGGTTTAGACAAAAGAGGGCTTTTTGGTTATTAGCTTCATCCTTCTCTTCTCACAAACAAATTAAAATATTGTCAGTCAAATGATACCCAGCACTCCGACAGGAACCTGGTCCACAATAACCAGTGGCCTAGTTCATCTCTAAAACAACCCTCACAAGCCGTTACCCCAAAAGAGCACGTTGCACCTCCAGACAGCCATTTCATTCGGTTGGACTCGATGATCTTAAAGGTCTTTTCCAACCTATACGATTCTGTGATTCATAACTACCTGTGTAACCAGGAGTGGAGACATGGGGTGCGGCACAGACTACAGGTATGCGACACGAGAGGGGCACAGCCTTGGCACTGGAGACTCTACAGCTACGAACAACTCACTCATAGTCAGTTAAAGAAATACAGACCGGAGCCACACAAAACTGGTTTTAGGAGTAATGCAGAGAACAAAGTAGTATCTAACATGCATAAATGTCACGATATAGACAGTAAATTTGGATGTAACACCTGCAGACCAACAAAGAAAGATCAAGAGTGTAAAACCTTGTTAGCAAACAAAAAATGACCCCATGTGGATCCTGGAGCAAGGAAGAAGAAACCATCCACACGTACATCAGATTTGTCCCAGTGAAGCACTCCACATGCTGACAACTTGCCGTGACACCCCCCATACACCCCAGAATGAAACTGCCAACCTTCAGACCCAGGGGAGCCACAGAAGGGTGAGCAGGAAAAGGAGCAGAAACCCAGCAGTGTGTATAAAATTTTCACTGCGCTGTCATTCATTCTTTTTCTGTAGCAATTAGAGCTTTATTAATAATTATTAGATTCTTCACATTTCAACTATAGTAACAAGAAATTCTTGGCTTTACTTACTGTCGCAGATGGAGTGATGCACTTCACTTGTACGAGCAAAGCAAAAATATACTTTATTGATACAAAAGAGTGAATTAACAAGGTTCGACAAGTGTGACAGTGGTTTAACAAGATTTGATGGCAAGGTACAGTTGATTATTTACTGCATAGAGGACAGGGTCAGACAAAACCATCAGGGAGACCCTCCCATTGAGTCATGATGTCCAGAAAGGACCCCCTTGCTTTCTAAACTCCTTCTCAGAGAGGGGTCTAGGTGCGGCTAGATCCAATCCTAGTCCCAGACTTGGTCAACGCTTTATGTCTAAAGGATTATATGTGTGCAATCAATCCTTTATATCACTTAGCTAAGATTACAAAGTTTAGCATGCTATTAGTCACTTACCGAGGATCTGTTGCAGCAAGGAATCTCTCAACCTTGAGAAGTAACCTTGAGAGGCATCCCTGCTCAAGGGGAGATCCTGGTGTGCAGCCCGCTGCTGTGCAGGAGAGCTCAACGGGCTCTTGGGCTGCTCACTATTTATGGGGGTAAGATGATTGACTTATATTTGCATACTCATCCCAGATCTTGGTTTCTTAGGTGGGTGCATCACACAATAGCCCTTGGCTTTTGTGTTGTTATCCGTCTCCCGAATCCACTTTGAGCTGGATACAGCCATCACGACCAGATGCATCCATTACGACTGTCACTGGTGGTTTTCGCCTGAGCAGGGTTACAGGAGGTAAAGGTTGGGGGCGGGGGGACGTGACACGGTCACGCTTACATATAAGGCACGCTTCCTCTTTGCCCTTGAACACAATTTTGAGCATAGCACCTGGTACCCCTAGGTAACGATTCCTTACATGGTAGGTACGCATAGACATGAATTCCAGCCTGGTCTATATGTATACATTTTCCCATCAAATACTTTCCACACAGACCCCTCCTACCAACCCAACTATTCAGTATGCACTGACCTCACTGGAGGCAAGTGCTGCAATGTCCAGGTCAGTCATAAACTTCCCATATTTTTAATTCAGTAAGGCGAACAGCATGGGACCCAACTTGGACCTTTCCTCAAAACTCTGCAGCTTTTAGATCTACTGCATTCTTTTCCTGACAGATCAAGCAGTTACAATGGGGTACCTCAAGTGTACTAGAGAGGTGATTTTGAAGATGAATGGAAATCTTTTCATGGTGATAAATGCTCACTCTCACTGCAAGTTCAGGCAAGCACATCTATATCACTGTAACTTGGTAGTAGACTTCACACTTTCCTTTAAAACTGTCTCAATAGAAATAAATTAGCTAGACTTCCTTGGGGTATT
The DNA here is from genome assembly GCF_035582795.1 of Mycteria americana. NCBI lineage: Eukaryota > Metazoa > Chordata > Aves > Ciconiiformes > Ciconiidae > Mycteria > Mycteria americana. The sequence goes on from NC_134365.1 coordinate 198,093,964, forward strand.
AGGCTTGCTTTTATGTATTTGCTACCCCCCCTTATATTGCAGGGGCTTGAAGAGAGAGGGAAAACGGGACACAAGTGTGAGCAACCATAGCGTGTTATTTGCCTTACATAACAACTGCTTGTTGCCGACCTTCTGATTCACTGAACAAGTTACTGGTCTCAAGAATAGTAATTCTGATGCAAATTAAAGAGAAACTTTCATACTACATTTCTCTCTCTGATTCTATGTGCATGCTCGTTACCAGGAAAAAAAATAAGTGTGAATTATCTTTCCATTTCTATACCTATAACAATATAAAAGGCATGAATCCTTCCGCTCAACAAGTCTATCTGCATTTCCTTGGTTTTCCTTATAAGTTTCAGCAGCATTTCCTGACCTTTCTCCCATTTCTCTGTTCTGTGCTGGTTTCCGTAAGTATTCACATCACAAAGATCATGCCCACAACAGCTGGCATAAACATAAGACCTTTCACTTTCAGAATGGTTACAATATACCCATGTTCAAATGTTTCTCCACGCAGCAAGTCAGTAAAGAAAAAACCACACCCAACCTTTTGCTGAGATGTAATCAATGTTTTGGTTTCTCACAAATATAAGAGAAATTTCATTGCAATAACCTCCCTAGAAATATGGAACTCTACCATGAAACCTAATGTTCTCCAACTGTTAAGAAAAATAGCACTTAAGTGTTTTAAATCTTCTATTCGGGGCTGGGAGGAGGAAGGAGGAAATAATCTTTTTCTTGAATTCTACTCTACATACAAACTCAGAACGTGTTTGTTTGTTGTTCTAACTCCCCCGCTGAGAATTTCCATCTCAGGATGGATGAAAATAATGAACTTTCTGGTAAGGAACACAGAGGTTCAGAACATCACCAAGCTTCCTTTCCTTATAGTATTACGTACATCTTACATTCATAAATAATACAAATGTAGCACTGTTGCTGTCCCACCTCTCAGATTAACAGGGGGGGCTGCAAATACAAAGAAATCCAGTCAGATAAATATACATGAAGTTAGGCATATCAAATTTATTTTGTCCTCGTAGGATATCTTTTACAGATATTAAATACAATTAAACATTTTAAATTAGTTATTCATCACAGGTGAGATTTTTAGAAGAAAAAAAAGCAAAAAAACAGCATTTTTTCCAGAATGAAAAGTAAACCTGGACTTTGGAAAAAGAGTAATTAAAATAGTAAAATAAATGACTATGTCCTTTGAAATATTTATAATAGCATGTATGTTACAGTAATTTTGCATCCAAGTTACTACATTTTATTTAATAACATTTAGTATTGTATCATAAATTGTGGGATTATGAGGCCTGTAGAATTTCTGAGGTTTTTTTCTTACGGATTTGTGGAAGCTTTGCTGATTTGCTTCAGCTTGACAATTTGATGCAAGAGACAAAGCAATGTTTCATCAACTGAAAATTGCCAGTGATTGGAACGGGGACAACTTTTCACCTGTGATTTTGGCCCTGGAAACACTGTATGTGCATAAGCAGTTAAAAGACCAACAGGACCATTCAGATGGTAAATTTAAGTCCTTACACCTTTTCATAGACCCAGTGTCTCTATTTTAACCTTTTTCATGAATCAAATGGCTACAAGAAATCAAAGAATCTGGAGTCCCAATGGAGAAATAAGCTTGAAGTTATGGCAAGTGTTTATATTTTACCAAACATCAAGATAAACTTCCACAGTATATACAAAGTCTACTTGTATTCCAGCTGTGCCATTTGGGCTAATGAGTTATTCACCCATCCCCTTACATATACCAAGGGACAGTCAACCCTTCTAGCTCAGAACAAAATGCTCAGATTGCCATGTCAGAGAAAAAGGGAACAGTGAGAGAAGTTCAGAGACAGACAACAACAGCATCCACTTGAGACTGGCCAGGCTGGCACGTGGTTCAAGGGTGGTTTGCCCTTGTGCACAGGCAACGCAGCAGTGATTCAGGATACTCTGATGGCTCTGTCATCTGTTCCTGTAGAAGGAATATAACATGGGAGAAGAGAGAAATTATGAGCCAGACACAATGGCAATTACTGAGTTAGAGAACTTGACTGGAACTACATTGTTGTATTAGCCATTTGAAACATGTTTAACTAATCCAGGCATGACAGTGTACTCATGGTTTCTTGCAGTGGATGGGGCGGGAAGGCCTTTTCGGCAGACAGGCCTATTAATCACACGAGTTGCGCTCTGTTCCAGCTCTTTCTCAGGCTGCTGCAGTTTGACCTCTCTATCCTACTCAGCAAGTTACATAAGTAGGGGCATAACTTTAAGCTATGACTAATCCTTCGTAAATCAGCAAAACCAATCCAAATGAGTTCAGAATCACACAATTACTTTTTGAATCGCAACATATATCTGTTAGGTTTATGGTTGGACTCGATGATCTTAAAGGTCTTTTCCAACCTATACGATTCTGTGATTCTGTGGAATCAGAGTTTCTCAGCTTTCAGCTACTCAAGACAGTAATTCAATGATAGTTCCATTCCATTAACATCACAACGTCCAGCTAATACCCTGGGAGTACATCTACTTTTGTCAAATGCTAGGCAATGAGCGTGAGCATGGGAGCTCTGATAGTCTGCATTGCTCAGCTCTTCACTACACTCCCTCATCCCGTATAGACCACTCTAAATAGCTCTCCCCAGGAGAAATCTGCAGTAATGGGGAAAGCCCTGAGCGCTGTAGACATGACTCAGTCACTGACACTTGGCCTGGGATTTGCCCCATCTTGTTCTGAAGAATTGATAAAGTTGCAGGATCAGAGCACACGCATGCTGTAAGCCTGACAACCAAACCACTGAGGGAGATCAGCACTCCAGCCAACCCCTGTGGTAGCCCACAGTGTAGTCCGAGTTTAGTCTCTCTCCTTCCTGGGTCAATCTGGGAAGCGCTTGCTCTTAATTAAAATTTGAGGACTCCATCTTGAGGTAAGTCTTAGAGCATTCAGTCAAAGCTTTTTAGAGAACTGGTCTGGGGCTGTAGCAGAGAGTTCCAGGGACAGAGTTCAACCAAGCAATTTCTCATGATAGACTGCTGTTATTAGATTACACACTCTTTAGAAAGGACCTGGAAAAACACTGGGCACAAAGTGATCAGTCACAGATTCTTAGAAGATTGTAAAGATGGATCAAAGACAATTCCTTTCCTATGGGGCAAATAACGCCTGCTTAACAGCTCCTCTCTGTCATCTGGCACAGAAACACTGAAAATACCTTATGTAGCATATTTTCTGGAGCCATGATAGGATTGTCCAAGAGGCAGAGTATATACGCTTGGGGGAGGGGGGAGGACACAGGTATTTTAACATCTTTGAACCATTACAGACTAAGCCACAGATGAGAAACAGGAGATCTATCAAACCCTGGAACTTGACACAGATCCCCAGAGTGCCTTAAAACAGCTGCTTAGACGTCAGTGCTTCAATCTCCCATATAGACCACACCTTGACATTTTGGATCGGATCATTCTCGTAGGCATCACTGAAAATTTGTTGGCTCTGGTCTGCCAGATTCCAGGGGTTGCTTACCTTCTGGAATGCATAATCTCAAAGTTACAGCATGAAGGAAGACTAAAATGGTTATGCTTATTATTCAGGTAGCGTAAAGAATATAACATATAGCTGCAGCTTTGTCAAGTTTGTATTTCTGAAATTTGTGGTTTAAAACACACAGTAGAAGTAAATCAACAGGTCTGTGTGAGAGACGCAAGCTTGGAATCTAGAATCCTTTGGAAGGTGAATCTAGGAACTAAATTCCCTCCCTCCCTCCCTCCCCCCTATCCTGCTTGAAACCTTTCCCACTTTACCTCCACTTCAGTCAATAACTTGGCTATCCCTCCTTCCCACAGGATTGTAGTTTAGTTGCAGAATCTGATTCTTCTTCTTTCTTGCCTGTCGTGGTTTAGCCCCAGCCGGCAGCTAAGCACCACGCAGCCGCTTGCTCATTCCCCCCCCCCGGTGGGAAGGGGGAGAGAATCGGAAGAGCAAAAGTAAGAAAACTCGTGGGTTGAGATAAGAACAGTTTAATAATTGGAACAAAATAATAGTAATAATAATAATGAATTATAATGAGAAGGAAAACAACGAGAGAGAGAGAGGAACAAAACCCAAGGGAGGGGAAGGGGGGGGGGGGGGGGGGATAAAAAAATATGATACAACCACTCACCACCCGCTGAGCGATGCCCAGCCAGTCCCTGAGCAGTGATCGCTACCCCTGGCCAACTCCCCCCAGTTTATATACTGGGCATGACATCATATGGTATGGAATAGCCCTTTGGTCAGTTTGGATCAACTATCCTGGCTGTGCCCCCTCCCATTTCTTGGGCACCTGGCAGAGCATGCGGAGCTGAAGGAGGGGGGGGGGGGGGGGGGAAGTCCTTGACCAATGTAAACACTGCTTAGCGACAGCCAAAACATCAGCGTGTTATCAATATTATTCTCATACTAAAATCCAAAGCACAGCACTATACCAGCTACTAGGAAGAAAATTAACTCTATCCCAGCCGAAACCAGGACATTGCCATATTGGTTCAGACATTAAATTTCACTGACTAGATCTTAGAACATCCTCAGATGTTCTCTACAGCTCTTTATTCTCCCCACAAAGTCACCATGTTGGCTTTAGTCATTCCACATACCTAAACTTCTACCTCCTCTTTGGCTTTGTTCAAACTACAGTATATCTAATCTGTCAAAAAACCCTACTACAAGATTATCCAGTCTACCTGAAAATTACTATACTAACCTATCATATCAGACAAGGAATTCAGACTGTCAGAGTCCTGTGGAAAGGCCCTTATTATCCCTAAGTTAGTATTAATATTTTGTAACATTCAACTATGTGCAATTATAAAGTTTTCCTTTTCTACTTTTGGAAGTGTTGTCTCCAGTTTTACTTTATGAGATTACTTTTAAAATTAAATAATTTGATTAGAAGTTTATCTAGGTTCAGAACTGACTGAAATTATTTAATTCCATATAATATTGACAGGAAAATTCAGTTATGAATTATTTTTAGTTCAACATTCCTGAAAAGCTATATTATAAACTCTTTTCAGAATCAGTATCTGCAGACAAATAGCTGCCAGGTTAAAACTAGGGGGCAAATGCATTATTTTGATTTCTTGCAACTGTCAGGTGATGAGAGGAAGATGATTTACGCTCCTGTCTTTGTACTGCACACAAAGAGAAACAAGGGTAGTACTTCTACAGGCAGATGCAGATGACTGAAGCTTTTCAGTCTCGATTTTAAGCCAAGGCCACATTGCCCACTCCTTCGGTCAAATGAACAGCTTGCCTAAAGAACTGTCAGACTTGATACTCTTTCCTGGTTTGTCTCCTGCTGCTTCCATCTGACACAGAACTGCCTCTACCAAGCATATCTGAGCTCTTTTTATTTTCCCTGCTGAAGTGCAGCTATTTGAAAATACAAAACATTAGTCCTAAACTACCTAATAGTGTCTTTTTATCAATATATGAAAATATTACCTTGTCACCTGAGAGTCAGAGTATAGATAAACAGCAAGGGATTTGACTGAGCAAAACCATGTAGGAACAGAATGCTTCCATATATTTTAAAGAGCTTAGTGGCCTTACTGACTACTTTCCCCTGCTTCTATTCCTAGAAGAGAAAAAATAGTGGTATAAAGAATCACCTACCCTTCTCCGCTGTGTACTAAGTCATAGTGGCAGGGAAAAAACCAAGGTGAACTGCTCAAGGAACACTGGAGTGGATGGTCAAACAACGTCCTCTGAACTTGTCTTTAATTTTTCTGCTGTTTTGATGAGCTGTACATAACGTGATCACTCAAGCATTGACTAACTTGCATCAGCTGTTGGGATTACTGCCTCAAGATGTCCCATATCTCATAAATGGCTTCTACATGTTTTGTTTTACCTTATTACAGCTGCACTGTAAACTACGACAGTTCAGGAACTAACTCAAAAGTTGTTATGACACCCCAATTTGGGAGGAAAAAAAAAATTAAAGAAGTCCTTGGGAGTAGACGAGACAAGTAGTCACAGTAACATCCAGAGATGTTCAAACAGCGTGCAACATCTGAACTAGGTTTTAGACCCTGGAAAAATGCATCCTGTAAGATGGTGACACCAAGGACTTTGGGGTATGTCTGTTTTACAGCTAAAAGCTGTAATCCCAAGTAACGTCAGTAATCCCAAGAAATGCAGGGGGTTTACACTTAGATAAGAACACGCTAAGCAATGAAAGGAACATAACAGCTAGTTTCTTTAGTTGAAGTAGCTCTCTTGTGAACCAACTCGGGCGTGCACAATAATCATGTCCCTGAACACGTAGGGTTGGAAAATTCCCACTAGCTGTAGGTCTCTGTGTTTTATTTTAATACAACTAGATTAGGCACAGTTTTCTCATTTTGTCATCTGTGCCTCCATAAACCTTTGTAGCTATGCTATGTATCATAAATGTTTTGTTCTTATCTTAATGACACTTGAGAGAAATCTCATCTCTAGTTGAGGTATTAGAAATGCCAATGCCATTGCTATAGGAGTAGCTTTCAAACACGGATACTCTCACAGCGTACCAGCACACAGGGTATCAAAAAGCTAGTAATTAGCAGAGGGCCAGTATGCTGACAAATCATCTTCTCATGGTCATCATCAGCCAGGAACATTTTCTGGTGTAGAGTGGCAAAACAGGAGGGAGTCCAAACTTCACAGATCCCAAAAAAGCTTCTGACAATGATGTCATAGTGTTACATTCTGCCCTGATATCTGAATCTACCTGATAGTGATAAAATACAGCAGTTGCCTTCATACCAACAACTCTGGACTATACAGGCAGCTGCTGGCCTTTTTTTATCACTGTCCCAAACAATTCCTGGGGAGCACACCTTCAGCAGGTTTGCAGATGACACCAAGCTATTGGGGAACAGTCAAAACCCTGGAGGGCAGGGCTGCCCTTCAAAAGGCTCCTGATAAGCTTTAAAAACGGGCTGATAGAAACCTTACGTTGTTCAACAAAAACAAATGTAAAATTCTGCAGCTGGGTCATAATACCAACAGGCTGGGGACTGACTGGCTAGGAAGCAGCTTTGCTGGAAGAGGCCTGGGAGTCCTGGTGGTCAAGCTGAGCTTGAGAAAGCAGTGCCCTTTTGTGATAATGAAGGCCAACCACAAAACAGGCTGCATTAGGAATAGCACAGTCAGCAGGACAAAAGAAGTGATTAATACTCTCCACTTGTTATTTGGAGACAGTACCTGGAATATTCTGTTTCAATTTTGGGCCCAACAGCACAAGACAGACCGTCAAACTGGAGCAAATCGACTGGACAGCCACTAAACTGGTTAAAGGCTTGGAACACGTGGCGTACCAGGCAGGTCTGAGGTAACAGATTGTTCAAGACAGATGGAAAAAAAGACTAAAGGGGAATCTAATTGCTGCCAGCAATTACCTAGAGAGGGAAAGCTAGAGATTCTTCTCAGTAAGTGCACAGCAAGAGAATAAGCGTTCACAACTTGCAGTAAGGGAAATTCTAAATGAATATAACAAAAAGTCACAGAGATTAGATGCTGAGACAAGTTGGCCCAGAGAGGCTGAAGAAACTCCATCCTTGGAGACATTCAGAACTTACTGGACAGGAGCCTGAGCAACTTCAGAGGTAGCCCTGCTTTGAGCTGGGCGTTAGACTGGGTGAGATCCTCCCCAGCCTAAATTATTCTCTTATTCTGAGATGGCAGGGAGAAGAATAGAAAATGACATGACACCTATCTGGCATATACCTACAGACAAAATCAGTCTATCATTTTGTGTCTGTAAACTGTCTCCAAGCATAGAAGTTGGTATTTGCTACCTGTTGAGGCCCACCACTTTGGCAAAACAGTGGTTTAAAATAATTAGTTGGCAGAAAGGTCAGTCATTATTAAAGGTAAAATGATTCAATTCTGAGCTTGCCAACCTTGCTCAGGAATAAAGTCATCTAACAACCATCCCTTGACATGAACAAAACCACCCTCTGTGCAATAAAAATAGTTTTAATTATGTCTGAAAAGGACATCTGCATCCTGATCATCTTTGCTCAAAGGTGGGCATCTGCCTTGTCCTGCTGACTGGGGTAAGGGAAAGCAAGGGCTGGAACAGTTAACCAGATGAGGAGCTTATTGAGCAAAACTGACAGTAGGAACCAAAGCACTCCTCATTCCAGAAATTTTCAGTTACAAAATGGCCCTTAGGAGCCACTACAGCCTGATGTCACTGCAGAGCAACTGCACTCATTGCAGCCTGTATTAGCCTCAAAGCAGTTTTAGATGATGTCCACCAGCAATTGCTCCCTTAGGACTATTTCATTCTGTTTTCAATACAGAAAGTCAAACGGAACTGGATCACAAAAAACACAGAATGTCACATGTGGTACAGAACCATTCAAATACAGCAACATCAAGTGAACATGACACAGAGGAAATAAAAAAGTCAAAAGATGTTTATGAGATTGATGTCAAAATCATAAAGAAAAATATTGCCAAAACCCCCAAAATATACAGTTCTAAACCAAAACCACTCAGTTAAGACTCTGGAAAAACTGCTTTGTGGACATGCCCAGTATGCTATGCTGCTTAACAGCAATAACAAATCTTTACATAGCTCTACAGAAACCACCACCAATCCTGAGAAAATGCCTATGAGATACACAGTAAACCTCAATAACTGAAGCTTTTGTGTAGATGGTGTGGAAACAACTAATTTGATGAATGTTACCTAAAATGCTGTAAAGACTCAGTGTACTGAGTCTGGCCAGGATGGAGTTAACTCTCTTCATAGCAGCCCAGATGGTGCTGTCTTTCCCCCTAGTTGAGCAAGAAGTTGGGAAGGGACACAACTAGGACCCAAACTGGCCAAAGAAATATTCCATACCATATAAAGTTATGCTCAGCAATAAAAGCTGGGTTAGAAGGTGTGTGTGGGGGTTGACTTCTAAGGTGGCTGCTGCTTGGAAACTGGCTGGACATTGTTCTGCTTTGAGAGGTGGTGAGCAATTGCCTTGGCATCACTTGGGTCTTTCCCCGTCTCTTTCCTTCACTTATTAAACTGTCTTAATCTCAACCAACAAGTTTTCTTGCTTTTGCTCTTCCACTATGCAGTGTCCTGCTGGGGGAGGGAGGAAGCAAGCAGCTGTGTGGGTGCTCAGCTGTTGGCCAAGGTCAACCCACAACAGTTGGTAACGATCTTCTCTAAATCAGTAACAATTTTGTCTTTTCAACACCATTATCTGGCAGTGAATTCACTGTAACAGATCTTGGTCTGAATAATAAGTTTGAAAGACAAATTACTGTTTCCAGCAGATGAATCTACTACAGAATGTACAATACTAAAATCATGGGGTGGTATTGGACAGGACTTAGAAGAAACCTCAAGAGGTCATTTCATTCATACCTGCTCACAGCAGGACCCATGCTGCCTCTCAAAGCATGGAGACACCAGAAATCAAAAGCATCTTCCAGTTATGCAAGGCATTGACTCCCAGTTCCTGGCTGACACTGAGCTCCACACCCTGTGGGAGCCAAAAGGCACAGTTATCAGCTGAGTAGTCCCTACGGAAAGAAAAGAAAAATACAGTCCAGCACATCACTTCTTCAACCACAGTCCCTCGTCCTCCTCTATCGGCTCCCTCCCAGTTCCAGCCAGAAGGCACAATGAACTGGGTCTAAACCACTTTGACAGTTGTTTGAAATCCCCGTCATTAGAAGCTGCTATGCAAAAGTCTACCTCAGTATTTACCTGTCATGATTAGAATGCTTCTTTCTGATATCTGACTTAAATCTTCTTTGTTTAAATGTTAGGACATTACTTCTCATCATATCCTTTATGGGCCTAGAGAAAGTCCTTACCTGGTTTTTCAGTACTTGAGAAGTAGTATCATGTTTCTTTTCAATTTCTTTTCCCACTAAAAAGAATAAAAAAGTAGGATTCTTCTAATGTTAAATCACTGATCTTCACTGGTTCTCGTGGCATATATTTAAAGCTTCTGTCCCACTTTTCAGCTCTGAAACTGGATTATCTGTTACTCCAAGTTTACTTGTGAAGCTCTAAATGTTTGAAGAATGAAAGATCTTGAACTTGCAGAGCTGCACTGCAATCTGTTCTAGAGCAGCATAAACAGATAGAACTGGACAGATTATGCATGACAAACAGATAATCCAAGAAATTTGTTTCAATAATCTGTTCTGGAATTTTGTAGTTGGTTCAGATTCTAGTGAACACATTCCTTACAAAGCTTCACAGTGCAAACTTCTGCAGGTAGCAGGTTCATAAGTGGTTTATAGCAGATACTACTGATACATGATTTGTTATTGTTTCTGATAACTCAACTGGATGCCAACATTTTCAAAGAGTAAGAAATACTTTTATGCAGATTTCTATTTATGCTAAAATTGTGGTATCTTTAGGTTGAACAGCCAACATACATGCAAACGGGGCTTTTAATAATAATAAAAAAAAATCAGTGTTACTCTTTCAGCTTTCATCAGAATGTTTTCCCCCAGGTAAATCAGTCTTAACCCTGATCTACATAACTCCAACATTGCTCTGCTATGAGACTTTCTGAAACAACTGCAAAACTTAATTCTGCACTTTTGCCTCAAATCCAGCCATAAACTAAAAATTAACCCAAATACTGTATTCCTTTTTACTGGCTCATTCAGTTCCACAGTAGTAAGTCCTGTGTTACTGGTCAGTCAATTTTCAAAATGCAGTCTCTGACAGTTTACTTTAATTAATCTAATGGCAAAATGCTAGTAGTTATCTACTATTATCTACTATTTGAGTATTTTTCTCTGTACAATAAATTTAATGAATCCTAAAAAAAATTTATACCAGTAGCCAAAAGAGGTATTTGTCATATGCTTTTATACCAGTAATACATTACATTTGAAAGTGGCATACATAGAAATGTCTCCTGATCTGGAACAAACTTTGTACCTACCAGCAAGGAGATCAAGATCCAATTAAAAAGACATAAATACATCTTAAAAGTAAACTTAGAGGAGATCTTGCACTTACAGAAACATATAATGGTATCTGATATGTCAGCCATGTCACTGACGCAAATCAGCTCTTAATTAAAAAAATCATTTTACACTGAAGTTTTATTAAAGACAATAAAATACACAGGTGCTATTCCTGCTTTTTACATTAGTGCACAGCTTCGCTACAGGCTGGCTGGGGCACACGCACACGAAAGCAGGTTGGCTGTAAAGGGCATCTTTCTATTTCAGTCAAGAGCTTCACAGAAGATCTGTACATCAGCACTTGAAATCAAACAACAGTTCCTTCAACTAAGCAACATCGGTTCTTGGTCAAAAATCCATTACCATTTAAAGCAAGATGATTACTTAAAATCAAGCTAAAAAAAGAAAAGAAGAAGGCTACTAGTTCTGCTTTTTAACTTGCCTTATATAGTTATGCTAAAGGAAAAAGGGAGCTGAGCCAACACTGTAACACTTAAGCTAGAAGACATCTATACGGTGGCTTACATGAGGCAAGGGTGCCACCCAATGTCCAGAAATTATACATAACCTTGTTTTTCTTCATTGATCCAAGAGCAAGCAAAAAAAAAAACCCAACAAACCATATGTAATGCTTATTAGTAATCATACCTGCATGCCAAGGCTTGGCTCAGATGTAAGATTAACAGATGTGGTAAATTTCAAAACAGGCAAATATTTCATGTTTCTTTTGTTTCAGCTTGAATTCTCTGTAAAATGGATATTAGCATAGCCCAGGTAAATCCAGACAAGCTGTCAAAACACATTTACCAGCATTTCCCTCAGGTCCTCGTTATTTTAGTTTCTCACTTTTTGGGCCCACCCAGTTGGGGCCTCTCGCAGGGATCAGTCTTCAGCATGTTCCAAGCAGTGCATGGACTTTACTATGACACTACTAAAATCAAATCTATTGCACAACAATCCAGTTTTCATCCACGGAGCCCTGAATCTAGCCCATGTTCAAAGGACAGTAACTTTTTAGAAAGGCAACCATCCATAACTATAAAGAATTCAAACAAGTTTATCATCTTGGAAAAGTTTACCAGGAGATCATTAATGACAGTCAGTGTTAAAAACATACATCTCATTTTTGTTTTGAATTTTGCTCTCATCCTTCCACTAGAGGAACATTACATGCCTATGTCTAAAATAAAAAAATCCTCTGATAAGCATATACCTCTTTCTTGTATAAGTAATTCTAAGTCTGTAAGTAAATCTAAACAATGGATTATTTATATCACTTTGCAGAATGTGCTTTCTACACTATAAAGCATGCTGCCAGGTCTTTGAGCTATCTTCAACTCTTCCAAATCATCTATAAATGCAAATGCAAGAAACTACACACACCAAGTCACACTTAGGTTTACACAAGCATCCACATCACAAAAAGTAGCCTTGTGTTAAGATCTATATCCCTGTAGTAGGATGTTCTGATTGTTTTTCAAGTATTAGCTCTTTCTTCCCGCTTGCTAGTCCTTTATACAACTATGGGTTTCTGCTGCCTTATTTTCACCATATTTATAACTGAATCTTATGGTCACCTAACAAATAAACAAGCTACCTTCACAGGCCCTTGATTTCCAGAATGCACATAATATTTCTTAGTCAAACATATTTGATTTTTTTTTCTTCAAAAGAATCATTTTCATAGTTTCGTATGTACCACCTTTGAGACATTTCTGGAGAAGGGAGCAATTGGACCTGTTAATGATTCAGCCTGTTGATTTTTAACTTCCAATATTTGATATTCTATCCAACAGATTTCTGTAGCTTTCATATGAAGACAGTTTGAAGTTTTGAATTCTCAAAATACATTTTATTAGCAGATTTCTGTGGCGGCATGTTTAAGATAGTAATATATTTATAATAGCTAATTTATTCTGCAATTTATTTCTTATGCAAGCAGATAATGCAATTTATTTCTTATGCAAGCTAATTTATTTATTATGCAAGCAGAGAAATAACATACCTATGTTTCTTTTTAGAAAAAAATATACAAGTGTTGCATTTATGTATGCACAGGCACAGTAAAATGCACACACACTTTTAAAAGAAGATGTTTTACTACATGCTCTTTCAAAGCATGCTTACTGTAAGCTGTAGTGTATATAAATCTTATCTAGTTATCTTTTCATACTGTTCAGGCCTAACTGCTCAGTCGGTATATTTTTAGTAAGTTAGTCAAAAAGAGAAAGAAATTAATTTCTTAGTGTCTGTACAGAAGATACCGATATTAGATTGGGGTCTGGTGTTCTTGTTTTTTTTTTTTTACATAAGTCAAAATTTGAACAGTCTTTGAAGCGCTTGGGGTATTTTCTAGTGAAAAACTGGCTTGGATTACTGTCAGAAATTCATAACAAGCACATGACATACTAATATCGCAAGTGTTATTTTTAAAACATTCTACCAACATTGAAAGCACAAGGAGTCTGCATAATCCATGCACATCTAATTAGCACTGAGTCATATAAATGATACATAATGATTTGGAAGCATATTGCCAGATGGTTTGCTATCAGATCAAGTAGTAATAACTTAGCTTCTTTTTCTCCATTTCCCCCCACTCCCTGATTTTCATTTATATCCATTTTTATTTCTCTACTTAAAAAAAACATTCAGTTCCTTTGATTTTATATACACAAACCAGTCAAAACGCACTGATTTTTTTTTTTTTTAAATCCAGACTGCTTCCTTGCTTTGCAATCTTTTTGCTTTTACAAGTGCCTTTATTTCATTAATTCCACTTAGGCATCAGAGAGTTTATGCCTTCTAATTTCATATTTACTTAAAAACTGTTCAACTCTTCACTACTTCCAATTAGTGATGCGCAGCTGGTCACCTACATTAAATTTGTTTTGCACCATAATCCTATTGTCTGATTTTCTTATTCAAGACACTTCTTGTGTCTAAGCAACAGGAAAAAAAAGGTTATGAGGGACTTATAAACACATAATCATTCAAGTTAAAATATTTGAGATTCATGAACACTTAAGGTTTAGTATTATTTATATGTTCCTAAACTGCATAATTTTGTATCTTAAAGCATTTATGGTACATTTACCTTTGCCTTACTAAGTTTATTAAACACAAAGTAAATAAAGTGTAAGTGTTCTTTTTCCTAAAACCTTCACATTTTCCAGGACAATCCTGGAAATTGTAGTAGGACAGTCCAGTTGTTTAAGTGAAAGGATGAAAACATTTGTACAGCTAAGTGCATAGAAGTAAGACATTTACAATAACCTTGGCACTATAACTTTTAACTTACCTTCTCCACCTGTGCATTATTTAGTTTTAGTCTTAGTTTTGTGTTTTTCTAAATCCAAAGAACGCTTAATCAACGTCAGACAGTAATGGTAGTTTCCCATTAATCAAAATAACCATTCACAATTACAATTTTTGAGGAATTCACATTAACCTCAAAAGCAAAGCCTGCTCCATTTTAATTCATGTTTTATAAGCACACAGATCTATTAATAGGTATGAAAATTTTTTAAAAAAGTCACAGAAAAAGTACATCCTTTTATTCGGATTAAAAAGTTACTTTTGCGTTAAGAGTCTTATTCAGAGTGTCAGGAAGATAAAGCATCACCCCCTTGGTTACTCTGGGATTTGGATCCATGCTATGCTGTGTGTTAAAGAACGCTGGTATGTGGGCAGAGCCATGAAAAGTCACATTAGAATTTGCCAAGTGCTGAAGCTTTTATCAGGAAGCATGCAAAACTCTGTCAAGTGAAGTTTATCTGCCTTACCCGAGAGGCTGTGCGTTTTGTTTACAGTGGATATTCCCCACAGCAGGGATGCTCTGAACAATACAGCTCAGATGTCAAACCTTTAGAAAGCAGTGCCCATTGGTCGCTATGCTTCAGACTGCTTACACTACCGTGTTGGTGACATATCCTCTTCGTTCTGTCTGTCTGTCTCCAGGATAAGTATGCGGATCGAGGTATTAACAAAGATAATACTGTACAACATTATCATTAACACTTCCCATACGGAAGGCACCAAAAAAAGGCCAAATGAAAATACTCAGCTATTTTACAAGCATAATGTGTTACCTATTGCTTCATATAGTTGAATAAACATTTAGCATTTCATATTATTTTCCTTATTACTATAATCTTCTTCACTTGATTTACAAAATGTTTATATACACAAAAATAAATATCATACAGTGGTAACATAGTGGTATGAAAATCAGTGTAAAAAAGGAGCTGCGGTACAGCATTGTACAGCAAGGGTGAGACTACTGCAGCTACCTAGTGAATTAATTCATATTTCCAGAGAACCATAACTTGGTTGGAATGTCAGTCTGTCTTTGGAATAAGCAATGATCTCAAATGCCCTTTACCCTTTAAAACTTAGCCTGGAACCCAAGAACAAATGAACCCTAATCTCATCAGATTTGCATTAAAGACCTTCTCAAATGATGCGAGACAGAAATGGTGCAGAAGCTTAGATTGACCAGCATGTCCACCATGCACTATCATAAGAGCCAACTGCTCACTGTTACAGAATGCCAGCTGCTATAAAGCTGGCATAGGCAACCTCCAAATAGATTAGAATGACAGCACGGGCTGGAATGCAGTTCAACCCACAGATGGGAAGTGAGAACATATATAAAGTCCCCAGAGAAATGATAGAGACCTATTTACTTGTAATGCAATGTTTAGATTGTTGCCTGCCTGTGCTGGGATGGCCTTTCCTGTTTTAAAGAAGATATGAAGATTATGTAGAAAGAATGCTGCCTCTACTGTCCCAGCAGAGCTCCTGTACATCTCCGTTTGGGTCCCTGGCAACACAGCAGAAATCCTAAGTACTCAATAGATTCCTGTGTTATGTTCTGTGATGCCCAGCCTTCCACAGGGACATTAGCCAGCCCTCTGTAGTTCACTAAGGTCATATTTTATAAAGGTAATATTCCCTGTATAGACACTAATGTCATTCTACTTTCACACCCCATGAAAGTTTACCAACATTAGGATTGGTTTAACAGATGCGATAACTGTTGTTCCCATGTCAAATGCAGTTTCTTAACACCCTTATTAATGGTCTGGTAGAAGCCACAACATAGAACATCCAGTACCAAATATGAAAATAACTCTTTAAAGGCCTGACCTTTAAAGCATTGCTTGCACTGATGAAGGCCTGCTTGCCCTTTTCTCCAAGGCAGAATGTGGGCATTTAAAGAAGCTGTTAACTGTCAACAGACAATAAGAGCACCTGCATAGCTGAACTCCCTGCGCATGCTGAGGAATAAAGGAAAATCCAAAACAGATACTTTTTTTGTCACCAAACCATCTCCTTATTTACCATAAGCTAAACACCTAAGAGAAGAGAGTATTTGGGTAGACTGAGCAACACTCATCCTAACTGTGCAAGGCAACCTTAAAACGTTGAAAAACATGGATCAATTATTTTCTGGTAACAAGCTGCAGTAGTTGGTGCATTGCAAAAACACAAAGGTTGAAATAGAGCATCCACACGTAGAATCCAATATCCCACTGAACAATGAGAAAGCAGGAACAGCAGAACCTTCCTCTTCCCTTCCCAGCAGCATTAACATCCCAGACCACGTGACAGGTACCAAGGAGAACATTAACAGAAATTTTGCGTCAGGCCAGCATGTCTATCCACACGGCCATTCAGTAAAGGCTGATGTGACAATCAAGGGGAGGGGCAGCACACCGGCTGTTCTCAGTTTCTAAACTCACAAGCTTTCCAACACAAGCAAACCCCAGCAGAAGTTACTTACAATGTTTCCCCACCCCCCCATACGAGACAGTTAATTGTCCCTATGTAACCCATACTATCTCTAGTTCAGAAAGGAGTGACACCCAGACTCTCCACATCATTGGAAGAAAGAACCAAGAGTTTTAAGGGGTTTTTTCTAGACTTTTTAAAGAAAGTTTATCATCTCATCTCTATAGCCCTTCGTAAATCACAGTTTTAATGATTCCAACCTTGCTGGCTCTATCCAGAGCATCAGTCTAGCCAGACAGATGCAAATCTTCTCACTGGCATGCCTAACCAGTGTGTTAACCTTAGCCAATCAATGTCGTATCATTTCTTGATGGCTCTTTGACCTTGTAGGCAACAAATTGGCTTTCATCAGTGATGAAAACCAGGGGGTTGTTATTCATGGCATAAGTCAAACTTGTTCCTTCACAGAGCACTTTAGGGTGGTACACGGGCTGCATCCACAGCCACAGGGTTTCCAGCCTACAGAATGCTGGCAATATGCAGCACAGGCTACCCTTTCGGAACGGCCCTCACCGCTGTTTCGGCTGCCCCAGGGCCAGCCTTAGGGACCATCTCGAGCAACCATCTTACCACTGTTACCGACCTCGCAGTTCTTATCTCCCCTCTACTCCTCCCCAACACCACTTACAGTTCCACACTGGGAATTTACCTTACAGATGATGCAAGTCACTATTAATATGTGCTTCTGCTCTAGGCCAAGTAAGAGAAACTTTATTCCTATCCTGGGATCCCATTTAACTGAAGCCATAGCTCAACCACTGCACCACACAACGCTGTAGTGCGCCATCAGACAGATGGTGCCAGCAGAGTAACTTCCAAATTCACTGCTGAGCTTAACATTTTCCTCCCTTTAAAGACCAGCTGCAAATCTGGGCAAACAGTCAAGTTTTCCTTATTTCTATTCAAGGATAAACAATTTACAGCAAAGGAAAAAAAGCAAAAGGAATGTTTGGTATCTACTTTTATAATCTATGGTGACACTTAAACTAGTGGGTATGCTGTATGTTTATCATTTGCCATAACAGCATTTTCTAAACAATCACTGAAAATGCTAGGCACCCAGCTTCTTGTCAGATAGGGCGAAGGCTGACGTACAGATGAACTGGCAATAAAGGGACTGGGTTTTCAGCTTCAAGCTCTAGAAAATTATTATCCAGGATGCAAAGACTTTAGACACTCATGAAGGCAGCGGAAGCGTTTTGAGCATTTCTGTATCACCCAAGAAAAAGCAGGATATTTAAGCACCTAAATACTTTGAAGAAGTCTACCTCCTAATTTAAACTTGGAAATGCATTATCAGGAATATTTACCATGTCAAGTAGGGACAGGAAACCTCATCAACATACATATACACCTTAGTGTTTGGCCAACCTGTCAGCTTATTCTGAAGTTGTAAGTTACATCCTCAGCTATAGTCACACAGCGGTCTCAATGGATTTTTCAGCTATGTGGCTCCTCCGAAACAAGCAAGTATTATTTTAGGGCACCAATTCCTCCCCGTATATACTCAGGAGGGGTCAAGATCCAACACAGAGCTGAATGTTACTCAACCCTGAAGCAAAGCTTTAGCAGAGATAGATTGCTACAGCACAGTATCTAGACAGGGAGTAGGGGCAGAATACTGACATTTTGCCTCTTCCACAGAGGGACACACAGGGCTCTGAATGCAACTATCTCTCCCTGCCCTTCATAACAGCCAGGACCAGAAAGGCAGCATATAACAGATGTACCACTGACAGGCAAAATCACCATCTGTGTACCCGCCGTGCCTCCATAAGGAATGCAGGAGGTTAAGGCCTGCCTGTAGCAGGGGATGGGGTCCTGAACAGCTACAGCTAGGAGGCAACAGGACACTTGTATTAGAGTGGATTGTGGCACTGGACACAGAGATAGAAGCCCTCTTAAGGAGGGCAAGTGATCTGTAGCATTAATATATTTAACCTGTTCTGCTACTTTTTGCTAGCCCTAAGAGCACCCCAACAGCACAGTGGGGAGATACCTATAACAATGTGGTAGTCGACTCTGTAGAGAGGTTTCCCAGTGTATTAGAGAAGTGAAGATATTGCCACAGATAGCTGCTTATCTTCCATTCTCCCACACATATAGGCTCAGCAAAATACAAGTTCCTTGAACAGTAGAGCTGAGTAACACACTCGGACAGCAAAGCACCGCTGCACTTCACCTGTGCCCCCGCAGTTTCCTCACACAGCCCCTGACACCATGCTCCCTCCATGACTAGCAGGCCCCACGGCTTCCGCGCCCCTCCACCCCGGCCGCCATGGCTGGAGCCCTTCCCCCCGCCTAGACTCAGGCTCGTTCCGCCCCGCCGCCGGCAAGGCAGACGCCACAGACGCGTACCGTCATTTGCAGCACTTCAACGAGGCACACACTCATGCCCCCCCAGCACTTTTTTTGTCAGAGAGCAACAGCAGAGCTCTCCGCACGGCCCCCGCTCCCCGGCAGCCCGCGCCGCCCGGCCCCGCGACCGCTCCCGAGCAACCCCAGAGCCAGCGGAACACCCCACCGCCCCTCAGGAGCGCCAAACCGAAGAGCAAAGGGGAGGCTGTGAGCAGAAGGGCTGGGAAAGGAAGGCGAGGGGACCGGGGGGAGTGCACCGACGAGGCAGCGCCAGGACTCGCTGCCCGCCACCCAGAGAAGCCGCTTAACGGCCACCACCCGCCGGGCGCGAGACACCGCCTACGCGCGCTTCCCGCCCCCACCACCTTCCCTGCTCAGCCCCGCCCATGCCCGCCTGGCCCCGCCCCTGCCCGCCGGCTCCGACACCGGCCGGCGCATCCCCGCCCCGCCCCCTCCCCGCGCGGAGCCGGCGGCGTCCGCGGTCGCCATGAGAACGGCCCGCGTCACCGGGCCCCGGCGCCGCTGATTGGCAGGAATTGTTCGAGAACGCCGTCGAAGGCGGAAGCGGAAGCCGCACGTGGAGCCGGTGAGTGGTTGCCGCAGTTTCTGGAAACTTCGTCTCATTGTCATATTTAAAGCGGCGGTGCCGGCTCCCCTCCCCTCCCGCCTGCGCACGGAGCTGCCGCGCGCGCGCGGTACCGGGGCCGGCGGCCGCAGCGCCGGGAGCGAGCTGGGGCAGGGCGGGGGCCTCCCCCTGGCGGCGGGGCCATGGCCGTGGTGGGCTTTGACCTGGGCTTCCAGAGCTGCTACATCGCCGTGGCGCGGGCCGGCGGCATCGAGACCGTCGCCAACGAGTACAGCGACCGGTGCACGCCGTGAGTGAGGAGCGCCGGGGAGGGTTGGGGGGGCGCGCAGCGGGGCCCCTCCCGGGCGGGGGGCAGGCAGGAGCCGGTCAATGGCCGGCGGAGGGCCCGCGCTGGAAGCTGATGGAAGCTTCCAGGCGAGTGGGGTGGGGGGGTGTCCGCTGTGTGGGGGCAGCGCGGCCCCCGGGCACTCGCCGGCTCCTCACGGGCACCCGAGAGGCTGCTGGGGAGCCCGGGCGGGCGCGGGGGGCAGGTGCACGGCGGCGGGGAGGCGCAGGGCCGGGCGGCGTTCCGCTGCGTGCCCCCGTGTCCCCCCCGAGACGGGGCCGGAGCGTGTCCCGCGGGTACTGACTTGGAAATGGGGGCTAGCCCGCTGTGGGGAGGCTTCTCGGCTAATCGTGCGGCAGGCTGGGGAGGCTTCTCGGCTAGTGGTGCGGCAGGCTGGGAAAGCCGGCGGTTGCGAGGGGAACCCCCGTCGGGGCAGCCTGGGGACAACACGCGCACACGCGCTCTCGCTCGCTCTCTCTGCGGTCGGGTGAGCTCTACAACTGCCCCAGAACAGTTCTCCTTCAGTCTGGGGTCAGGTATAGAAAGCCTCAGGCTCGAAGCAGGAGTTATGAAGTTATGAGCACCCGAACACAGACAGGTAGGATTTAGTCCGGATGTGAGCTCTTAATTCTGATCATCGTGTTGAACTGTTTGGATAAACCATTGTGAGAAGTCCTGGATTCGAGCCAAGGCTTTAAGGTGGATAAGAGTCTTATTGTAGTGTTTTACCACAAGCTGGAAGAATGGCACTTCAACAGAAAGACTTCGGTGTTTTATTTGCAATTGTAGAAAACGTATCCATGATAGTCCTCGGTCGCATTTATTGTCAGCACTGAGTTAATTAGCCTGTTGTTCTTTTCAGATCTGTGGTTTCGTTTGGATCCAAAAACAGAGCTATTGGCGTCTCGGCTAAAAACCAGGTAGGTTGTTTCCTGGCATTTGTGCATAACGGTAAAATTGGCCAGTGCAGTGTTCAAGTACCAGTGGGTGTAAAGCGAGTTGGCTCACTGTAGTTAAAACAACTTCATTTTTCTTGTCAAGCTTTTTATTTTAGTAATGCTGCACTATGCTGCCATGCTTCTTTCAGAGAAATGCAGGATGTTTTTGCTAGACCGTTACTGCTCTCTCTTTTATTAATGGTAATATTTTCTAGTTGAACATGTTCCTTTTCTGACAACTTAAGGTCATTGGGTTTCTTTTCCTAATGGAAAGCAGGAATGTATGTAGGATTTTCCTTGCACTTGAAGGAAAACATTTTAAATGCTGTGTATACTTTCTTAAAATTAGATGCAAAGGGAGAGTCTTGGCTCAGATTCTTAAAGCTATTTAGATACCTTACTACCTTTGGTTTCTCACTGAAAGGTAAATGCCTGTGTTTTTGAAGGTGTAAGTCCTTAGGCTGTTTTTTGGTTGAGGTGCTCTGAAAGATTGACTCTTTTCTTCATTAAAGTAGTATTTTCAATTTAAAAGGAGAGCTTAATTCTGACAAATCTTAGGATAACTAAATGTCATGGTTAAATAAATCCTCAGGTATTGCATTGTAGGCTGTTATGTAACTGCTGCTGGTGGAGACCAAGCGTGCAGCCTCCGTTGGCCTGTGCAGATCTCTCGGGGAGTAAAAGGGCTGCAGCGGGCTTCCACAGAGAGAGCACTAAAGGAGACTTTTCTCCCCACACTGTAATAGCTCTGCTCTTAATTTTCAACAGCCAAGGAAATATGAATAGGTTACATGTGCACAAGCACACGTATACTTTCAGTTGCAGGTTAACATTTGGAGCAGTAAAGTAAATACATGTTTGTTTTTTCCTTAAATTTCATTTTAGCATTGCTTTTGTTTATTTGAGTGCTTCCACAGTTTCAAGTCGGAAACTAGTATGATTCATTAGTGTGCAGAAATGAATTGTTATTCAAAACAGCAAGTGATCTGAATCCTTTGTACTCTCGAGTGTGTTTCAATATTGTTAGATTATTCCAGTAAATGCTGTTGAAAATGTGAAGTAGATTCTGTCTTTCAAATTGCATTTAAAAGCATGTATTTTCAGTGATGAACACCTGTAACTTCAGTTGCCTTCAGATGCCTGTAAGATGTTTCTGTATTGAGTCTTTCATGCTTGGTTGTCCTAGCAGTTGAAACCAAATGTTTTTGCCAGAAGAAAAGAATGTCATACTTAAAATGATAAAAGATTTCACAGCATTTCTTTCTTTTGCTGTAAGCAATCCAGTTTGGCTGACCACCTGAGATGTAAATCGTGTTTCTTTTGCAAATGTAGAAGGTTCTTGATAGGGACAACTGAGAGTTATATTTTCAGTCTCCTAGGGTGTAGTAGCTACTTAAATCAAGGAGTAAAATGATCCTTTTCATTTGAATGAGTTTCTTAGTTTAAAAAAACCAACCAAACCAAACAAAAAACCCCCACCAAAAACCCACAAAACAAAAGGGGGGAAAAAACCAAAACCGTTTTTGACTGGTGACTTCAACAATGTGATTATGTGTGAGAGAGCTCATAATACTCAGAGGTTCTCTCTTTAATGCTTGAGGAGCTGCTGTTGGAGCGAATTTTCAGAGAATTTCTGTTTCCTTTAAGTAAGTCTAGTAGCATTGGAGATCAGAGCAGTATAGTTAACAGACTATAATTCTCAGCTTTCTTAATTGTGACTAAGCAGGAAGATATTAAAACATGCTACAGACCTAATGGCGTACAATTACTCTAAAAATATCTTAAGATTGTTCTCTTAGAAAAAGCTCTGAGCTTAATTCTAAATTAGGGTATAAAAGCTACCAGAATGTTTGTGCTTCTATGCCCACTGCATGGTAATTATTTTGGCTTCTACATTCTTCAGCAATACAGCTGTCGATTACGTAGTATTCAAGCATTCTGAAGTTATGGCTATACAAATAGATGAAACCATGCTCGGAAACAGTCTTGGATACAGGAACCTAAATACGCTATTGCATTAAAGCACTGGAATAGTTCCTGGCATGTTTTTTGGCCTGTACTAACTTGTGCTCTTACTAATAATTGCTGAGCGCTCTTTGGCAATTGGAATAAACCAGGGATGATTCCCAATAGAGAATTCAGGTCTGACATCTTTCTGTCCACACACAGCTTTCTGAAAGTTACTGTTTAATAGTATGGGTATGGCCTGCTTCTTTGTCAGGGAGTTTTTCTGTTGGAGAACTGTCATAGTTGCATAGTTTTCTAAATAAGATGTAGCTCAAATTCTTCAATTCCATGATGGAAAATTTTGCATGCAATAAGAAACTGATGCTTTCCTTTGAGGGTAGTGAATGCTAGAAATCTTCCTCATTATGCTTGTCATTTGAGTTATTATCATGCAATCTGTTGGTGCCTGCCTAAATCTATTCTGGAGAGAACACCACCACACTTTTAGTTTCTCTCCAGTAGAATAGGATTCATTCTACTCTGACTTACTTGCAGTATCTCTTTTAGGCCAGTCTAGTCTAATTTCTGTTCTGCATTGCATTCCTGATAAAGAATGGTTCTCTAGGTCAGTTGGTTCTGTGGGGAGCTTGCACTGTAGTTTAGCATATGCTTTAATTACCAAGAAAGGGTCTCATGTTTCTTACTGTTGTCTATGCACTGTATCCTTCTTTGGTCTGGTGGAAGAATCTGAGTGACTGCTAGGTGAACTTGAACAGGGAAATGATGTGGTTTGGAAGTAGCTCAGGGGAAAAAAAGTAAGTATTGAAATGTATGGGGAGACTTACCAGCTTGAAACTTAGTAACTGCGAAAACAGTTATTTGCAGTTAATGTAATGGGTTTTAAATGGAACAGCTGGAGGTGAGGTGGCTGGGATTGGAGTGCCAGTTTACAGGCTTTGCAAGTTCTTGTGAAGCTGGCTCCTATCTTTAATTGTTTGAATTCTGTCTAAATTAAGTGACTAAAGTAGTAGGCACTATAGATGCTGTTATTGGTCACCTGATTGCTTCGAGGTTTTAGAGATACTTGTATAATCCTTATAATACTTAATATATAATGGTCTGTAAGTATCTGTCTCTGACTCATAATCTTCTGTAGTAACATGACAGATGTGGCAAGTGAGTGAGCAGTTGTCTTTGAACTTGACTGATGCTTGAGGGCATATAGAGCAGCACTGAATATTGCAGGTTGATTAAGAGTGGATTTCTAAATATCTGTATTTCTTTACAGCAAATTACTCATGCCCACAACACAGTATCTAACTTCAAGAGATTCCATGGCCGTGCATTTAATGATCCTTTTGTTCAGAAGGAAAAAGAAAAGTTGAGCTATGATTTGGTTCCTATGAAGAATGGTGGAGTTGGAGTAAAGGTAAATTTGCAGTGTATCTTTTTGGGTTTTATAGCTAAATTTAGGAGTTTACATTTCAGCACCTAATCATGAAAATATGGGTTTCATTTAATTACCCGAAAGGTTTTCTTTAACCTTTCTCTTAAAGAAGAGCTCTTGTATGAATAGACAGCTTCATCTTTAAATAGTAGATGTTAACTATCAAATTAAGGTTTGTTTGTGAGTAATTGCTGAAATGTGAGCTTTCCTCTTGGTAAATTGCACATCCAGCTCAAACATCCTGGCAGAAAAACTGTGAAGATAATTATGAGGTCATATGGTTTTATTTCAAAGTATTAACCTTTCTGTTGCTCTTGTGTGGAATGCATTGCAACAGTCTAATTACATGGTTACAAATTCCTTATAAAGTAGTAGGAACTCTTCTTTAGAATAATTGCTATATATGAGTGACAAGTTTGTCTTTAGGGGACTGCCTGGTGTAAGTTACTTGCAACAGATGTTCAAAACCAGCTTGTACCACATTGCAAGTTTGACTCTTGCTTAGATTTCAAGGAGTTTGCTGATACAATGTCAGCTTTTCCTAGAATAGGTATCACTTATTGATAAAACATTAATAATGTCATTTCATTTACAGAAGTATATAAAAATACTGATAATGAAGCCTTGCTGACATAACAGATGATGCTGCTTCACTAATGAAGACCCTAGCTTAGGGCTGTGCATTTAAGATGGGGATGTTTAGAGAACAATTTTTCTATTAAAACTGAGATGCTTAATTTTTGCCCAGTTTGGACTGATGTGAGTAAAAGGCAAGTGCTGTTTTCAAGAATCCATTGTAACATGTTCCTTCACTTCATCATTGCCATTTATTCTATTACACAGAAAAATGGTGATTCAAGAATAATTTCTTGGTAAGGGAGCAACAAATAAACTTTTTGCTGAGCTTCATCTTAAGCTTTTAGTTGTTTTATGTGCATAGGTGAACTGTTGTTGTACAGTTCTTCCTTTCAGAGACTCTTCACATATTTGAGCAGAAGGATAAAAATGTCAGGGGAAAATAGTCAGCAAATAATTCTGAACTTCTTTGCAGTTGGCAGTGGTTTGAAAATTGATGGCTGTTTTTACTTTTTTGGCATAATATTGTGTGACCATGTCTAGCTTTAGTCACATTTTAGACTTGTGTCACTTTAAATCACTTCCTAGTCATTTCCTTCATCTATAGAGTTCATATGGTTCTTGATGTTTTAAGTATGTGAAAATGGAATTATTGCTTCTGTAGACAGTCAACTGGGAAATTACACTGTAAAGTGAAGTTCTATAATGAAACAATTAAGCATGTCATGATTGATAGAGTATTAGTCAGCAGTGTATCAAAAACCATTAAATGTAAGTCATTTTTCCTCCAGTTGAAATAATGGAATTTTTACCTATTTCTTCTATCCAGGTCATGTACATGGATGAGGAGCATATCTTCAGTGTGGAACAGATTTCAGCTATGTTATTGACTAAATTAAAGGAGACTGCAGAGAGTAACCTGAAAAAGCCAGTAACAGACTGTGTTATTTCTGTAAGTAATTGTAGTGCACAGGAACATTATGTCTTTTAACTTCAGCTATTGAGGGCATTTTGCTTCTATTCGTGTAGACTGAAAAAGAACACTGCATAAGCACTTACAAAGGAATTAATCCTAACTAGCTTTAGAGCTTTTGACTTAAAGAAATCCCAGGGCTGCTTCCGTATTCCAGGCCCTGACCCACTTCATGAACTCATTTTCTTGAAGATATCTGAACTTTTGGACCCAGAACATTTCTGAGATCCAGGTATATACCCTTCTGCTGCAGCTTGTTTCCATGACTAAGCACACTAATTACTCATTAAAGACACCTTTGTTTGTCAAAGTTTGCCCTCTGGTAGCTGAAGACCTTAGTTGCTGTCCCGTTCATCTCAGTAAGTTAATTTTTTTGTTCCAATTTATGCACATAAAATGACCTCAGATAAAGAACAGTCATTCCATTGCAAAGCCTGAGTATAAAATAACATCTGCCTCTGTGTTCTCAATGACTCCTTGAACAAGTCTGTCTCATGTTGCATCTAGGAATATTTAGTTCTGTTATTATTAGAAGAGTTTGTTCTCCAGTTGATACCTGGAAAGTTAGTGTCTTCTAATGATGTAGTTTCTGCCCCTGATGACATCAGAGGTCACTGTCCAACGCCAGTGCTAGAGATCTGTAGCAAATTTTCAACAACATATTCCTTCAGAATCTCTTACCACTTCTTGTGCAAAGTAATTTTGGCCAAACCAGATTCTCTTCATTTGTTATCCCTTATTTCTTTGCATCTCTCATCTGTAATATTGCTGTACTTCTTTTTTTCCTCTTTACTTTCTTGGACAGGAATACATCTACTAATTGTCTTTAAGGTTATTCCATGTCTCTGTCTCCATAATAACCAGTTTTATATTTTGCACCAGTAATTAAGGTTCCTAGCATTTGTACACAAATAACTCATTTGTTTCTTGCTAGTGTGTGCTCATGTAAACTAGCTGATGCTCGTTTAATTCCATCCCAGCTTGACTGAATAGAATATTTGAAGTCTCTATTGAGTACAGTAGTTGCATGTTAAAAGACTTGCAGCGAGCAAGTGTATTCCTCAGAGGAGGAATAGATACAATTTTTAAATGAATACTTTCAAATAAACAGTGTGATGTCTCATTTTCAGGAATTAACTTCCCATTCTCACCTACTTTCTTCAGGTTCCATCATTTTTCACAGATGCTGAAAGGAGGTCCCTTCTGGATGCAGCTCAGATTGTTGGATTAAATTGTCTTAGATTAATGAATGACATGACAGCAGGTAAGTGGGGTAAAATAGCAGTCTCTGCAAATAAAAGGCATGATAGAGGGTGCATTTAGTTACTCTAAGAAACAGGGCTGACTTGAAAAATCAGACATGAGACATAAATGTTCTAAAAACTTGTTGTTCTTCTCTTGATTTAGTCTTTCATTTTAATGTTGTCTCTGTGAAGGGCTAGAAAAGATGAAGCTTTAGTGGTAGTTATCTCCATGAGTACTTATTTAGGAGTCGCCACATGTGCCTGGACTACATGTCCATTTAGTTTACTGTCCGGATTTCATGGAAGAAACCTTATGATGCACAGTTGCAGGATTTAGGCACTCTTAAAGGAAGTTCCTTGATTAAGTGTTGACGCTTAGTAATTTCCAAGGCTTTTGTCAGTATAATTGTGGTTTTAAAACACACACACACACACACACACACACAGAAAAAAGGCAATTAATCCTCTTTGCTAATCTGTTCGGAACTCTAAAAACACATTGGCAGAACGAAGAGTTTATTTGGTCTTTCTTAGAACAAGGATTCTTACTCTGTCGTCTTAAGTTTTTCTGTTTGCATTTGGTGGGAGAGCATTTGTTCCATGTTTTTAAATGGCATAATAACTAGCACTTGTTTCCTGAGGGAAGGGTTGGGAAGTAGAGGTCTGTACCAGAAGACAATTGCTTTTCTGCTCCCACTGCCCACATTAGTTAGATAAATAGGGAAGAGTTTACTTTGGGAGAACGTTCCGTGCGAGCATTTTTGGTGCACACCAGCTGGATTCATGCTTTTGAGTTTCGTATTTTATTTTAATTTTTTTAAGGAGTAAAGCAATCTTAAATATGCAGTGATGGAGTGGTATCTTAAAATGTTTTTCCAGAATCAGTTTTAGATGAGTATCTACGTGGTAATGTATAGGATTTCTAGTAAACACAGTAGTTTAATCAGTATTACGATCTTTACGTTGAACGCTATGTATTTGCAGCTAATGAAGAGCAAATCTGACTGTAGTATCATTGCAGAAGCCATAGGTGTGTGTTTCTGTCATCTAGCTTTAGCTTAATTCTTTGTTTATATAGCAGAGTACTACAGAGAACATGTGGTAGTGTGGATTCTTGAGCTGGGTGTGGACCCCACAGTAGGTACATTTTCTCCCATGTGTCTGGATTCCTCTGAGCTACAAGGCTTGTACATCTCTAGGGTGACTGTGGGGAGAGGAGGAGGAAGGACAAATATCCAACCCTCTATTTTTAACCTTCAAATTCCATTTTCAAAACGTTTATGAAGAAACTTTGTATCCATAAAGGAAAAAATGTTAGTGTTTTTCAACCTTAGCAGTCAAAAAAGAGTACCTTTCCAACCCCTTTCTGTATTGAAGCAGAAGTAATCCTTCACGCCCGATTCAGAGATGACCTCTCATGATGGGACCAACTACAGGCCTTGCCAGAAAAGGCATTGTCACTTCCTTTTTGTTTGTTTGGCAGAACACATCAGCCCAGTCTTTGGCCATACAAGAACCCTGAGATCTTTTCAGGACTTTTTAGCAAGGATCTTTAGAAGCTTTGCCATTGGTATGAACAGTCCCCAGAAAAGCAGATAGCTCTTTCATCCCCTTAGCACCACCAGCAGCCTTACTTTACTGTGTAGCACACAGCATTTCTAATTTTCTTTCTTTACCTTGCAGGGCTAATGAGTACTATCCAAGTTTTTCTAATATTTTAAATGTAAGAATCTTTGATTATATCTCTGGGGAAAGGGTCCTGAGGTATAGTAGGGCAGATAGTTGGCTTTGTGGTGGTGGTGTGGGGGTTTTTGGGGGGGGGGTTTGTTTTGTTTTGGTGGGTTTTTTTTTAACAAAAGGCAACTTCTGCTGTGATTTATCAAGTCTTGTTCATAAATTTATTTTCACCTTGGAAACAAGGGCAATGTGTTCAGTCTGCTCAGAAATACAAATGTTATGTGAATGAAGAGAGCAATACACAATTTCAATCAAATCTAGATCTCAAGGATATAACAGATACATTTTGTGAAATAGAGTTTCTGTTTTTAATTAACCACCTCTTAATGACTGCTTGTGGGAGGGATTAATGAGTGCTGGTATTGGGTTTTTATAGACCCCAAAGAATTCACACAGATGAGAATGTGCACCAACTGCAGGGGAACTTTATTAGACACCAGAATCCATAAATCTCAAGTCTCTGATCAGTGGGAAACTTGGCTGTCCTTGTTCCAGATGGTCTGGAACTACTGCTTTTGATGTGAGAGAGGGAGGAGTCGGTGTCCATTTCTCCTCAAGTGAGAGGACGTCGATGTGACTATAAAACACTGCTCTTCAGAGCATGTATTCCCGGCCTTCCTTACCACCTTCTCTAATGCTCTAATTCTCTTTGCCTGATAATCTCTAGTATCCTGGCTGTTATCTTCATCTTGAGATTTTTTTTGTCATACGCAAATGTACATTCTTGCACATTCTATCTCCTGCCAAAATCTCAGCCTTTCCTATGTAACCGTGTAGCCAAGACTCTCTAGGGTTTTATTTATCTTCATTTACTGCATCAGCCTTCTGCCTAGCTTTGACACCGCTATCCATCTGGAGTGAATGCTGCTGCAAAACTGTGTTCTGTCCTTTGACTTCGTTATCCTGTGTTTACATGCCCCACTGGCTTCTGTTTTACACTTTTGATGCACTTCACAAACTGTTCCTGCCTGATATTCTGTATAGACTGAGGTTCTTCCCTTTTGCAGCCTCTGCTGACCGTTTATACCATTCTCAAGACAAAACCTTCATGCCTGGGAGATACTCCTTGTAAATACAAAACTGTGTTTGGGTTTTGTTGTAAAGATGCTCTGTGTTTTTTGATTACTATCAAAGCAAAAAAGGGAGTTGTTAATAAACGGGTCAAAGTAGAAAACCCCCGAACAGGGTTGTTGCTTCTTAGTTTTGTATGCTTAAACACTTAGTGTATACAGAACTGAGGAAGGATGTTTTGCTTCTCAGATCCTACAACATATATTAATGGAATAAAGCTTCCATGTAGGTAAGGCCTTGCATAGGTGTATGTCTGGATTTGTCTTGCTGCTCTTGATCCTGTAGCTTAATATTCATGGGGATGTGATGGCATGCAATAGCAGGCTCACTAGAGATTGCATTATAATATCTGACACTTGTTTTGCAGTGGCTCTGAATTATGGAATTTATAAGCAAGACCTTCCAGCTCCTGAAGAGAAGCCACGGATAGTTGTGTTTGTTGATATGGGACATTCTGCATTTCAAGTATCAGCCTGTGCATTTAACAAGAGTAAACTAAAGGTAGTAAGATTAAATGAAAATAAAAGGGTTGGAGACGTTAGAATCAAATAGCCTGTAAACCTGTCTAATTTTTAAAATTCTGAAATAATTTAGTGTATGGGAAGTGGCAACGAGTCAAAAGGTCAAGACTTTTATCAGTGTCCTTCATTTCATTAGGATGATTTCAAATAGAGGCTGTGAATTCCTTGCACTACACCAATGTGAGATATACAGTACAGCTGCTATCATTTAATGTGTTTTATCTAAATGGATGTGTGTATAGATTAAAATTGTGAATGCTTATGATTGTCACCTAGTTACTTAGTCTTACTTCCACTGTCAAAGTGAAGAGTAATTTTTGGCTGATACGATTGATTGAGGTACTTAAGCCTGTGCATTGGAAGATAGGCTGACTTGCCAGCAACCGTTTTGAAGCAAAGGCTTGCTGATATTGGAAGACTGCTATTCCATTTGACTTGTGTAAGACTAATTGTGTTCTTTCAAACCAGGTACTTGGCGTAGCATTTGACCCTTTCCTAGGTGGAAGAAACTTTGATGGAAAGCTTGTAGATTACTTCTCTGCAGAAATAAAAGCTAAGTACAAACTGGATCCAAAAGCAAAAGTTCGAGCTCTTCTTCGTCTGTATCAGGAATGTGAGAAGCTGAAGAAGCTAATGAGTTCAAATAGCACAGACATTCCCCTAAATATTGAGTGTTTCATGAATGATACTGATGTATCTGGGAAAATGAACAGGTGAGTTCTATACAAGACAGGCAGTTGCTTTGGTGGCCATATTTAAGTGCTGCTTTCCATGTTTGAAAGAAACTGTGCTAAAATTAAGTGCAAGTGCAGAATAGCTGTGGCATTTTTGTAATGCGAGAATAACTAAGGCTGTGAAATGTAACATTCAGCTACCTGAGGAATGTTTCAGTGTAATAACGTATGCATAAGAAGCTTGGATTCTTTTTGTAGAATGACACATTCTTAAAACCATGGATTGATGCGTGCAAACCAGACCCTGGGGGGGTTGGCTGCTTATTTAGGCCTCCTGAGTATTTTAGGTAACCTGAATCCCATACTGCTCTTAAGATAGCAACAATTGAAGCTTTGTTCCTTTATTTCTGTTCTTGTTGTACTGTGGATATTGGCAGAGAAATGGAGGACAGAAATGGTGCTTATGGAGGATGACTTGATTATGGCCTGAGTGTAAATAAAGTCTCTGCATGTCTGTCTCTTGCACACACTCACAGGCACAACTAAATTTGTAGTCGCTGTTAGTCCTGTAACTACTGCCAAGAGAGTGGTGGGTTGTTTTTTTTTTTTTCTTCCCTCCAGTATTTAGGCAACAGTTTTTCATTGTAAAGGAAGTATCAGGGTTTTCTGTATTCTTATCTGTAACCTCTGCTGAGAGCAAATATATAGCACCTGCCCAAACAATACCTTTATCTTATTTAACTACATTGATAGCAGCATAGGAAAATCTGTAAGCAGCTGTTCATGTACTGCCTTGTCTATGGTTGTCACTTCAGCCT
Organism: Mycteria americana; assembly: GCF_035582795.1. NCBI lineage: Eukaryota > Metazoa > Chordata > Aves > Ciconiiformes > Ciconiidae > Mycteria > Mycteria americana. Next base: position 198,125,971 of record NC_134365.1, read on the forward strand.
ACCCACAGGGGTTTAGCTTTAAGTCTCTTTGCAGTGTAGTTGACAGACCTGGTCAGCATTGGTTTGGAAACAAGAATACCAGGAAATCTTAGTGGTGGGACAGGCATTCTTTGGTTAATTCCATTTTTTTTCCTTAGGTCACAATTTGAAGAATTGTGTGCTGACTTGCTGCAAAGGATAGAGATGCCTCTGGTTTCATTAATGGAACAAACACAACTGAAAGTGGAAGATGTAGCTGCTGTAGAGATTGTGGGGGGAGCAACCCGTATTCCTGCTGTCAAAGAGAGGATTGCTAAATTCTTTGGCAAAGATGTCAGTACAACACTGAATGCAGATGAAGCCATAGCTAGGGGCTGTGCTCTGCAGGTATAGTACTGGCAACACTTGATAAACTTAAAACATTTCTTGAGAGCACTTTTTTTTTTGAAGAATTAGCCAAGCAGTTATGAGAAATGGCAGAAGTGGTCCATTTTAAAGCGCACAAGGGAACATACATGTTCACTGGGTCTTTTTATGGGCCTACGCTGTTTAAAAAGTCCAGAGTACTCCTCTGTGGTGCAGTATTTCACTGAAAGTGCTGATGCCGGGTGTATTCTGTAAGCAGTCCACTCTTTTCTTCAAAAGAACAGGATAAAGGGATCTTTAACGTGAAAAACTTAAGTTGCTGTCAAGCTGAGGGAAGAGATATTTTTAATCAACAAAGTGCCTGAGAAGTATCTGTGGAGAGCCCAAAACACTGCAAGTTTGCATTTTCTGGTATCCAACTTTCCATCAATGTGAAACAGATTTTTATTCTACCGCCCCCCCCCCCCCCCCCCTTTTTTACAGTTTCCAACTAGTGAACTATATTTTACAAAGAAACCACTCATTCTGCTTTCTTCCTTTTCTCCTTTACTTAATCTCTTATTTCACCCTCTCTGACTTGTTTCTTTACCCCAGCTCACTAATTGCTTTCCATCACTAGCAATCAGTTGCCTCCAGGGAAAGAAGCAGGACCTGTAAGATAAGCACCACTTCTTTTAGGACTAAGTAATGCAGCACTTCCATTCTTTACAGTCCTGGTATTCGTTTAGACTGTTACCTTTTTCACAAGCTATGGCAAGAATAAGGCCAAAAGTCCTGCTAACCCAAAGGGTGAAAACACTTCTGCATGAGACTTCTGTTTTCTTATACTCCATTGAAATCAAGCAATTTGCCTACATCTGTTTTAGTAAAGTCAACATGGTTCTCTTGTTTAAAGATGTTTAGCTGTCTTGGGTGGATGGAGCAGAGCAGTTAACCAACTTTAACGCATGTCTGTTTCTTGTTTAGTGTGCAATTCTTTCTCCAGCTTTTAAAGTGAGAGAATTCTCTGTGACAGATGCTACACCATTCCCAATATCTCTGTTGTGGAACACAGAAGCAGAAGACACTGAAGGGTAGGTAGCTCAGACTACAGTTCTGTGAAGCTTTTGGCCTTCATAATTCAAGGATAATGTTCTTGGTTGCATTTAAATTAGGATCTTGGCATTCTGATGCAGAAAACCCGTAGGCCACGTACTGGAGATGGTTGACAGTGGACAATGTGTAAAGGCATGCATTGAAACTTTAACCACAACTCTTCATATGTTAAAAAATAAAGATTTTTTTTTTTAAAAATCGTGATTGAATGAGCTACCAACCAATATCTTGTATTGCATTGCCCTTATCTGGTTGTCAGGTTTTGGAATACAAAATGAACTAGAACTGCTGGATCCTGATCCCACTTTCCTTTCTGGCTTTTTTAACTCAAGATGTTCCTAACGCCAATCTGGATTCTTGTTTTAGTAGGAACATTATGCACTATGTAAATATTATGAGCTTACATGGATGCTATTTGGCTGAAAACAGAAGCAAGGATTTAACTCTTTAAAGTTTTGTAAGAGAAAGTTCTTGCAATTGCAGTGTCTTAAGACTCTGACCTCTCTGCTATTAACTATGCCATGCCTGTGGGGAATGCAGTTGCTGTCTAGGACGTAAAGAGGTCTGAGTTTAACTTTTGGGAAGTTTAGAGTTCTACAGGGACCCATTCATGCCTTTCTCATATTCTTTGTAATTCAGCCTTCTCTTTTTTTGTCTGTCTTCTGTGGAGCTGCAGAACCTAATTGTTCTGTCACATGCTTCTGAGAGCAACCTGTGGGTTCACATTCTAGGTGAAGCTCTTATTTTCTCACATTTAGGTTATTAGATGAGATCCTTCCATAGTTAGGAGATAAAACTTAGTTGAAAATTAGAATCAGACTGGCATAATAGCAGACAGACCCTAGAGGAAGAACATAAAATAAAGCTAGTTGTCTTTCTGTCATATCAAGGAATGAATAATAATCTGGTGTCAGGGTTCTCAACTAAGCCACAGAAAGTAAATGAGTAAGGAGTTAACAGGGCTATAATTAGCCTTTTGAGACTAACTGAGGAAGGGTGCAAATTATGATTTAAATTACGCTATTCCAGGCTCAGAATAATGTCTTTGCAGGAAACAAATTTTGGAGGTCTGCTGATAGTCTGTCACTGAATTGCTACCTACATCTAAACTTACTTGCTTCTGAGACTCAAAATTGGTGGAATAGGACAATTTTCCCATTACAGTACACAACAGTTTGGTTTTTTCTTCTTCCCCTTACAGTACAATAGTGAAGTATCTTTCTTGGAATTGTTCAGAAGGGTAAATGTGTCAAAACATGGTAATGTTTCTCTGAAGAGTTCTGACCCTAGATCAAAGCCTTTCAGCTCAAATACTCTGCTAAAAGTGATATTTTTCTCTTAATTATAGGGTTCATGAGGTGTTCAGCAGAAATCATGCAGCACCTTTCTCCAAGGTTCTTACATTCTATAGGAAAGGTCCATTTGAGTTAGAAGCTTTTTATTCTGATCCTAATGGAGTCCCATATCCCGAGTCAAAAATTGGTAAGTAATTGTCTTGGAAATGGTGTTGTCTCACACTGTTTAGTCTTAAATTAGTTCTGTAACTCTGTTGTGTTACAGTATGGTTATATGACATATATGTAGGTTTTTGTGTCTGGAGGACTCAATTTTCAATTCTCCCATTCCTTACGTAATTGAATCTGGATTTTTTTATTTTTCTAGCTTCTAAAGTTGCCTCAGTCCAATGAAGAAATAAAGGGAAACTATAGCCGAATGCCCAGGACTAGAATGGGGCTATCACTGCAGAAGATAACTTTTAAACTTTTTTAATCTTCTTTTCTGCTTTTCGCTAAAGCAAGCTAGGAATACTTGAAAAATCTCCTGCATATAAAAAACTTAAACACATCTTGAGTAACTAGTTGTTTTTTTCCTATACTTTCTGGGTTTGACATAATGCTGAATAAGTTTTAGTCAAAGCAGCCTGAAATAGTGGCAGCTACAAGACTACAGTATTGATTTAAATTGTCTAGGTAACATTTATAAGCAGCGCTCTCATAATTTTTGACAAATTACAACATTGATAGTGTTGACACTTAGAAAGAGTTTACAGGTGTGGTTAGAAAAAGATTGTGATGGTAGACAGGGCAATTAATTGCTCTTGAGTTCTAAGTTCAATTAAATGTTGTATGTTTGCATGTAAAATTAATATAAAGCTATTACTAGTTGTCAAGTAATTGCTTTGTTTTGTTAGAAAGCTCAACTTGTTTTTCAGAGTGGTAGAATAAATGACGAATCTTGGTTAAGTATTTGACAACACAGCTGTCCTGTTGGTTAAAAATGCACTTAAAATATAGCATCACCAGAACTGTAGTGTTAACGATAAGCTTTATAAATATTCTTACAATGGGTGGGAGAATATATAGGGCAAAATCATCTCCGTCTGATTTACCAATATTTCAGCTGATACCTAATGCACTACAAAGTTACCAAAAACTATTATCCTAACAGAAAACATGAATTATTTTCTCTACTTCAAAGCAAATTATGTGGCTGTTTCACTGAGAGTCACAAAGTTTAAATACCATATGCCTTAGAAACCAGCACAATATTCTGTACTTACAGAAACAGCTTCATGTTAACTCTTACCATAAAGACTGATAGTGGGATTTGTGAGTGTTCGATTTATATGCCTTTAACAAACGAGAAGATATTTAACTTCCGTTCTGCAAACTGGTGAGAACAGAACTGAAAATCAAACTGGTTTCAGCTCACTTGCTTATTAACTCTTCACTCAGAACAGAATTAGTAGTAGTTGTAGTGGATGAGTCAGTAGTTCTGATGTGACTACCAAAAGGGAGGACAGGTCATAACCCTGGTATTACAGGATTTACAAGGGAGGGGGGATTACAGTCTTTAGCCTGTAAAGTGAGCAGGTAAAAGCTTGTATGCTTGTGGTTTGGATGTATTGATGACAGAATGGTGTGTGTGAGCGTGTATATATCCAGCCTGTGATGAAATCGGTGAACTTGTACTTTGCAGCTATACAATCATTGTAATTTCCAGGTCACTGTTTTGGTGATACACATATAACCATGAACTAGGCAGGAAAAATATGTCTGCTCTTAATGTCAAGGAGATCTGATTCTTCATAAACTGTTAAACTAGTTGTTTGTCTGTTACTTGAAACAAGCATTGTGAAACTAAGAATTACAGGAGTTACAAAACAATTGCATTCTGCCCTAGAGTAAAAAGTAATGGCAGACTTACATGGATGTTAGAAGCTGAAAAGAACACTTCTAGAAATACTGTTTCTATGTTGGGCAGGAACTTGTATTAAAAAGATGTACCACTTAACATTGGCATTAGACTAAATCTTTGTGTAGTTTTCTTTCATCCCACTATAGCATCACAGATAGCATGTAAGGGAGAGTGAGCTTTTGCTTTTTTTATTTACTCTATAATACTAGTGGCAGGAGAACCTACCCTAGATGATGAAAATAAACACTCTCCCTTTTGATTTGTAAGGTAAAGTTGGCTGAAAAGCAGCATGCTTTTTGTTTTTTGTAGTAGTCTTTTCATTTTGGGGACCATAAGATTAGCACAGAGGCTTCATCAAATATTTAGAAAGTGTGTCCTCTATGAAAGACAGAGGTGTTTTCCTGGCTCTGTAATATTACCTATTTAGTTCCACTGTGTGATTATTGATTCTTTTGTTTTTAGGTAGGTATGTTATCCAGAATGTGGCAGCCCAGAAAGATGGAGAGAAGTCTAAAGTCAAAGTGAAAGTCCGTGTCAATACTCATGGCATTTTCAGTGTGTCCACTGCATCCATGGTAGAACCAGTTAAAAGTGAAGAGAGTGAAGATGTCGGTGTTGAGACTGAAGTGGAACCTCAGGACCAGAGGCCTATTGAAAACTCAAGTGATGTAAGTTGGCCTTTCTTGTGTGTGAATGTCCTTACTGATGAAAGCGTGTTCTGCTGTTACATACTCTGAAAGAAAAATACCTTCTTCTAAGGAAGCAAAATGAGGTTAATTGAGATGTGCATAGCTGTCAGGAAATATAATGTCTTTACAAGAACAGGAGAAAATTAGTGCTATCTTGAAAGTGTGTGGACTTGAAAATCAGTTATTGGGCAAAGTGCCAAAGAGCAGCAGGTGGGTTGCTTGAGGGTGGGGTTGCTTGCAGTTGCCATTGTTATCAGTGTTCCAAATAGGAAAAATTGGTTTGGATTACTAGTCATCCATGCTTTCTGTGTTAAAAGGATTTGTGTGTAATCCTTTGTAGTAATAAAGTTTGGAAACTTTTTGTGGAAGGGAAAGCTGGGCTGTTTTCTACAGCATTGAAGGGGAGGGGAACGCTGGGGAATAATGCAGCATTGTTATGGTGTACTTCATGTTTTAATAGTTTTCTGAGGGGGGGAAAAAACCTTAAAAGCTGTAACTCAATAAATTAATAGCGACTTTTTGGAAGAGAAAGTGGTAGCATGTGCACACACGCACACGAGCATTATGCTGCAAGCCTGGCACTGGTAGCATTTTCACCAAGTCCTTCTGAACTGGCACCTAGTCTGTATCTCCGTTAGTTAAAGCGTGTGTGTTTCTGCATGTGCACAGAATGCTTTGTAGGGCACTTTGTACAGTACGTGCGTCAGAAGTGAAGTGCCCTATAACTTTTATTAAATACAAGTGCACATGCCTTCTACATCCTTTGTGCCTGGGCTTTCATTTCAGAAAAATATCCAGCAAGAGAACAGTGAGGCTGGAACACAGTCCCAGGTACAAACTGATGGTCAGCAAACGTCACAGTCTCCCCCTTCATCAGAACCTCCCTCTGAAGAAAACAAAATCCCAGATGTCAAAGTGAGTGATCCTTTAACTCTATTGAAAATGTTACGCTATATATGGGGACTTCTAAAATGGTATCATATTCCAGAAAAAGTAAGGAACTTGGTGCTCGGAACCTTTTTCATTTTTATACCTTTTCTATTGTGAAAAATAATGTATATCTCTTGTGATGATTTTCATACAGCTTGCAAAAGAATTCCTGCAAGAAGTCTCACTCTACCACTTCCCTGTCTTTATGCAGTGTTGTACAGCTAATTCGTTTAACAGCTGTTAGAGGCCAAGCTTATTAGGCCTGCTGACACAAGTTGGGATCAGGAATTCCTAAACCTAAGAGGAAATAATCTATGGGAAAAACATAGGCCTGCATGATATTGCTAGTAGTTTGCTCTTTCGTCTGTATAAGATGAAAAAGGTTTTGGGTTAAAATCTGGTCACTGTCAGCGTCACCAGTGAAGTGCTAAGCTACAGATGGGCACTTCTGGAACACCTGCAAATACACCGTATATCTGAGAAACGTTCTTCCTGTAGCTCAGTACTTACTGTCCATGAAATAGACTGTAAGCAGACTAGGATAGGAGGTGGAATCCCTGAAGGGGAAGTGCCTCACAAGTATATTTTGGAGATTCTGAATGAACAGAGAAAATCTCTGCATGTTCTTCCTGTGAATGTTTCTTTTTCATCATAGTGCTACTTCATCAGAAGGAAGTCAGGAAAATTATCTTATTTTTCTTCTCTCCAACTCAGACAAATGAGAAGAAAGGTGATCAGCCCCCAGAAGCTAAGAAACCCAAGATAAAAGTGAAGAACGTGGAACTACCTATTGAAGCTAACTTGGTTTGGCAGTTAGGAAAAGATCTCCTCAATATGTATATTGAAACAGAGGTGAGTTAGAGTGTGGTTTAGACTGCTTTCTTGATTGCAGTTATTAACCATTCACCTGCTTTTTAAGGCAACCTCTGACCTTTTACTGTAACCCTGGAGTGTGGACTCAAATAATTTACAGTGAGCAATACACAGTCCAACTTTAACACATAACTGAGAAATGTTAATCAGAAAGATTGAAATGTTGTTTATAGTGATAGTATCAGAGCAGTGATCCATGGAATGACATCACAGATTGGTTCAAGCTTTTGTAATCTAGAGAAGTGCATCCCATTTCTTCAGGTGAGTCCACTGCGTAGCAATGAGAATTCCAGCAGTTATGTGAGCAAAGGCCTCTAGGAGATTACTGTGTTTTACAGGAGCTGTGCTTTGTAGAATGCTGTTTGAACATGGGCATTTTTAAATTAAAATATTTTCTGTGATTATACAGGGTAAGATGATTATGCAAGACAAACTGGAAAAAGAAAGAAATGATGCAAAGAATGCAGTGGAGGAATATGTGTATGAGTTCAGGGACAAGTTGTCTGGACCATATGAAAAGTTTGTTTGTGAAAAGGTAGGTTATGGTTTCAGGAGCTTCTCTGAAAGTACTGATACCTATTTTGTATTCCTTGGTGAAGCTTTCTCATAGCTGTCCTGGAAATAGGTGAAAACTGTAACTTATTTGAATGATGGCTGGGACTGATCCAGAATTAGGTTCAGGCTTAGCAAATAGTACATATCCCTGAAAATAAATTTTGTCACAAATGGAATAAAGTTTTGTTTCCAAATAAAGTTGGTGACTAGAAGGGGAAGCTGTGTTGCTGGAGCTATAACAAAAAACATGAATTAAAGCTGCACCCCAAGCATTGCCCTAATGAGGGACAAAAGGCTATAAACGCTGCCTATGTTGTAGATGTGTGTGTTTCCCAGTTCAGAAGCTGGTATGGTTTAATTGACTCAATTAAGCAAAAGTTGCAGTAGAAATGTAACTTATGTAGGAGGCCAAGAATTAATGCATATATTTACCAAATTAGTGTATATATTTACCAGTGTCCTGTTACTGCGAGACACACACAGTCAATTGGTGCATATTTTGTTGTTTGACGTGTTGACTTGTATTGATACATAGGATCTGCAGGGATTCTCTGCACTCCTAACGGAGACAGAAGGCTGGCTCTATGAAGAGGGTGAGGATGAAGCTAAGCAGGTGTACGTAGACAAATTAGAGGATTTAAAGGTAGGTCTGTTAGTATGCCCAAATTGCAAAATTTCCAAAATATCGCACAAAACAATGTTAATGAATCACATAACGCATAGGAATTGCTTTTTCTAGAAATTAGGTACTCCAATTGAAATGCGCTATCAAGAAGCAGAAGAACGACCAAAGCTGTTAGAAGAACTGGGACACAGGCTCCAGTATTATACTACAATAGCTGGCGAATTCAGGAATAAAGTAAGTGGCCTCAAAGTACCTTTCTTTTACCACATAGTGTTTCACTGAGGCTCACCAGCTGGCAGAGGCTTCAAATTCACTTTCAGATGAGCTGCAATCTACTGTTATATAGGTCACAAATTTAACACTGCAAATGTTTTCCAGTACTCAAAAAATCTTGCATAGTGCGTCATATCTTTAGTTGCTTGATACTTCTGGATGTTTTCAGGCCAAAAAGGACATTCTTATAAAGAGTGAGGGTTAAACTGTGGTCTGATTCTTGACCTTTTAACAGCTAATCTGACATTTTTAGAAGTGTGCTCTTCCAGTTCTTTTGGGAACAAGAATTGTGCCGTGGTGAGAAGGATTAGTGTAAAAGCTACTCAGGATAAACTAAAACATCTAGCTTCATTATATATGGGTGTTTGGGGGTTTTTTTTGCCATTGGTATTTGCAGATTACTTTCTTAATAAGTATTCCTGGCTTTTGAAAATTTCCTTCTTGGGTTTCAACTTAATGAGTTTTAATAGGGCAACTCACAACACTCAAGCTAATTCCATTTGAGATTGAGACTTGTGTCAGAAACAATTATGTCATCACAGCTATAGATTACAAAATTGCCATTATTAAGTCCTTCAGTAGTATTGTACAGTCTTGAAATAACTAGCATCATTGAAAATAGTACATTTAGGACTTGAGTCCATATTTAGAATTCTTAACTAAAATCATAGGTTTTGTTGTGGGTAGGTCCTTCTCCTGATTCCAGTTAACTGTGTAACTATGGCATTGTAGGGAATACTCCTAAAGTTGAACAATTGATCCTTTCCCTTTCTGTGTACAGCAGAATCATACCGTCTAAACTACCTTGGGTCCATGTAAATAAGACTCTCCAGGAGGGAGGGGATGGTTTTTTATTAACCCTGTTAAGAATGTTATATTTTACTGTGTGACCTGTTTGTGAAGCCTCTATTCCCTCTGTGAACTAGGTTTCTTGTTTGATTATTGGACAAAGGCAGCTTTATTTTGACATCTATATTTCTTGTTGTCTCTTGCTGTAACAGATCTGGCTTGTTGCCAACTTCTATTTATTTTGAAAATCAGTAAAGATTATACATTGTAAATAATTGGGATAGTCTTGTTAGCATAACTTGATGATAGTAAACTTAACATTATTAGCTAATCAAAACGTTTGTATTTGGACAGGATGAGAAATACATCCATATCGATGAAATGGAAATGATGAAAGTAGAGAAGTGTGTTAGTGAAGTGGTAGAGTGGATGAATAATGCTGTGAGTGCACAGGCTAAGAAGAGCTTAGATCAGGATCCGGCTGTGCATTCAAGTGAAATTAAGACAAAGCTACAGGTAAGTACTGTAAGAAACTAATTTTAGAGGCTGGTGCTAAAGCTAGACTGATATGTCCCCTTCCCTCTCCCCCAATTTCATCTTGCTGCTCCAGTGTTCTTAAAGGGCAGTTAGAAAGTACAGACAGAAGGAGATGCAGTAGAAAGCAGAGGAGCTATACTATACTGTATACAATTCTGTGGAGCTTATGGATGTTTTATGTCTTTCAGTCATCTTAAAAACTCGGGTTGTTTTTCAGTGTTACTGGTAGTAAATAGTCTTGAAAAAAATCCACGTGAAATCCAGAATATTAAGTTGAAGAACTTTGCCCACAAAACTTCAGAAAGTACATCAGTTAATTCATTTCAGGGTACAATAAGTACTTGTCAGTTTGGACTCAGGAAACAAATACAGAAGCAAGTTTCAAACAGTCTTTTGGGCACAGAACTCTTCACGCTAGTGAAGCTGGTGGGTCCTTAATATATATTCTGACCACATCTTTTCCCTTTTTTTTTTTAGGAGTTAAACAATGTCTGTGAGCCTGTTGTGACACAACCAAAACCAAAAGTTGACTCTCCTAAGGAAGAAAACCCATTAAATGAACAGAGTGATTATAAAACTGAAGATGTGGGAGAAGATGACAAAAATTCTGAAATGCCTCAGCAAAATGGCGAATGTCATCCAAGTGATCAAAACACCATTAGCATGGACTTAGACTAAACCACTGCACTTGCAGCAAGTTATTTCATCCCATGACAGAAGATATTTTTGCTGTCGTATGTGATGGGGGGTGGGAATGCATTGTTTTGGGAACTATTTATATTTTTTTCTTAAGACTTGTCTGGGATATGTTGTGCTATGGGAGGAAGAATAGTAGTAGTGTTGGTCATGACTATCCTAAAAGGAAAATTGCCTTGGTAACTTTCAGATTCCTGTGGAATTGTGAGTTCATACTAAGCTTCTGTGCAGTATTTAACCATTTGCATCACTAAAGATGAAAAGAAGCCCTTGCTCTGAAATATACTGCTCCTTCAAAAGGTTATAATCGAAACCTTCGTAGGCATTTGTAGATGCCAAGGTAGTTTTCTTTCGTCTGGACATCTAATTGGGTATGTCAATAAAAAGCCAGTGTCTGTCCCGTTAATAAGGACTTTCCAGAAGAAATCCTTCTGTTCTAAGGTTTTTGATTATTGCAGTCCAAAGCACTTATCAGATAAGATGGTGAAATGTGTTAGTAGCATGCAGAAACGCTTACGTTTCATCTCTTGCTAAACAATACATTTTTCATGTGGGGTACATAAAATGAAGGAAATGCTAATTCTGTTAGTGTTATTGTGAAGCTTTTTAATGAGCTTTAAAATAAAGTTCATTTTACTGGTATCTCCTGATTTGTTGGGTTCAGCTGTTTTCGGTACTTCTGGTGTAAGTGTTGCCCTTCTCACAGTTTGTGACAGGCCATTGCTTTGTGTTCCTGTGCATGAGAGTCAAAAAGGCTTAAAACTCTCACACTTAGAACAGTCGTGCAGTGAGTTGAAAGTAGATCAGCTGCTTAATGAGTTATGCCTCTTTCTTTTCTTTGCCTCAAGGGCTGTACACACCTGAAAGAACCTGGAAGCTTTGCAGATGTTAAGGCATAGGACAAAACTTGTAACATGCAGAACCCTACAGCTTAGAGACAATAATCTGCACTTCAGAATAAGGTATTAAAACCTTATTGAGTACTTAGGCCAGGTTCTGCTGCCTTTTGTTACAGACCAAACTGAAATGGTAAAATGAGATTTCAGCCCGTTCTGCTGAGCAAGTGGCTCTGGTTAGATCTCGGTAAAGGTTTTAAAAATTAAGAATTCTTCTCAAGTAAATATCTGTAGTCTATTGAAGAAGCTTATTTTTAGGTACTTGGAGCAGGGGAAGATGCCGAAAGAGATTATATCTGCTGCTTTAGACATCAAATTACACTAGGGAATCAGGCACCTGAAGTACTGAGGGAAGGAGTTTTTCTTGGAAGCATAATCCAAAAGGGGTTATCTTTACTGACGCATTGGAGCATAGACCCCATATATAAGCATGTGACACCAGATGCTGGAAGATCAATGTCACTAAATGCAAAGGTGTTTGGTGGTTTTTTTTTTTCCAAAGAGTTAGCATGGCTCCAGCAGTATTTTGTCTGCAACAACAAAAACAAAAAGTGAAAAGTGAAATTAGTCCTGCTGGAGCTTCTGAAGAGGGACTACAGGTGAGAGGACTGGTGTTTCCTAGGGCCAACTAATCCTACTCATGGCAAGTGGTTTTCTTCTAGTTGGTGCTTTTAGCAGCACTGTCTTGCCACAGCTGGGGGCAGGAGCAATACTACAGTGTGCAGCTTCCCACCCTAATTTTCTGCATTGACTATAAGCAACTGGATTATCAAAATGCAGATCCCTGTTACTGGCTGCTTTGAGCTGCCTGTTCTTTTCCTCTGCTGATCCATTAGACAATTGTGTGCAGTAGGCAACACTAAGAGTACTTTGTTCCCCATCCTTTTCCTAGTGCTAAAGAATAGTCAGACCAGACTTCAAAACCATGTTTTGGAGTGTGGAAGAGTACTTCTGTGTTCGTACTGGTAGAGTGGTCACATCAAGGGTTAAGTTTTTGTAACAGAGCTTGCTTAGATTATTGCTGTAATGGAAATTATGGTTCTAGCACCATAAAAGATATAAACTTACATTGCAAAATCAGGAGGATGCCATAGCAGGAAGCCTACCCTGATCAGAGGAGAATTTTGTAGGGACATTTAAAGTAGAATTCTGTCAGAACATCTAGTCCTGGATCTACAAAAAGAAGCTTTGCTGGCCCTGGAGTGATTGTCATGTGTTCAGTTACCTCTATAGAACATACTGCTCTCATTTCCCTTGAATGAACCTTTATAAAAAGTCTGTGCCAACAACAGACAAATCTGGGTTGGTTTTGTGTTGTGGGGTTTTTTTTCCCAGATTTCTGGAACATTAACTAATTCATAGCAGCTAATGGTATGGTAAGTGATTGATCCATTATGATTAAGTGGCTTATTTAAATTCTTACAGTGCTTGTGCTTTAACCTGAGGAGGGGAAAAATGAAAGCAGAAATCAGTGATTCAACTTTTCTTTGTCTCCCTTCCCCCCCCCCCCAGTTTAATGAATTTCTTGCTTTCTAGTTTACCTTTTACCAGACCTGTGAAAATCACGTGGGTGTTTCCACTTTGATGTCAGCATCAGTCATAGGGAGGTGAGGATGTTCAGGATGGCAGTTTCCTTCATGAGAACACTCAGCAGTGCAAGGCATAGATTGCTGACCAGTTTAATCTTACTGGCACGGAGGTGTAGTGGCCTTACTGTGTTACTGACTAAATATTGCACAAAGGTTTGATTTTTTTTTTTTTCCCAAAAGAAGAGAACTTGACTACTCTAAAACAAGCTTTTCAAATTCTTTTGATGGAGTATGGAGTATTTGGGATAGTGTGTGTTAAGTCATTACATTTACTTACAATGCGCTTCTTTAAGTTCCCAATTTTACCTAAGCTTTACAACTGTTTTGCTATAGTGGCATTACTAATAGGGATTACTAATTTGCATCAGTATTCAATGTATTTTTATTTTTGAGGTATGGTTTTCTCAAGCTGTGTTCTGAGATTCTTTGGACTCCAAGTCTTTCAAAGATCCTAGAAAAGTGTCTAATAAATACAAACATTTATTTCTTATCCAGAAATCTGTGTGAAGTATACAAGGAGGTCAAAACCTCACTAAAAATGGTTAAGAATGTGAGTGGAAAATGCTCAAAAAGCACTTACTCAGACTGCCTCATTGGGTCATTATTAACCTGAGTTACTTATATAAATATTCCTTAACTGCCATTATCTTCCTGACATAACAGACTTGTGAATTAACTCTGTCTTTAAAATAAATTTTATAAGCTCACATCACACATTAAATTGCCTGAAATTCAATCTTTCTGTAATTCTGAATCTTAGATGATTCAGCCTTATGTAAAATACTTGAGACTTACCAGAACTGTTGTATTTTACTTTGCCATTGTGGTGTTTTTGCAAGGTTTAGTGGAACTAAAAATTGTGAAATGGTGCACAGTCTGAGAAATTATTTTTAAAATCAAACTTGTAAGTATTTTAAGCCACCAAGAGCTTAAAACCAAAAAAGGATAAGGACAAAATAAAAGTAAATTTAAGATTTTACCTTTTTTATTATTTATCTACTGTATAACCTCTCTCAAAGGTTTGATCTAGAATGTTTTGATGCACTTAACAGTGCATAGACTGACTACTATTGAAGTTCAAATGATGCATTTTAACACTTGGTCAGGTATCTTGTCCTCAGTGAAATGTTCCTTTTACTGTTTACTGCTTCTCCCATTCTTGCGATAGATTTTACTTTCTTCATGGATGTACGTGATGAAAATGGTGGTGCCAAAATAAGATAATCTCTCTGGAATACCAAATACACTTGCTGCATATATAATGAAGTTTTCATTAATCAGATGATACTCTAATACATCTCATGCTGAATTTCATCCTTTTGTTCCTTAGCCTGTTGCAGGAAATGCAAAGACATGATGCCCTAAGTGCACCATTGTGTTTCCATTGCTTGCTTCACTGGAGGAGGGAAAGTGCAGGCACTGGAGGCCTTGCCCGTTGCACAAAGCTGCTGCCTGTGCACAAACCTCAGGTACAGGCTTCCCCGAGCTTTGGGTTGCTGGTCTGAGTTGAGGACTTGCAGGACAGAAGGCCTTCCTTCTAGCACTAGGTGAATGGGCAGGCTTTGTGGGTCTATCAGTATTTCATAGGGAACCCAGGGGTGTTTCCAAGAGGCACAAGTGGAAACCTCCCACGGCTCAGCCTGGCCAAAGATCCTGGGGCAGGGAACTGTGTGAAGAGGTGCACAAGGAGGACTCATCTCAAAGCTCAGGGCAATACCAGCTGTAAAGCTGGTAGGAAGTCTTCAGTTAACTTCTGGGGAGGGGAGGAGCAGAAAGCAGGATCACAACATACACATAATAAAAAGCTCAAACAGAAAAAAAGTGTCACTGTTTTAAACAAGCTATAAAGGAAGGAGGGACTTTTGAAGCATTGCTGTGATTGATCTTTGGCTCCTGTGTCTTTATTCATGTGAGTTACAGCTGCTGGTTCTCTGCTCTGTAGATGAGGATACTGGACTGCCAGGTGAGTTACAGAATCACAGAGTCGTATAGGTTGGAAAAGACCTTTAAGATCATCAAGTCCAACTGTAAACCTAACACTACCAAGTTCACCACTACACCAAGTCCCTAAGTTTACTAAATTTGAGTGGAGGTTTTAACTTCTCTGTTACAGTTGAGCACCTGATTACCTGGGTATCTGCTGCTCTGGTGCAGATAATGTTTGTGTCCTACACATGTATTTCTATATTTTGTGTCTCCCTGTGATTAAGCCACAGCACAGCTCTCTGAAAAATATTCCAAAAATAGATACATGTTTATGTAATCTTCCAAGTCAGATGTTATTTATTCTATGGACCTTGAGCAATCCCCCAAACTGGTATTGATTTCAGTGGATGTTAATTCAGATAGTTTTCAGCTGACTTTCAAAAGTGGTGAAGGATACAGAACTGCATAGAAGAAAATAGGATTTAAGCATAAAATTTCCACAGGTTTTTTTTGTTGTTAAAAAAGCATAACAGGCATAATAAAACCTCTTAACATCTGCATTTTCAGATTTTGAAGTGTCTTAAAAGCTGGCCTCTAGTTGTTCTGGCTAAAGGAAGTCAATTTTAAATATTGTTTGACCATGTTCGTCCTCGGAATGTAGGATGCATATGGGAAAATAGAAAAAGCCCAAAGGCATTCCCTGCAGAATGAAGAAACCCCATCCTGTCACTCAGATATAGCCCCTAGTGATTTAAAATACAGATGAAGACTAAAACAGAAGATGCAAGACAGAAAAGTATAGGTCTAAACACTAAATGCAGTCAATGCATGTATGCCGTAGGGGCTCACCCACCCATGGCTCCAGCAGCAGGGTGGTTAGGAAAGGCTGCGTTGGCTTCCTGCAGGTATTTCTTCCCTACGCATCTGCTGTGTGCCGCTTGTGTGCTTAGCAGTTAGTGTTACTTACCCATGTGTTCTCCAGCCAGGCTCCAGAGATGAGCTGTGCCATCTATAGATGAGGACAGCAGGACTCTGTCTTCATCCATCACCTCTGATCTATCAAAGCAGAGACAGAACAGCACGTAGGTACTAGGAAACCTGTGCCAGCGTTGCTAACTTACGCTGCCGGTTGTTAACCTCCACTGTCAGCAATGGCAGGTAGCTTTAAAAATTGACTTTAATGTATGGATGCTCATCCCTCTCAGGATCCTGCCCCAGAGAATGGGGAGGAGAGAGGTCCCCCAAAGAGAGATTTAGAAAGGGAATCAAGGGATTGGCCTACAGAGGGGCTGGGGACACCAGCCCTCTCCAACCAAGGAGCTCTCACCGCACGTAGGGTACCTGTGCCCAGTGCTAATGCTGTAACCCAGCCGCTTGTTTTGAGGAACAGAAGCTCCAGGGAGGATCGGACACATCCAAATGATGCTGAAGTAGAAATAGCACCATGAAATGGCACGTCTGGTGATTTGAGAAGTGATCACTGCTGGTGACCTCTGGACCATGCAGAGGGCAGAGCTGAGGTTTCCTGTGCTGCCGGGGGGGGGGGGGGGGGGGATGGTAATTAAGTAACCTAATCACATTGCCATTGAAAAGCAGCTGGCTATAGGCCTGTGTACTTTGTGGGTATTTCCACAGCCAGAACTGAGCTATGTTAGACCGTACTTACAATGTGTTTATGCGTGCTCACCAATGACACACATCACAGAATGGTATAGGTTGGAAAAGACCTTTAAGATCATTGAGTCCAACCATAAACCTAACACTACCACGACCACCACTCTACCATGTCCCTAAGCAAACAGAAAAATAAAGAATAAATCTGTAATACCCCATACAATTTGCAGTAATACAGAGATACAGTTCAATAGAGAAGAACGTGTCCCTGAATGATGTTGCAAAGAGGCCACGCTTTGTGCAGGGCCAAACACAAAGCCTAACAAATGAAAACTAAGTGACTCAGTAATGCTGTTTCAATGCAACAAAATGTTAAAATAGTTTTCATGCAGAGCGTGGAACAGACCCACATGGGTAAATAGCTCCTACTAAACTGCAAGGATGTGACTGTCACAGGATGCTATGCCAAAGTCCTTGCTGAGATTTTGCTCAGTCCTTACCTCCTACTGAATTCAAAGTAGGTTTGTCAGCGTTTAGCCAATGGGCCATTAAATTGTTTTACTTGAAATGCTACACAGGGGCAAACTTAGCTGTGCTGAAAAGCCACTGCAATACCAAGGACAGATTTGTGAGAATGTACAAGAGGAGAAAACAGATTAACGTGAAGGAGGAGAGGGGATTTTGATTTGTTTGGTTTGGGGTTTTTTTTTTATATAGCCACAAATCATAGGCAGGACTTTGCTCATTTAAATCCTTATTTTCTCTTATCGTGTTTGCTCAGATGCACACCCATACATCCAACCCCTCAAACAGTTTATCTAGGTAGGAAACAATCCATATCACGTACATTGTGGTGGCTCCCGCTCTAGCATCCCAAGAGCATAATCCTTGGTGCCGTCAGCACGCACGCACCCATTGCCATCGGCCCCACAGAACCTGCTCGTGGGGAGTGACAGCTATGCTGCGGAGCTGCCACCGTGCTCCAGACCGAGACGGACGGCCAGGCCAGTTGCGTGATTAACCAGTAATTTACCGTCTGTGATAATACAGCACAGGCTGTTTTAATGGACATACACTGCATTGTGCGGGGGCCTGTAACAAACCCAAAGAGGGGATGCGTGTCTGCAGCAGCTCGCGAGAGAGAACATGCTTTTCCTCCCTCCTCTTCGTGCGTGATTTGTCTGGAGCTGCGCGAGGGGTGCCGAGCTCGGCTCTGCGTGGTGTGCACGTACCGGCGGGCGAGCTTATGGGTGCGAAGCTGAGCAGGCTCCAGGAGTAGAGGGAACTTGCAGAAAAGCAAATGGTGATGGCAAAAACATTTCTCAGTAATGGTGGAACCTGAGTCTGTTGGGAGAGGAACGCACAGGGGATGAAATCAGAGTTAGAAGCAGCAATCCCAAACCTTCCTCCAGTGATCATCATGCCTACAAGTTCTTGATTTGCTAGTGCTCTGTAACATGTTGGCTTTGTCATTTTTATTATTCACCTCAAGTATTCTCTGGATGTTGTCTTCTAAGCAAATGATTACTTTCACTCAAAACTTTAACATAAAGAAAAGGAGGGATCAATAAAATATCCACATTTAATGAAAAAAACCAACCCCAAAACAGTTTAAAAAGATTAGAGCAAGTCCTAGTTATCAGGGAAAATCAGAGCTCTCCCACAGGACGGATAACTGTGTCATGCCACGGCCAGAGGTCCTGCAGATTTTGCCACGCAGGAGAGGCATGTTGTGCCATCATCAGTTCAAGGGATTTGTTTTAAGATGCCGAAAATCAATAATCTGCATACACATGTTCACGGATTAAAAACAGAGGGAGAGGGAAGATTAGTTATGACTGCAAACTGAGAAACAGCTAATTTATGGTTTTCTAAAAAACCCACAAGCATAGTCTTTTTTTCTTCAAAAAAATCACTGTACAGATCATTTAAAAAAACACCCCATGCACCACAGAGCCGTGACATGTGCTGGGACGTGCACCACATCCCGGTGTTAACTCCTGCCTCGAGGCCCGTTGGAAATGAGAGTCGCTGCTCCAGAGCCCAGCAGAGCCATGCGAGCCTGTAGAAATACTGCTTGGGTACCGCTTGTGGCTGCAACTTGGAAAGCAAAAGGAAGAAAAAAATGCATACCTTCACTGTCGCCCTGCTTAAATGTGAAAGAACTTAAGAATTATTTAAATTATAGAATTCATAATTACTTTTCTATAACAAATTATGTTACATAAAATACATCATGCTGACACAGCAAGATGTCCCTGTTGCTGTGTTGAAATTATAGTAACAAACCCCCCACCTTTGCCTTTTTCTGAAGCAGCTGTGATGCATTTATTAGAACTGCCCCTTCGCAGCCTCACAAGGCCGCTATTGGAATCAGATATCACCAATGACAGCTTCCAGTAGAGCTGGTCAAAGAAAGGTGGAAACATTTTACACTGGAAAACTTGAGTCTACTGAAATGGAAAGCAGTCTGCTGAATGATGGCCTTTACTAAGGTTTCACTTTGAGAAGAAACCTTAGTAAAGTCTAGCAAGTCTCTAAAAGAGGCTGTTTTAGCATTTTCAGAATAAACCCAGCTTTGTTTTCCTTTAGAAAAACACTGCAAATTATGTTTATAATCTGTAAGATAAGTATATGGCAGAAGTAACCCCATAAAAGTCCGAGTCAGCCATTTCAATCTATCTTAAACACTTTTCTGGTGTTCCTTTTGCAAAGATTTTTGAAAGCTGGGGTATATTCATCATTTTCCCAAGCAGCACTTGCCTTTTCCACCAGCGCAGTTGGTGGGAAGCAGCGTGTGAAGTTTGCGGCAGACGCAGCCGGAGGGCATGATCCCAACTATAGTGTCACCTCTACAACCAGCTGAGGCGAGGAGAGCCGGTGGACAGTGGCCATCACACAGGACATCTTCTTTGTGGCCGTGGGGCTGGATGGAAGCAGAGAAAAGCCACGAAAGAAACAGCATTCATCCTCCCCTTTCATTCAGCAGGTTCTTCGACTTGGTCAGACCATACACATAAGCTTGACCCTGCCACAAGCTTGGTGGCACCTGATTTCCACCTCTCATCTCAGCTCACAACCATGCCGTTTTAACTGCCTAGCCCTCGCCAAGTTCAGGTAATTTCTGTCTCTGACTTCTCTTCATAGACCTTATGAAAACTAGTGACTGAGGACTGACTATGTGATGCTAAGATTAAATTAACAGCTTAACATGAAAATCGCATCTGCCTGAATTAAATCAAGACCAAGTATTTATCTGTTGTGCTATGCTCACTTACGCTGTGCCGTAACTTACTGCTCTCATTAAATAACGTATTTGAAACACAGACTCAAGGTGGATCCTTACTATGTCGTCCTGCCAAAGGGCTGAGGTTTCTGAGCACGATGGAGCTCAACTGCCGAGTCCTGGACCAAAGAGACTGACAAGGGAGAGGCTGGTTTGGCCACCGCCAGAAGAGGTTGGTCCTCCTTGGCCCCAGACATGTGCTCCCTGTTCTGGGGACGGGAAGGTCAGCGCTACGCAGGCTACATGGCCCTACTGGCAAAAGGAACTGGCCAGAAAATGGGAAATCCACGTCACAGATGGTAAAGAAGTTTCTGACTTTTTTCTCCCAATTTTGGATAAAACGAACTACTTTTTCTTTTAAAGAGAAAGCAAGGAAGAGGAGTGTCCCAGAACAGCCAGCAGCTAATTACAAGCTTTTTCTTTCCCATTCAGTCCCATGCCCAACATTGCCCACTTTGTCGAAGCCATTTGGTTCCAACAAATGACCATTTTGTGATGACCACCCCTTTTGTGGGAAGAAGCCTGCTGGTGCCTGCTGGGGGCTCCGAAAGGAATCCTGGACCTTGTAAGGAAAGAGCAGGCCCTTCAGGTCTGCAGAAGTAACAAGCATGCTTCCTCTCCACATTTTAAATCCAACCTTGGCCATTGCCACCACAATTTGACTACCCAACAAAAGGCAGCTGGATATTTCCTTGACCACTGGCAAATGCAGCTTTACACAGATTTTCTTCCCAATGAATCTGGTCCCAGGTCCCAGGTCCAAGATTCTGCGTTCAGAGGAAATAAAACCTCGTGGCGCTTCCGTAAAGATGTACAGACATACATCTGATTAGTCAAGCTGAACTCAATGAAATTGCTCCCAGCTCCCAAAGTCTGCCCACAGCCAAGCTACTGGGTGTTTTCCCAGGGGGGCAGAGGGGGTGGGGAGCCGGTGCAACACCACTTCCCCTGTGGAAAGATCCCCAAGGATTTGTGTATCTTGGGCACAGTTTTGGTTTCCAGCCCAAACAGCAGGTTCTAGTGGTGGTAAAGTGATTTTTGCTCTGTTTTATTTTTTACCAAGATCTAAAGGCCGAGTTCGTGTTTTCTTTTAAAACAATTTCATGTTATTTTATGCTGATAGACCATCTCTTTTAGATGCAGTCTTTCTACTTACAAAGCGCACATTTCCTCTTTTGTCCCACCCAACAGCCACAATATACCTAGAAGAACATTCAGGACACTCTTTGATTTATCAGCATACTTTTCCAAAATTAGAAAGAGATGTGGTATTTACACATGGTTAGTTCAAATATTCAAACATGAGCAAATTTACTCGCTGGTCTCTGAAAGGATGGAATAGTAATAATTTTCCACTCTGGAATTACTCTTCCTCTTGGAAACTACAGAACCTTTCATCAGCGTACTTGGTCCTATGCAATAAGCTCTGACTTGCAATAAGCTCAGACTTGCGCTCGATGCTATATTACCAACAGCGCCAATGTGTTGTCTGTGGTGTAGCAGAGCAAGGGCACAGATAACTTATGTTTTTAGAGCACCATCTGACTTGCATACACTCTGCGGGTGTGCAGACCCAGCCACGGGCAGCCTGAGCCTGCTTGGTCAGGCTGGGCAGCTCCATCTGCTTGCACTACGGATCTGCTCAGGTTTATTTTTGTTCTTTCCAGAAGCTGTAGTATATGAATCTGACTAATCCCTCAGGATTGTCTCAGGGGAGGAACTTCCCACAGAAAAGCACAGTAACTTGCAGCATAAACTCCCACCCAATGCACCTGGCCCTAGGACAAGGCTCACGCAATGCCGGGGAAGATCTTGCTTGCTCCTGTTGACCTCTGCATAGGTGCAGACACAGATCTCATCACACTTTCCTTCTGCAGGGAAAAAAAAAGCCCAATCCACTCTCATTTATGTCCTTTAAATGTTTTCCAGTCTTCCAGAAATTTGCAGACCGCTTACCCCTCTTCACAGCATGCAGGCAACGCCTGTTGTTGTAACTCCCTGTCTTCAGGCACCCCTCTCTGCCTCCTGTAACCAGCCTAGCACAGCACTCAAGTGCAGCTCTCTTTGCTGCGGGCACCGGCAATAATGCCTACAGAGATGTAACCAATATAAAAATAAATGTAGCTTCTTCCACTGCTATCAAAAGTCAAACAGGTGACTGCTGCCCAATGAGCATTGGTGAACTCAAATAACTGCTTTCCTGTTTCAAAATCCCACACTTTAGTTGTCTTTAAAGGAAAAAGAAAAAAAAAAGACAAAGGAAGTTTGAACTCTGAAAAGCAGCTCAAACTCTCCACTTAAATTCCCACTCCTCATCCCCACCTTCATGCCCCAGCTTTCTTTTCTGTTGAATAGCAAGGAAAAGGCATGTCTTTCACTCACCTTTACCGAGGTCTGAGATATCTTACTAATACTACAGTGGAGGCCAGAGGACGAGTTTGAGTGGGCTTTAGTACTTGAAGTTCCTTTGAACGAACTTGGATCTGGATGTCTAGCACCTGCGTTTAAGCAGCCACTGCTGGGTGGGCACACGGCTGCCCAGGTCCGGGCTGCGTCACCCCACACACCGGTGGGAGCCACGGGAGAGGGCAACCACCACCTCATTTGCAGGACCTGCCCCGTGACTGTGCTCAGAGCACATCCCACCCTCTTCAAATGAGGGATGGAGACAGTAGTGTTGCCAGCCATGTTTTAATCCAATATCCCGTGATTACCTACAGTCCCTCCTACAGAAGCTGCTCCTGTTTGTGTGGGAGATGCTCAGATGCTTCAGGGCTGGAAGTCAAGTGGTTGCAGGGTGAAGGGCTGAGGCCACCCCACAGGGACATGAGAGCCCAGTGAGTGGCGTGCCAAACCCCGGCACCAGTCCGCCTTACCGGCTGTCCCACCAGATTAACCCTGAAGGAAACTGCTGGGGCAGTATCCAGCACAGCTGCTGGGGCTTATTGCCACTTGAGTCACTCACCCAAGGGAAAACCCACCGCAGGCTCTGGGCAGGCACAGTGGCAGTGGCAGGGGGACCAGGAGAGGGAGCAGCATAAATAACAAAGTCATGTTCTTGGGGCCAGTGCTGAGAAGATGACTGGGACGTGCAGCTATGTACCATGTAGATGCTGGGGTGTTAAACATGCACAGCCCGTGCCCCTGGGCTCCGAGGGAGGGAGGAACCGCCGGCCACGCTGTGCAAGCCCCAGGGAAGGCAGGAACATGTGGAGCTGCTCTGCATCATTTCCTCGATACATCAGCCACAGAGGGGAAAGAAAGACGCGGGGCTTAAGCGGCTCTGAAAACTGAGATAAGGAGAAAGAGGCTTTTGGTCCTTGCGAGCAACGTGCTCCCCTCTGCCCCTGTTACGGCACTCCTGCCGTCCTTCCTGAGCCCTGCTCTCACGGGCCTCGCACCCGCCCGACCACAGGCTTCAGGAAGAAAAACACGGTGCAAAATGCCCTCCCTCACCCTTTCTCCCCAGCTGTCCCTTTCCTCAATTTTCGGTAGAGAAGAGTAAGTGTGTCCTCAGTAACATAAAGGGGTTGCACGCCAGGTACGTATTGTCCTGGGGCAAGCCGAAAACCAGCAGCTCTGGTCCTCAGCATCCCAAATCCATGGGGAAAAGAGAAGGAAGAAAAGCTCAGCCTGCCTGGGAAGGGTGGTGGGAAGTCGAGCAAGAAGTGCTCTGCTACTTTGGAGCGTTTCACTGAAAGGACCTGAGGTAAAACTACAGAGATAGCTTCAACTCCGTCATTTCCCAGTTCCTACTTGACTTCAGATTTGTAAATGTTCTTCTAATGCCAGCAAAGGGCACATGTTTATTTTGCACAGGTTATGTATGAGTTACACATTCAGAAATCAGACAATTTCAGCAAATTCGCATAGAAAGAATCAGAGTATTATATCTGTGCTACAGACCTCAACAGCAGACATAGAAAATATTTTAGCATCTTCTTCAGATATGTGAAGGTAAAAGATCGGTGCTGTATGGCTTCTGAGCGTGCCTGCGCATCAGCTGAAATTTAGATAAGAACAGCTCCATGTTAAGCAGTTTCCATCTGTGAGTTTCTTATTATGCCAAGTCAAATCTATTAACACTTGCGTTTTGGAGAGCAAAGTTGTGCAAGTTTTCTCAGGAAGGTTTAGCCAGCAACAGCAACTGCCTTCACTGAAAGGAACGCAGAGATACTGCAAGTGTTTGCCTGAAGAAAGCGGCTTTTCCTGCTAGTTAGTATTGCTCCGTGCCTCCCCTGTGCCCCGTCTCTGCCCGCTGCCATCTCCCCTGCAGACTCTGAGTCAGCTGGGCTCCTCGCGTCCCCTCTCTGAGTAGTACCTGGCAGGCTTGTAAGCAGGTTTGCAAGAGCCTTGCAAGAGCGTACAGCGATGTGGCAGGACCCTGCACGGGGCCGAAAGCCCTGCTCACCCGGGGGGCATCTGTTTGGGCAGAAACCGCTGCGGGATTGGGAGCTTAGGGATGAGGAACAGCTCCAGCCAAGCTGCTGTTACAAACAGTTTGTGTTTCTGCAAAGCATTTATTTATAGAAGTGATTTTTCTCTGGGGTTTGTAGGAGTAAAGGGATTGCAGTATTAAGAGCGATGTGCTGCAGCGCTGCACGCCGGGGTGTCTGGCCGTACCCGAAGCAACGCGACGGAGCCGTGGTCCTGAGCTCACAGCCGGCAAAGACACCAGCAGCTCGTTCCTGCACCGGCAGCAGGGATGTGGTGAGCTGGTGGGAGCTGCTCGCCCTCCGCACCCAGCTCTGCGCCGGCACACCGCGGCGAGGGGTCCCACAGCCCCTTACCCGGGCAGGTTGGGGATCC
The DNA here is from genome assembly GCF_035582795.1 of Mycteria americana. Lineage (NCBI taxonomy): Eukaryota > Metazoa > Chordata > Aves > Ciconiiformes > Ciconiidae > Mycteria > Mycteria americana. Next base: position 198,150,696 of record NC_134365.1, read on the forward strand.
ACAGCCGGGCCGCCTGGTCCCCTCCACCTGTCACAAGCGGGTCGTGCTTCTTATCGAACACAAATGCTTTTACTCCCTTGTGGGCTCTGAACGCTGTCTGGTGCCCTCCGGGTCTCCTTGTAGGAGCTCCCGTGGCCAGCCACCCTCTCCTTCCCTCGAGTCTTCCCCCCGCCCCTCTCTCTCCTTCGCCTGCAGCTCAGCGTGAGTGGGGCCAGTGGTGCACCCTGAAAAACATGGAGACTTCCCTCAGCACAGCCGGGCAGCTGGGGGGGTCCACGCCCCGCCAGTACCAACCGCCTTTCATGAATTTGGCATTACGATCCTGAGTCACTACATTTTCCTCTTTTTTAATTTTAGACGTGGTTAACTCCTGTCCTTTTTATCATCTCGATGTGTTCCTCCTCCCATACCCATAAGATTTCCTAATCCTCGATGACAGTTACTGAGTTTCCCACTAACTGACACGGAGCTCTTTTGCTCTTCCCTGATGGGTGAACACAACACCAGGCCCCTGGCTAGTTTTTCACCTTTCCTTGAACTTCTTCCAGTTTGTTAGCGACCCTTTTCTAAGGAGCAAGGAGGACTGACTGCAGCTTTGCCGGTGTCTCTGCACGTACTGCTCGTCCATCGCACAGGCACTAACTCGCCTTGGGCCAGCACCTGGGCAGCTCTGGGCAAGGGAGAGCAAACGAAAACATCAGAGGAACCAAGTGATGGTTTCTAAGAAAAGTTAGAAATTAAGAGAAAAGGAAACAATTCTGTTATCTTGCTCCAAAACCAAAACCGTTTTCCTAATACAGGGCAAGAGGAGTAATAAAAGCGCAGGACAGCTAGAACCCAGCACACAGAGGGAGTTGAGGTCCTCTTTCCCCTTCGCTAATCCATGTGCCTTTCCATGCAGCCTGGAAGCTGCACAGAGGTAGATCTGGTATGGCTGCGATCTGCTGCTACCGAGAGGATCCCAGAAAACGCTGCCACCAAATTTCAGAGCAGAATAATTGTCTATTAATAACTTTATAACCTTGAATTAAACACATTGTCCACTTGTGATCTACGCAGGAAAAATGAACTTTGAGATTGAAAAGCAATACGTGTTTATAGTCCGATCATGAAGTAAGAGAGTAGTTGTGGTTGTGCCGGTGTCAGCTCTTTTAGATAACCTGATGTCTGCCTGCTGTCTGGTGAAAGGAAACCGTAGACAGCGTGATATCAGCCTTGTCTGCAGTTACCACGTTTCGGCTGAAAAAAAAAGTAACCTTCTTGACATTATTGGCTCTGCAGTGTAGATGGGCCATCAACCTTCTGCACATTCTTCATACTACACCGATAATAATATTTGACTAACTCACAGTGTTGCTGTTAAGTAACGACTGTACTTTGCATTGAGGTTACTGGAGGGAAGTTGCTATTCTTGCATATTATTACAAGAAGTGATTTGGGGTAACAAAACAGCACCATTTTTTCTTCTAAGTGCCTGGGGACAGAATGACATAGGGGCCCGAACTGGGAAGGGAAAGACTGAACTCCAGCGGTTTCAGGTTTTCAATGTTCCTCATGAAAATGATGATTTTTAAGAGGCATTGCTCATGTGGTTAGGCAGCAAAGAGGATCTCTGAGTAACTGAAACAAAAGGACAGTAGCCTCATCGTAACTGTTGTTCTGGATGACAGTAAGGGATAGCTTAAAGGAAAAAAAAAAGAAGAAATATTGCACCAGCAGTTAATTTGCACTATTTCCAACAATTCAGCTAAGCCTAGAGAAAACAAATATATGGGTTTAAAGATGGTTGCTATAGAAACCAGAAGAGATTTTATAGTTGCTTATGCGAGTAAAGGAGGTTCTGACTGATAAGACAATCGCATTCAAATAGTCACTATGGAAACCCAAGGTGACCTGGAGGAGACGTGACTCCTCTCGCTCTGCTTCTGTGGGCAGATGAAGACAGCCTGGGTGGGGGAAGGTCTGGGCTGGGCGATAAAGCACGCTGTAGCAAGGCGGCACAGTGCTCACCGTGATGCTAGAGATGCTCCGCGTTTCACATTTCAAAGCCGTGTGAGTGCTGTTCTCTGTATCGGTGAGATACATTTATTTACTTACCCTTGAAAGAGGGTTTTTCTCTCATTGAAATCGATAAGAGCTCTGCAATTGACTTCTTTGGGAGCAAAGCAGATTTTAGAGACCTTCCTATGTCTTCACTCCATCAAAGCAAGGAAGCACATTTGCACGTCTCCCATGGAGCTCAGTGTTTGGCAGCTGCCTGTGCTTTGCTGAAATGGGGCCGCGGAGTTGCTGAGCACTTTTCGCCTTCAGTAACAAGACCTGTGCTTGCACCATGGTCCCAGAAATAGGACAGAAAATGAACTGAATATGCAAGCCTTTTTCTCGTAGATTGGTTATTTAAGGACCAAAGTTAGTCAGTCTGCACATGACATAACCCCAAAATTAAGTAGCTTGATAATACCTCAGTAACCACTTAACATTTGTTTTCAATATCCTTTTTTTAAGTTACTGATAGAAAGTTAGATTAAAGGGCAGGTGCTCAGCACTCCTGGACACAGCTGAAAACTGAAAAGTTATTCCTTATGTCTACTATTATCTTATTATCTTGATTATTGCAAAGTGTTAGTGCTGTGGAAATCAGCTCCAGGTATTTGAAATACACTAATTCCCCAGTAAGGGTTCAAACTGGGCCAGACCCCCCAGGGCCAGACCCCTCCAGTTCCTCTGCCAAGCCTAGACACACTCTTCTCCTATATCATTTAGAAAATCTTTGATTCACACTACCCACATACGATCAAATCATACAGATATTAATCATCAGAGATTTTTATCTTGCATTATTTCCAGTGAGGTAGAAAGAACTAGTTGGCAGTCTCAGGAAAACACCGATATTTCTGAGATTTCACCAAGTTTCCAGTGTAAACATGCAGACAGGGGGAAACACTGTCATCTGGAGAAAACCTGAGGATGCAAGTCCAGACTGCAGGAGTAGGGTACAGAGCAGCCCGGGTTCCTTGCAACTCTTGCTCCCCTTGGTTAGCTGCCAAAGCTGGTAAGAGTGGCCAGGAAATTAGTCCAGCTCAGCTGCAAGGCTGCTGCCTTTTCTAGCCAGCCTTGATGGATTTAGAAATTGCCCTCCCATGTAGAAAACCTAGCTGTGCTTGTACAACAGGTAATCCATAAAAAAAAAACCCAAACAAAAAAAGAACCCAAAAAGAGAATACTGCTTCTGCTTCCATCCTCAAAGGCAAAGTTTAAACCTCAGGCTACGCTTAGAAATGCAGGTAGCACTGACACTGTGGTGGGGCTGGAAGCAGGGAGAGCTGGTCAGACACACATTATCTTGAAAGAAATTCCTACTGGTTTTAAAGATAGGCAAAATTGTTACCTATTACTAAAGCTGTCAACTCATGGCTGGAGGTAGAAATCACTGCTTTAATGGAGTCATAATAATTCAGCTACAAAAAATGAGAGAAAGGGAATAATATTGAATAAAAGATGTGCTCACAGGAAGGTGCAGTCTGCCGGGTGAGTTTCTGTTCTGGTTTTGTGTCTGTAGAAAGGAAATACATAGGTAAATAAACAAGAACAAGTTAAGCTCTTTGCACAGGAGAGGATGGTGTAAACGTGTAGCTGAGCCTTTTATCCTCAGCACACTGCTGCTCACACTCTCCATCACCAAATGACAGAGCAGCTCTGATATATATATATTTTTTTAAACCCGTGTAACCCAGTCTCTGTGCACCTTCCAGCAGATGTAAGTCACACTGAGAGAGAGAACAGCTGCAGTTGTTCTGGGAAAATATTCAAGGTGTAAAGGTCTCCCAAAGCACAGGTGGGAACCTGACAGCTTTCCCCCCTCGGCAGTGAGGATGGGTAGCACTTCTTTACCAGTGCTGGGAATGGATTGGGAAGATGCTTTTCTGCGAGCTTATCACCCTTTTCCTCCAGGCTGAAGCGGTCTCAGAGCATCCCTCCTGGAAGCACACGCTTCTCAGTATTCCCTGCAAATCATCCCGACTCGAACAGGCTCCCCTGGGCCTCAGCAACCCCGTACCAGAGGCATAAGCTGTCTCTGACAGACTGCTTCTGCAAGCTCCATTTTGAAACCTGTCCAAGGAGATGGTACAACTTGCTCTCCTCCTCCCACCTTCCAATTTTAAAGAAAAAGCCCCAAATTATTATGATGGCAGCAAAGCAGCATTTTGAGAAAACAGTCCATGAAAACAACCAAACTCGTAGGGGTCTGAAATCCTAAAGCTCTCAACACTGTGGGATGTGTTTTGCTTTCAGAGCCCAATCCTTCAGTTCTCTGAAAAGTGACAAGTAGCTGTGAGCCTCATAGCTGTTCCCTGGTAAATACCATAAATAAACTAACGGATAGTGTAGGGTTTCTCCGAGAAGCGTGTAAAGGCAGTAAGCACCATCTGCTGGCTTCAGCATGAAAAAGGAAACCAGGAATTTTTCATCTATAGTTGCACGTTTCTTCGGCTGTTCTGCCTCTAGTTTTAGGGCAAACTCAAAGAAACTTGTGCAACAACATCATCAAAGTGGAGCAACCTGGCTGGGGAATCCTAACCAGAGCTAGACTGCCTGGGGAACATCACTTATCCTGCAGACAGACCAAGTTAATATAGGACAAAAAGAAGAAAGTTAAATGCAGTGAAAATTCACAATAATTTTGTCAGTGTTCAAAATGAGCATCATTAAATACCTTCATTTCTCACCTGGTTTTGCATTATATTTGAAACATAAATGCTTGCCTCCGCAGAGGACATGAGCCAAATATTGACACAGCCTTAAAAAAAGAAACAGTCAAGAAATGTTTTGCAAGAAAATCGTACTCACAGACTCGTTTTCTCCCCTCAGTCCCTGATCTCCAATAAGGATGTGGGGATTTGGCACAAATATAGCAGGGCAGCGTTTCGCAGATGGCTAATTCATGTTGTAGATATTGATTACCAAAGGACCAGCGATTAAGCCAGCGAGAGCTGAAGGCACACATCAGCTTTGCAAAGCTGCTCAGCAATTTGCAAAAATTGAACCCAGAGCACCAATAAAAGTAACGAGCACATGAGAATTGCCAGTTTCCAAATAACCAGCAGAACCAGCCCCAGCCTTTTGCATTCAGAGTAAGACAGAAAATGCCACATTCACAGTTAATTCACGGGAAAGCCTAATCCTGCAGGGCTGGGGCCCAAGACTTGGGCACGTCCCTGGTGGCGGGCGTGTGGAGCCCCCGGCCCTTCCTCGGCTTGACCCACGCCGCAGCGGTGCCTCCTCCACCCAAGGCACCTTGTCCCCCTGCCGCGGGGTCTGCACGGACCGGCCAGGCCAGCACGCAGTGGCTCGGGGGAGAGGAGGGGCATCTGTGTGCATCAGAGGGGAATTTCCCACCCCAGCCCTCCCCAAGGAGCGCTGGGTCTGTGCGAGAAGAGCTGATGGAGGGAGGCTCGCTCAGGTGCACCAGACCAGGCTTCCTCCTCCCTCGCTCAGCCCGAGTGCTGTACACCCCGCTTGTTCTGCCAGGCAGGCATAAAAGGGGCAAGATACCCATTTTGCTAGCTCTAACCAAGGGATAATTCTTTCTCAGAAGATGCTTCAATAAGCATTTGGAGCTGCCTCCTCAGACTACATCGGCAACAGGAAAATGTTGAGGTTTAGTCGGTTTAAGCCTGCTCTTGCTTTTGACTGCATGATGAAGCCCAGGGAGTAACCTCACCCTGGCTAGGTTTGCCCTGCCAGACAGCCATGGGAAATGGTGGCAGTGGCTGTTCTACGCCTGCACAGCAGGAGGTGGCTTGAGCGCTCTGCATCGCTGTGATCAAGTCAGTGAACTAAGAACGCAACTTCTCTGCTCTCTGGTTAGATTAGAACGAACCTCTAACAGTTCCTTATATCCACAACCTCTGGCTTGTTGAGAACAAGATGCGTGGCAGGTGTTGGAGGTTTCACTTCAGCACAAACCCCCTCAAACATCTTCTTTTAGTCTCTAATCTGCAAATTGGACAACTTAACGGTAAATGCTGGATATGTTCATGTAGCCATAATCCACTGAGAATGCCTTACTCCGATCATGAGCCGTTATTTCAATGCTAATGCCAGCACTCAGATCATTCAATGTATCATCAAGTACAGCTTGACCCTACCAGTATCTTTAAACATTATCTGTCAACAAAATCCAGCTTCATTCTCTGCTGAAACATCCTCGTTACTCCATTACTGTAGCTCCACAGTAACACGTTCATGCATTGCAAGGTTTATTGCTTTATCATCCCGCTAACCCAACCTTTGGTTTGGCAAAGGTCCTACCCTTGTACTTGTTTACAAACAAATAATACTAAGCTTCCAGGGAGCTTAACTGCTTTTGTTTGCAATACTACAGCTTAATATGGGCAGTTGTTTGTAGGTACTTATTATGTATCCTTGTAGCACCTGGTAATAAACTGTGAAACATCATGTGCAAAATTAACTGGAACATGGCTTGTTAATTATACAAGGTGCCCTAAAGTACATGTTTCATTTAACAAAATGATTAGTTATAAATATTTTATTGCAACAGCAGGCTGTTTGGTATGCTACACAGTAGTTAATGGGGACATTTTGTCACATTGGGTCCAATCCTGGTTTTTGTCACTTGAAAGGGAGCAAGATTAAACCTGTTCACCCAGCAGTTTCTTCAGGAGAACGGCCCCCTTCTCCTGCAGCAGAAGGCAAAATGCCTTTCTCTGGGAGATGTAATACATTTTCCCCCATCCCCAGTGTAAAGCAGCAAATGGCTAGGCATGAGGAAGCTTTGGGGTCACTGGCTAAGCCGGTGACTGCATGGCATTGTCAATCAGTGTCATCGCCCATTTGTACTGAACATTTCTTAGTGCCAAATATTTTGGAGGCAGGTCCTCGACAGGCATTAGCTACATTTCATGTTCACTCACCGTCAAGGGCAGGATGCACCCACACCCTACCATTTATGTCTGACTTCAAGCTGAATAAACACCAAAGCACATGAGAGTAGAGTAATAAAATTAAGATTATAATGAAGAGAGACCAAATGACCTATTTAACGATGCAGTTTTGTACATCCAACAGGACACTGTGGAGAAACATCACGTGAGACTCTAATTGCTGTCAAGGCCAGAGGGATCCAACAGTGCAAGCGGGAACCACTCATGCTGTTCCCGGGAGGAGTTGTACTGTGTCATGACAGTGAAATTCAACACCCACTTAGGCTTCTCCTTAGTGAACTTCTCCTAAAAAGCAAGCAAGGACGTTGCCGTCCCCATGCTCCGTGAGAAGACAAGGTGCTGCTCTCAGGTCTGGGCTCTGTGCCTGGCTGCCCTCTGATGCCTCCGAGAACCTCAGACACCTTGCAGAGATGGAAGGCGAATATTAGGTGACCCCCACCAGACTGAGCACGGTGTAGACTGCATCCTGTTAAATATAATGGAGAATGAAGACCCATCAAGTCCCACCCGGGATGAGCCCCTTGCTTGTCACCTATAACACTGGCAAATCAATTATTCTGCAATACCCTTTTTTGCTGGTGGGGCTGACCCTTGCCTCATGTCTTCACAACTTATGGCCGCATTTGGGAGCGGCAGGGTGAGGCTCGGGTGGTTTTTGGAAGAGTGTCCAGCACGTGATTATCGCTGCACAGGGAGAGGAGCAGGGACACTGGTGTGGAGCGTGCCTTTGGGTCAGTTTGAGCAGGATTAGGATGTCAGGATCATTTTCCTAACTTCTTGTTCAATTTGTACAAAACCCAAAAGGAAGCTTGGATCCTGTAGCAAGCAAACTATTGTCTAAAATAGAACAAAAAAGTGCATTTTACAGAAGAATTTTAATGTGAACATTTGAATGTCATTTAATACTTCCTCTCTTTAATATACTGTAAACCATGACTTAAACCCTATTGATGAATTTCTGAGGCTGCAGTTCTTACTCCTGGTTTTGGCTAAAACACTTGTTCTTCAAGTGAGAAAAAACAAATTAGAAGACCCCAAATCTGTCTCCCATGTACACTCACCCACTGAATTCTTCCTGTTGCAGCAGAGTCTATTTTCATGAAAAGTTTTTCAACTTGCTTGTGACTGTGTGTATGACACGACTCTGAGACAAACATGTTATGTGAAGAGTAACTGAATTAGTATGCTTTATTTTTGTAACAGATTTAAACTCAGCTGGAAATAATGGGGTTTTGCAGTCTCGGTTTTCATATTGGTTTCTAGATGAGTATCAGAATTTCAGGAATAACTTTTTTTCTAAACATGGATCAGATTAATCCAATTATGGGTTCATTTTACATAAAAATGCCAAATCCGTCATGACTGAGCAAAAATGAATGTGGCCAAATATTGTTCATTTCTGTTTGCAGAGCGATCCTACTGTCCTACAGTTTTCACTTAAGGCAAACAACCTTCCCTCCCTCTTTCCATAACCATAAATGAATAATCACTCTTGTAAGAGGTTACCACACAAATAAGACACAAGCAGAAACTACATATTTAAAATACAGCTTTTCCATATCACCTATTTTTGAATGCCTAATATTCTGGGTTTCTGGGGAAATTCCGTGCTTCAACAACAGCCTCTGGGCTGTTGAATGATCTCCTGTCTGCAGGATCAGGTCCATAGAGCAGAGCTACACTTCAACAAAACGTGATCTTGCTTTTCAGGCTTTTTAAAATTGTAGTTCACTTATTGTGCTATGTGGACTCATGCACTTCTTCATGATCCGCTTGAACTTCTCTACATGCATTGATTTATAGCCTTCCTTTTCTAACTCCTGGGAGTAGAAGAAACAACATAACATTGCTGAAAAAGATTATATTTGGTTTGATCATTCATTACTGAGTACGTTAATGTGAGCCTACACTTCTGGACAATTTTCTCTAGAAATACAACAATTTTCTTAAATCCAGCAAGAGTTCATTATTCCAGTAGTTGAGAAAATCTAGCTTTGCATTAGCACCTTGGGCTGGATCCTGTCACCTGACTCCAGCAAATCATGACAACTGGGCTGAAATCTCATGCTTTTTGCAGCCTGGCTATACTATTTAATAAAATGAAAACGTGTTTGGCTACTTTTTAGTCATCTGGATACAGTGGTATAATTATTGCTAAATAACGAAGGAAAACAAAAACCAGGAAATAAGCCCAGGGCTTTCTCCGCACTGCAAAACAAATTATGGTAATTTCATCTCCTTAGAAATATATTGAGAAAAGCATAGTTTGCAGCGTGTGAAAAGTAAGTATGGAAAAGTAAGTATGAAAAGTAAGTATGGAAAAGTGCTTTAAAAATGCTATGGATTTTTAAATTATGGATTTAAAAATCCATAATTTAAAAATCCATAAATCCAGGTTAAATTATGGATCTTCTGTGTACCAAGTACAACTGTGGGACAATTTTTTCCTGGATAACCAAAAGTATTTGCCACCTCCAGAATGGAGATCTCCATCACTCCTTTCTGATGCGCTCAGGCCTGGAGGATCAAGATTTTTGCTGCAGAGTTGGATTAAGACATCCTGATCATCTGTTCCCTGGTCTTGAGAAACGTATAATGTGTTTGGGCGGCCTGTCTGAACAGCAGAGGATGGCAAGGGGCCTGGGATGGAGACAGATGGTGGTGTTTGCCATCTGCCTGGGCAGCGATGGGGCAGCAAGACAGCATTTCCCCGAAGCCTCTGCAGAGATGGATGGAAGGATACAGGCTCTTTAGGAAGGACAAGCAGGGGAGACGAGGAGGGGGTGTTGCCCTCTATGTCAATGACCACCTGGAGTGCATGGAGCTCTGTCAGGGGATGGATGAGGAGCTGACCGAGAGCTTATGGGTCAGGATTAAAGGGAGGGCAGGGACAGGTGACATTATAGTGGGGGGTCTGCTACAGGCCACCAGAAGACTGAGTGGATGAGGCCCTCTATAGACAGATAGGAGCAGCCTCACATTCACAAGCTCTGGTCCTCATGGGGGACTTCAACCACCCCGATATCTGTTGGAGGAACAACACAGCAGGGCATAAGCAATCCGGGAGGTTCCTGGAATATGTTGATGATAACTTCCTTCTCCAAGTGAAGGCAAAGGTAGGGACTGGGAGAATGAAGAACTGCCCACTGTAGGAGAAGATCAGGTTCGAGACCATCTAAGGAACCTGAAGGTGCACAAGTCCATGGGACCTGATGAGATGCATCCGCGGGTCCTGAGGGAACTGGTGGATGAAGTTGCTAAGCCACTGTCCATCACATTTGAGAAGTCGTGGCAGTCTGGTGACGTTGCCACTGACTGGAAAAGGGGAAACATAAACCCCATTTTTAAAAAGGGAAAAAGGAAGACCCAGGGAACTACATGCTAGTCAGTCTCACCTCTGTGCCCAGCAAGATCATGGAGCACATCCTCCTGGAAACTATGCTAAGGCACGTGGAAAATAAGGAGGTGATTGGTGACAGCCAACATGGCTTCACTAAGGGCAAATTGTGCCTGACAAATTTGGTGGCCTTCTACGACAGGGTTACAGTATTGGTGGATAAGGGAAGAGCAACTGACATCATCTACCTGGACTTGTGCAAAGCATTTGACACTGTCCCACATGACATCCTTGCCTCTAGAATGGAGATGGATTTGACGGATGGACCACTCGGTGGATAAGGAATTGGCTGGATGGTCGCACTCAAAGAGTTGTGGTCAACAGCTCGATGTCCAAGTGGAGACCAGTGACAAATGACGTTCCTCAGGGGTCGGTACTGGGACCGGCACTCTTTAACGTCTTTGTTGGTGACATGGACAGTGGGATTGAGTGCACCCTCAGCAAGTTTGCTGACAATGCCAAGCTGTGTGGTGCAGTGAACATGCTGGAGAGAAGGGATGCCATCCAGAGGGACCTGGACAGGCTTGAGAGGTGGGCTCGTGCAAACCTCCTGAAGTTCAACAAGGCCAAGTGCAAGGTCTTGCACCTGGATCCAGGCAATCCCAAGCACAAATACAGGCTGGGTGGAGAATGGATTGAGAGCAGCCCTGAGGAGAAGGACTTGGGGGTGTTGGTTGATAAGAAGCTCAACATGACCTGGCAATGTGCACTTGCAGGCCAGAAAGCCAACCGTATCCTGGGCTGCATCAAAAGAAGCATGACCAGCAGGTCGAAGGAGGTGATTCTCTTCCTCCATTCTGCTCTGGTGAGACCTCACCTGGAGTACTGCATCCAGCTCTGGAGCCCTCAGCACAAGAAGGACATGGAGCTGTTGGAGTGGGTCCAGAGGAGGGCCACAAAAATGATCTGAGGGCTGGAGCACCTCTCCTGTGAGGTCAGGCTGAGAGAATTGGACTTGTTCATCCTGGAGAAGAGAAGGCTCTGGGGAGACCTTATAGCAGCCTTCCAGTACCTGAAAGGGGCCTACAAGAAAGCTGGAGAGGGACTTTTTACAAGGGCATGTAGTGATAGGACAAGGGGTACTGGCCTTAAACTGAAAGAGGGTAGATTTAGATTAGATATAAGGAAGAAATTCTTCACTATGAGGGTGGTGAGGCACTGGAACAGGTTGCCCAGAGAGGTTGTGGATGCCCCATCCCTGGAAGTGTTCAAGGCCAGGTTGGATGGGGCTTTGAGCAACCTGGTCTAGTGAAAGATGTCCCTGCCCATGGCAGAGGGGGTTGGAACTGGATGATCTTCAAGGTCCCTTCCAACCCAAACCATTTTATGAGTCTATGATTCTATGTCCCCTTTGGCCTCCTGGAGCTTGCCAAGTGAGGGTGGAGAGCAGCTTTCACACAGTGCCTGGTGTGTAAGCCACATCCCCAGTGTCCTGGTTTTGCCTGGGATAGAGTTAATTTTCTTCCTAGTAACTGGTATAGTGCTATGTTTTGGATTTAGTATGAGAATAATGTTGATCACGCACTGATGTTTTAGTTATTGCTAAGTAATGTTTGCACTGCTCAAGGACTTTTCAGCTTCCCATGCTCTGGCGGGTGCACAAGAAGCTGGGAGGGGGCACAGCCAAGATAGTTGATCCAAACTGGCCAAAGGGCTATTCCATACCATAAGATGTCATGCTCAGTATAGAAACTGGGGGCAGTTGGCAGGGGGCAGCGATCGCTGCTCGGGGACTGGCTGGGCGTTGGTCGGCACGTGGTGAGCAGTTGTATCACTTGTTTTTTTGTTTTTCCCTGGGATGTTCCTCTCTCTCTCTCGTTATTTTCCTTTTCATTACTATTATTATTATTATTATTATTATTATTATTATTATTATTATTATTATTATATTTCAATTATTAAGCTGTTCTTATCTCAGCCCACAGTTTTCTTACTTGCGCTTTTCCGGTTCTCTCCCCCACCCCACCAGGAGGAGGGAGGGTGAGCGAGCGGCTGCGTGGTGCTTAGTTGCCACTGGGGTTAAGCCACGACACCTGGCCAGCTGTGAGTGCAGCCCTGTGCCCCCACTGCAGCCTCAGCTCCACTGCAGCTACCCCTCCTTTGAAAATGTGAAAATGTGCTTGCAGGAGACTCTAACCTGAGAGTCGCCAACATGTTCATACTTTTCCTCTCTCCTGCTTTTCCTCATGCTTTTCCTCTCTCGGTGGTTTAACCCCAGCCTGCAACTAAGCCCCACGCAGCCGCTCGCTCACTCCCTCCCAGTGGGATGGGGGAGAGAATCGGAAGGGTAAAAGTGAGAAAACTCGGGGGTTGAGATAAAGACAGTTTAAAAGGTAAAGCAAAAGCTGTGCATGCAAGCAAAGAGAACAAGGAATTCATTCACTCCTTCCCATGGGCAGGCAGGTGTTCAGCCATCTCCAGGAAAGCAGGGCTCCATCACGCGTAACTGTTACTTGGGAAGACAAACGCCATCACTCCAAATGTCCCCCGCTTCCTCCTTCTTCCCCCAGCTTTATATACTGAGCATGACCTCATATGGTATGGAATAGCCCTGTGGCCACTTTGGGTCAGCTGTCCCGGCTGTGTCCCCTCCCAGCTTCCTGTGCCCCCGGCAGAGCACGGGAAGCTGAAAAGTCCTTGACCAGTGCAAACATTACTTAGCGACAACTAAAACATCCCTGTGTTATCAACACTGTTTTCAGCACAAATCCAAACCATAGCCCCGTACTAGCTATTATAAAGAAAATTAACTCTATCCCAGCCAAAACCAGCACACCTGCAATCTCTAAAGCTTGCTGTCTGATTTGGGCTGATTTTCTTCCTTCTTGCACATCTTCCCTGGCCTCTGACGCTTCTTCCTCCCTGGCTGCTTGGCTTTGCTGCTTTCCCTGATGCCTCTGGTCCACTTTTTTCCCATGCAGGTCCTCATTTCCTCTCTCTTCTCCTTCCTGAGGCTCAGCCTGTTGCAGAGTCTGGCCCACAGAGCAATTTCCAGAGAAAAAGTGGAGCAGTCAGGCGAGCGCTGCGTCCCCTTCTTGCAGCCCTGCCCTCTGCCTGGCCCATGTCACCTCCGCACACAGCCCTTGTCTCCTTTCTTTACTGTGCCTCGTGGCCATCGGGGCAGCCTGAGCCACAACTCAGCGGGCCGGTTTCGGGAGGTGTGATCACGTCAGGTCATCTAGAAACCAGGGCTGTCTGTTATTAAAAGGGCCACAGCACTGTTCCCAGGACTTGAACCCAGCCAGCCGGGAAGTTTTGCTGCTCCACCAGCTCTGATAACGGCACTCTTCAGCTCAGCGGCCTCCTGCCAACAACTTGCAGTGTCTGCAGAGCAGCTGGGGTGCTGCTAGCAGGGTGCTTTCTCTGCAGAGCCCCGCTCCTTCTGCAGCTGGACCCTTGACTCCACGGCAAGCAATTTGCCAACCTAAAAAACCATCTCCTTTCATTACTGCCAAAATTCCCATGCTGGATCAGCATCCCAAGCCGGAGCACAGCTGGGAGCACAGGCAGAGACCTCAATCACCCCTGCTCCCCACCACCCACAGCCATGCCAAGCACCTCCCGGCACGACTCCAGCCTCTCATGTCATGAACAGCAGCAGGGAAGGGATGTATTTAGCTGCCTCATTACAAACATTTTGGAGAGCGGGCAAAGGAATAGAGCTGCCTCTTTCACTGTGCCACAGCCCCTTTTGTGTAGGCTGCCCAACCTACAGCTGCCTTGCTAAGCGGGCGCCAGGTTTCCTCCTCCAGCAGAAAAGATCTTTCCCTTCTGACAGCTCTTGGCTCTTTGCCTGTTGCAAGCTCCCCAAAGCAGCTGGAGACTAACCCCAGAGCACAGCTCCCTTTTCCCTTCCTGTTCCTAAGCTGCTTCCTCCTCCAGAGCCAGACAGCAGGCATCACGCTGAAGGAGAGGAAATTTATCGCCAGCAAAACACTCATGCCACCAGCAACCACAGGCTGGGCAGCTGCTCTGTGCTGGGGAGACCTTCCTCCCCCCACCTAAGCCTCGTGATGGTTGAGGAGATCCCTCCGGCCAAGGGGTTGTGTCTCTCACAACCACTTGGCAAAGTCCTGCCGGCATTAGTGGATCCAGTCACTGGGAACATTGCTCTTGGCCCGCTCTGGGCATTTGTTCCCATGCTCATGAAGAGATAACAATTTCACTGGCAAACTCCTACCTGAAATGCAGAATTCAGCCTCTGAAGTTCTTCAAGAGTCATTTGTTGTTCAATGTTGCAAAGTAACAAAAGAAAGCAGGTCTTAAAGAAAAAAGTCACTCACAGTGGTATTAGTCACACTCGCAGTAATGCTGTGCTGTGAATTGTCTAGGTGCCTGGAGTGCATGCTTCTAGAAGGGGCAGGTTTGAATGAATTAGCAGACACATTTTTTCTTTTCCTCTCAGATTATTTTCTTAAATAAATTCACTGTATTTATGCAAACAAGATCCCATTTATGCATATTCCCTAAATAAAAATCTTTCCTGTACCTACTGAAGACAATGAGGATTCAACACTACCTTTTAAGGGAGCATTTGATTTTTAATCCACCAGTGTATCCTCATTGCAAGCTAAGTATCTTCTCATGATAGCTGCTGGGAGCTCACTACCCTCCTTAATTTGAATATAGCTCCTAGTAAAATCAGTTATGGTTATGGAGAAGCAAAATATTTTCTGTACCTTTGCAGTCATTCAAGGAAAGTGCATTTGTCTATTTTTCTCCTCCCTTTCTTCGGATCAGGGAGACACGGTGTTTGCTGCTCCACGTACTATTATTCATTCAGCAGAATGACAGACAACAGTTTCAAACTTTCACAGAGCTACCTCCATCAATAATTTACTGCATAAATAATACTCCTTGAGCAACAGTAATGAACAAGATCCAGAGATGGTAAGCAATGGGATGGAGCAGCATTTTGCTTCATTATCAGTATGCATACTCCTGATGGCATCAGCCAGGGATCGATCCAGAGCTGTGCGGTCGTACTACTGACACTGTACAAACAGCCCAGAGCTGGGGTCTGACTGGTGAACCGGACACTGGGGAGATCCCACAAGAGACGCAGTAGTGTGAGAGCAGCAAATGGTTCGGCCACAGCAGATGCGTTTGTATTAAGCACAGGAAAACTTTGGGAAGGGAGTTGAGGAGAGCAGGAGATAAGAGGGGCAATACTGGAAGAGAGGCAATTCTGCTCCCAGCTCTCCCCCTTCCAGAGGCAGTCCCAGCAGGGTTGTACAGACATCGCCGAGTGACCGGAGAGCCAGCCCTGGCAGCTCCAGCCGCTGCTCCTGTTAGGGGGGATCTCTAGCTAGCTTTCCCAGCAGCTCATCCTTTTTGTTCCCCTGCAGCATGGGAGGGGAGAGGAAGGGGGGTGAGCCCCAGGTTCCTGTTTCTCAAAGCATGGGGAGGGAGAGGAATCTCCCCTGCATTGGGAGATCTCTGCCAGACTTGACTTTAACTCTCTTTTAACCCCATGTTACAGCCATCCCAGCCTTGGCTCCTTCTCTTGCTGATGCCCTCAGGTGGAATCGCTGACTGGCTTCCTTACCGCTCTTTCTTGCATGCCCAGACTGTGGCAAAGCCAAAGGACGACCAGACAGGCTCCCCATGCCAGCAGCAACAATGCATATTCATGCAGCCGTCATAATAAAAGTGTGCAATACTTAGCATTTATATTGAGAATTTTGCCTCCCGAGCAGCAGACATAGATTAAAATTCTAATTCTGCTCTTGAATACCAATATCTGCTGCTAGTGTCTCTCTCTCTTCCCATCCTGTCTTTCTGAAAGTGAGTAAATAACTGGCTGATGAAGGAGAAGGCTTTTCTTTATTCAGAGTGATCGGGCTCGTAGAAACCTGTTATTCACACCATGCACGCTCAGGTCCTGCACACAGCCTCAGTATTGTCATTCCCTGGGAAGCAGTTCATGTCACTGTGTCCTCTCAAGAGACCCAGCCCTACTCAGAAGACGAATCAGCCCACATTCATGGACAGAAATTTCCTCTGGTTAGTTGAATCTCGTGTTTATCCTGCGCCTGTCTATCTGCATCTGCTGCCAGAGGTTTCGCATCCCATTAGCTTTTCTTTTCTTCAGGCAATCCCATAGGCTCCAGCATCCCAACCTGTCTTTCTCAAAGCATTACTTCCCACCCACACACTCTTGTATTTTCTCCTCCATCACTTGGAGGCTGAGGTCAGTCAGGAAAAACAGAGTTTTCCCTCAGCTCCACACTTGGTGGGGTTCACCGTTGGCTTGTGGCCCGGCTGACGCAGGCAGGTGTCTGGGAATGACTTGCCTGAGCAGCAAACTTCAGTTT